>NW_017731844.1:305025-389203 GCF_001890085.2 Hipposideros armiger
CTGGAGAGACAGCAAGGTGGGAGGGGGGTGGAGAGGCTGGGAGGACGCAGGGCCCTCTCTAGGGGCGCATTCCGGCAGAAGCCCCCCCGCCCAGCCCCCACAGGATGGCCCCAGGGCCCCTGAACCCCTGCATTTAACCCACTGGGGAGGGGGCTCGGCTACTGCCTCCTACCCCACTCTTCATCAGACGGAAGAGGCATAAAAGGGACGTTTCTCTGAATCCTGTTAGCATTCAGAAATAGAATTCTCGTACAAGAAGGAAACCCTGCCGTTCGTGACAACGTGGATGCATGTGGAGGACAGTGAAATAAGCCAGACACAGAAGGACAGACACTGCATGATACCACTTCTGTGAGGAATCTAAAATAGTCAAGCTCATAGACCCGGAGTTGAATGGTGGGGGCGGGGGCCTTGGAGGGGACCTGTCAACGTGCGCAGTTTTGTTTCTGCAGGATGAGTGAGTCCTAGAGCTGCTGTCCGGCCCAGGGCCTGTCGTCAGCAATTCTGCATTGGGTCCTTGCAATGTAGCTAAGAGGGCCGGCCTTATGTTAAGTGTTCTTATAAGACAACAGTGATGCAAATGATAAAGGGCAGAAAGAGCAGTTTGGAGGTGGTGGCTCTGTCTATGGCGTAGACGGTGGTGATGGCCTTGTGGGCGTGTCCTTATCTCTAAACTCACCACACTGCGCATACATTAAGTATGTATAGATTTCATATGTCGGTTATAGCTCAATAAAGAGGTTCTTAAAAAAGAATAAAAAGAAATAACAAAAAAATAATTTTTTTTATAGGAGCCCCACTGCCCCCCTTTTTTTGAGCATCTATTTTAAAACAATCACATCCTTAATGAAGTCTAAAGTCTGTTTATGGAGCTGGAATTCCACTGGTGTCCAGATCTTACCAGACTAGCAAAGTCGAAGGACACACACCTAGTTCATCTGTGAAAAAGTCCTAAAGAAAGCATCGTAACTTGGGTCCGTCAGCACAGTTTCAGAAGGTCCCCCATACTGTACAACTCCATTCACAGAGCATTCTTGTAATGACAAATTAAAGAAATGCAGGACAGGTCAGTGGCTGCCAAAGGCCAAGGACAGGCTGGGTGGGAGGAAGGGAGTGTGGCTCCGTGAGGGCCACAGGACAGGTCCCTGGGGCGACAGAAGCCCCACCGGGTCAGTGTCTGTGTCTTGGCCTTGATCTTTGGGGGAAGTTGGGTAAAGGCTACATGGGATCTCTTATCACAACGGCATGTCAATCTACAATTATCTTTAAAAGTTTAATGAGGGCCGGCCACGTGGCTCAGGTGGTTAGGAGCTCACTCAAGAGTGTGAGCTCTGAGCAACAGCGGTTCGAGTCCCGGCCCGAGCTGAGTTGCTGCTGAGCTGCCAACAGGTGGCAGGATGGCTCAGCTAAAAAAAAAAAAAGTTTAATGAAAAAATCATGACCCCCAAATTGACACCACCAATTGTCCTCCTACAAGTAAGAATCCAATAATGAATTTTTAAATGTGCAGAATCTTAGGAACAAAGGACTACAGAGTATTGAGGGACATTACAACCGACCTCGACACATGGATAAGCCTCTCCTATTTGGCTAGAAAGACTATTTTTGTAAAACAAGATAATCTAAGTTCATCTAAATTGATTGCAGCTTGAATAGAAAACACCAACAGAAATGGATGGTCACACAGACACACACACACACACAGGTTTTTTTTGGGTGGGGGCTTATTTTTAACTCAGGCAAACTGACTCTGAAGTGGAAGAAATGAGCACGTCCTGTAAAATTCTGAAAAACCAGCATCTGGGGCTCTTGGGTGGCAGCCTGGCCCCCTGCACCCCAGAAAGGCGCTGGATTGTAAAGATTACCCCTCGCCCTCAGTTGTTTTATGAGGACGCACTGTATATTTTTCTGGAGCTGATTCTATTCATTCAGACCCCCTCCTCGTTGGCCTCGTCAGGCACCCACGTGAGAAAGGTGGGCTGAGCGACTCATCAGGAGGCACACAGACGCATTTAGCAGGCACTACACAACCTGACCACCGTGGGTGCGTGCTGGACGCTTCGGTTCGTCATGTTTAATCCTCCCAGCAACGCTGTGTGGGGGGCACTCTTTCCTACTACCCCATTTACAGATAGGAAAACTAAGACTGACGTGAGATGACTTGCTCAGGGTCCAGCAGCTAGGAAGTGGTGCGGTCGGGTTTGCACTAGGGCTGTGGCTCCGGATCCACTTTTAACCACTGCTTTTTGTTTACAAGTCGGTAAAAGAGGGCCCCAAGTGGGGGGGAGGGGAGGGGGTGCTGCTCCCACACAGTTGAGGCTGGAAGAGCACCACCTTGGTACTGGTGGCGCAGACTAGACAAAGACACCAAGTCACTGCTGTCCAGGTTGTGGATGTGAAACCATTTGACCTGTGCTGGTTATAACAGCACTCCAGCTATGACACTTTATCCCATCAGTTTGTCCTTGTTGGTGGTTCGCATGGGGGAGGGGCTGGCTACATATTACAGATTTTGTTTCTTCTTGCAGTTTTTTCCCTCTTGAATGAAGCTTATTTTCTCCCTTGTTCTCTATCGAGTTACTGAATCCAGTTTTCCTACATGCCCCGAAAGTGTGACCACACTGGTGTAGGACGCAGCCCCTGGGTCACCCCCGCAGCCCCTGTGCACCCTGCCCTGACTGCCATGTGAGCGAGCTCTGGCTGTCGAAACAAGGACTCGGCATGTCCCAAACACTCCAGATTCCCGTCCACCTCCATAGCTAATCCCGTATCTCCATCTGAAGAGTGTTTTGATCTGAGGCCATGCCATGGGTCCCCCGGTTGGCTGCAAGGTGTGACATGCAGCTTCCTCTGACTGGCTCTTAAGTGACAGAGATGAGGAAACCCGCCACACTAAGTACATACGTCAAGTTCCTAAGTCACATAACCAAGGCTGGCCTGTCACCAGCCTGCCTGCCACCCAGAAGGTGGTCTAGAAATGGACGCGTTAAAATGCAAGTTTGAAATACGAAAAAGGTCGTGATTTAAATCGGGAGAGTTGATATACTCAGCAGTGTTGGGACTAGTTAGACATAGAAAGTGAAGGGGATTTAAGGACTCCTCATGCTGGAATCCAGATGAAGCACTATTTAAATATAAAAGAAATAAAAATGGCAGAAGAAAACACAGAATTTACTAAACAATCTCAGAATGAAGTTTTTTCAAAATTTCAGACTAAGATCTCAAATCACAAAAGACTGCCAAAGGTGACTGTGTCAAAATTTTAAAATCTTGCCAGCAGAAAAATACAGAAGAAGCTAAAGACCAAAGAAAAACTGGGATAAAATATTTTCAACACATGACACTAGTTCTTACAAATCAGTAAGAAGAGGTATTTAAAAATGGAGAGTGGGTTCACAAAAAGGAAAAACTATCAAATTAACAAAGGTCAGAACCGTGCTGACTGACCTGGTGAGGGTGTGGGGACACATGGTATTGGGACAGTTTTCACGGCTGTATGAAAGGGTACACCATCACCGGCAGTATCCATGAAAACCTGTACAGATATTTTAATCCTGCTGGAAATGGGGGAAGTAGACCTCTTGAAGTGAATCCACTTAACATGGAAACCAGAATTTCACGGAGAAAGAGATTTAATGGGAGAAATTACCTTGAAAAATAATAGTTATGAAAATTAGATTAGCCTACATATGAGAAGTTGTTAGAACTGCAGATATGTACTCATTTAGAAGAAAACGAATTGCAACAGGCCCGGTATGCTTATGAGACGTGACACGACACCCCAGTGTGGCATCTTTCACTTGGTCATGGACCCTGGCAGCACGTGCACAGAGAGGGTCATTTCTGTAGAGGGTGGGGCACCACTGCTTGGCTCAGGGGCCCCCCTGAATCTGTCACTAGCTTGTTGGCTCGCCTGTGAGAGGCCGATCCCTCAGGCATCAGCCTCGATTCTCTCTGCAGTCGATAACTGGCTGAACTCTGCCTTCAATTTCACTTCCCTCAACTTGAGGAAATCTTGGATTTTGGCAAGGTTTGCGAATCTTCTTTCTAAGTGATTCCCTCTGTGCTGTCCTTGTTTGATAAGGGACGGCTAGAAAGGGACTCGGTCAACAGAGAGCAGGGGTGAGGTGGGTGGGGACTCACGTCATACCCGGGCCTTTCGTCAGCAGGCATTTGAGTGGCCATCTTTGGCCGCCCTGTACACCCGTCACTAGGGGCCTTGTTCCGCGCCCTGCGGCCCGGTGGAGCAGCTGCTGTTCAGAGGAGGACATGTCCCGGGGCCTCAGCACAGACCCGTCCAGGGCTTAGGTGTCTCCCTGACAGTGTCCTGGAGCCCGCGCTTCCCCAGCCGGTCGCCTGCTGGCCCTTCTCTGTCCTGGGGTTGCTTCCTGCCCGGCTGCCCTGCCATAGCTGCGGCCACCTCCTGCCAGCTGCAGTCAGGTCACGTGGCCCTTGGAAACGCCCAGGGCCGTAAGTGGCCTTCCTGGGCTGCCTGTCCCTGTACCCTTGCTGGGAAGCTGGCTGATGGGCCCTCAGCCTCTTACAGCCTTCCCGCCCTGCCACCTGCGGGGACCTCAGGCGGCCTGGGTCTCCTGTTCACCACGATGGCAACAAGGCCACGAAGACCAGCGCCACCGCAAGCAGTCCACCTGAGGCGAGCCGTGCCTGTTCGCGCGCGCAACCCCGTGAAATGAAAACGCCTCTCATGCGCTGCCCTGTGGTAGATGGTCTTGCCCGGGCAGCTGAGAGAAAAGGACGCACCGCCATCTATGAGGTGCGCAGGGCAGGCTGCAGCGAAGCCTGCGTTGCCGCTTGTGCACACAGGACACCTGTTCCCGTGAATGCAGCCGGGCAGCACGACAGGGAGGCCTGAACGGTGCCAAGTGCTAGGGGAGGAGACTCAGGGGCTTGGGCTCGGGGTCCCACCTCTCTCCCCCATATTTCCTTTTTGACTCTGAACACGTCAGGCCACACCATGTGCGTGGAAAACCGCCTCTGTCATTATTTTTAGCACGACGTTTTCCTATGTAAAGGACGGTGCCGCAGAGCGGGTGACGTCCGAGCCGGCTGTGTGCGCCGCCTGTGCTGTGGGGCCAGGGCGGCTGGGGTGTGGGCTCTGGTTCATGTCACTCCGAGGAGCAGGGGCTGCGCCTGCACAAAGAGCTTTTTGACGGGAGAGGCCGAGCGGGAGTGAGCAGGCCCTGGGCCGGCTCCTGGGGAGCCCACCCCTCCAATGGGAAGGGGTGTCCCCCACCCATCTGCAGATAACAGACTCTCCCAGCCTTCTGTCTTCTTAGGATTGGGAGAGGGCTGGTTTCTGAAGAAACCGACACGGGCGGTGTGTTCTGATTGCTGCCTCATTAAATATTTAAGTTTTTATGTGACGTTTTTCCATTTTCAGGTAATCTTAGATTTTGATCAATGCAACAGTGACACCACTGAATGTCATTTTCAATTGAGTTGCCTCATGCCTGTATTAACTTAAATATTTTCTAACACAAACTCACATTTTAAACTCCTTTGTTTAAACTGTAACTCACCCCATATTCACACCCATGCTTTTTAGTGTGAAAACTGCAGGGGGGCGAGTTGTCTTGACTTTTGAAATGACACTGCTGGTTGGGCCCTGGGTGTTCTGGGGAAGGGACACAATGCTGGGAGGGGGCCCTGATCTCGCCCCACTGGGCCCACCCCCACCAGGGGAGGGGATGGAGGGGAGGACGAAGCTGGTGGCTCACTCGGGACAAGCCCACAGCCGGCCTCCCCAGTAGCCCTGCCCTGGGTATCCCGGACCCCCACCTGGGCACGGGGAGGCCTGGACATGCTGCTGGCAGAGAAACTGGGCGGGAAGAAGCCAGCGGAGCGCCCGCCACTGTAAGAGGAAACGAAGAGAAACAGCTCCAGTCAGCCCCAGAAGCGAGGCCTGGAAAAACTCTGCAGCTGGAGCTAACACAAAGGACTTTTCAGACCCTGCGGCCAAGGTGCCCAGCGAGCGTTTTTTTTTTTTTTTTTACAGCTATTAGGGTGACAAGGCTTTCCAAAGGCCAGCAGTTGGCCAGGGTTTCCAGGAAGCTGGTCTGGCCCCAGGCTGGGATTGGAGCAACTTTAACGAGTTAACTTCAGAAGGAGGAATCATCAGGAAAGGTTTAAGGTTCAACAAACTTTTTGAATTATTTTGCAAAAAGTCCTGGCTTTCAAATTCAAAGGCATGTTTTGCCGTGACTGTTCTAAGCCGGAGCCTCTGTCAACGACAACCAGCCCGCACGTTTCCAAATCATTCACTCCAGGTATTTGTCTGACCTCTTCGGGATGGGCTCTCCAAGTGCCATCGAGTGCCGGGAAACACAGGGGTCCCCCTGCCCGTCTCAGCAAACACCCCCACCCACGTGCCTCTCCCTCTGCTGGCGTACGCACACGTGCGCGCGCACACACATGCACACCTTCCCCAAGCAGGAAGCCGCTCTTTGCCAAGAGCGAATGGAATTCAGGTTTGCAGAGGGTGTCGTTGGCCCCCAGCTCCACGGCCGCACGCCGAAGAAAGATCCTAGTGTGTGTGCTGGGGGCTGAGCGAGAGGGGCCTCCATCTCTGCTCACGTCTATCTGGGCCCCAAGAAAAACCCACAAGTGGTTGCGCTCTCCTCAGCCACACCCGCCTCAGTCACATTCCTTCCCTTCCTGAGCCCACACTGGGTGGCCCCAGCTAAGCAGCTCCCACACCTCCCTCCCCATCAGCGGAGAGACCTAGGCCAGGCCCTCGTGGGCCCGCCAGCAAGTACAAATCAGGGGCCGCACCCGGGCCGAAGCAGCCGGAAACCACCGAGGGGCCTCTGGCAGGGCCTCCCGTCCATGGCCTCCTCTCACCCACGCTCACTCCCGGCTCAGCAGGCCCAGGGGCTCAGCTCCCTGCAGGAAGTCCCTCCTCACATCCAGCCTTGACACTCTGCTGCTGCGGTGGCCGGAGCGGCCCTTCTCCACCTGAGGGTCCCCACATACCAGCAGGAAGGACTGCCCCCCAATCCAGTCAGGGCCTTCTGGGCACTGAGACTGCCACCCTCAGGGGTGAACCATTTACAGGCCGAGGCCAACACCAGCCCCGTCCGCGAGACAAGCTGGTGGTCAGGTCAGCCTCGCACGGCGGACAGGCTGGGCACACTTAGCTTCTCTTTGCCTGAGTCACCAGGACCCTGCACCTGCGTGGCCAGGTAGCCACAGGCAGATGGAGTGATCCTTCTGCAGGTCATCAGAGTTAGCAAGGCCTGATGGCACTCTAGGTGCTCAGTGCTCAGGGAGGCCTGGCACCAAGGTGGGACGCGGCTGCCAGGGCCCGGTGCCCAGGTGGAGTATCGCTTCTAAATAGGCCAAGCTGCACTCCACTTGGACAGTCCCCTTTGTCTCCTCATGGGACCGTTTTCAAAAGCAGTGGCCTTCTGGGGGCCTGCATTTCTGCCCAGGGAGAAGGTGTGGCTCTGTGGCCTGGGCCTGGAGTTTCCCGTGGGGCCTCTGGCTCTGCTCAGGGCTACTCTGCTCCTCCTGCGTGGGTGGGGCATGGTGGCACCCGGCTCTGCTCTTGCTCGTGGGGGTCTCCTGGCTGCGTACCATGAGGTCCTGCTGTGGCCCGAGAGGCCAACTTCACTGTCCCTTCTGGCCAGCCCAGACCCCGCGGACCTGCATTTTGGTTATATATGATACCTCAACTCCACCAGCCTCCCCTTCCGGCATGGCCTGCAAAGGACTCGACTGGGTGACACGAGGACACTATTCCTGGTCCCGTAGGGTGGTCCCGTGTGGGGGAGAAGCAGGCCGAGGCCAGGCCCAAGGCCTCGAGTGGGTGCCCTGTGCTGCCCTCCTAGGGGAGGGCCCCGGCCAGCCACCAGGAATGGGTCCCTTGGCCCAAGCCTGATGGAGGTGACTGGCTGGACCTGCTGCAGGTGGGTCGCGTGGGCCCCGCCCGCCGGGACAGCAAAGGAACACAGGATGCAGGGTCAGGAGCCCCGGGCCTGCCAGCAGCTGGCATGCTCTAGGGGCGAGGTCCTCTTGTCTCTGGCCTCGGGGGTATTTCTCTACCCAAAGCCCAGGCCACGTGGTCTGATGACGTCCCAGAGCGGAGATGGGGATGATGGCGGGGCACATGAGCAGATTCATAGGCACTCATACGGCGTGGAGCTCACAGGGACAGCACCTCAAGCAAAGCCCTTTGAGCCCTTGGGATGGTGCCACCCCTGTCCCAACACACAGCAGCCCGATCTCGGTCAAGCTGGGAGCCATTTTTCCTGAGCACTGTTGCACCCTAGACGGCCACCATCTCGTGACCCTGGCCTCGCCCTGTGCCAGGCTCCCATGAGCTCCCACCTGGAGCCCACACACCCAGCTGGGGGGTGAGGTGGGTGGCAGGGTCATGGGCTGGTTCAAAAGGAAAAGCAGAAAAAAAGCATTGCAGTGTTTCAGACTGGAAGACGAACCAATCTGGACACGAACCTACAGAAAACATTGAAAGACAAGCCCACCTCCAAAAGGCACAAGAGGGAAGATTAGATGGAGGAAGAAATGTCCCCTTGGGGCAGAGGACAGCTGCCCATCTGGCCAAGGAGTGGAAGACACTGGACCCCATTTCAGACCGGGCTAAGCCGGGAGGGCGAGCACAGGACACCCTCAAGGACGTTAAGCCAAAGGTCTCAGTGGGACCTTACGCCACACTTTACACCCGGGGTACAGAGATCAGCTGCCTGAGGAACTGAGGGGAACAGCTATTAGCTGCCTGCTGCTGCCCTGTCCTCTCCAGGGGCCTGGCTCTCGGGGGACAGCAGGCTCAGGCCCATAACCACAGCGGGCTGTTGTGGGGGGCCCTGAGTGAGCGAGTAAGAGAGCAAGCGAGAGAGTCTCCACGCTCTCAACAGCCTCACCTACCCCCCTCCTCCCAGATTCCGGCTGCTGCCTTGCAGAGCCAGTCTGCTGTCTGCCTCAGTTTCCCTTGGTGGCACCATAGGACACTGTTGTGGCATGGAGTGTACCTGGGGTGCAATGCAGTCTCATCTTGTGTGTTGATTCGGTTCCGTCACCTTTGAGAATTCCTGGGACTGCCCCTAAAAACGATCCCTTTGCCAGAGCGCCGTGCATACCCCCTGCTAAGCTGCCCTTGTACCCACTGAAGCAGGAGACCCTCTGTGCAGACTTGGGTTCTGGGGAGATGTATGCCAGGCACCTCTGCCCCTCTCCAGGATATTCCCAATACCATCTTCGAGCTGCTGCCATGTGGAGAGAGAGTTGTTGAGACGATCAGAGCCACAGTGGGGTCATGGCTACGGGTGTGGGGACGTGACGCCAGGGATGTGAGACCAAGGCTGGGCCTGGACTCCCTCCGCCCCCACCTTTTCTCTCTCTTCCTCCTCCTTTAAGCAGGATCCCCTTCCAAGATGGCACCCCTGGCCTCTTGTGGGGCCAACCAGACCTGACAGACTTACAGCCAGACCTCTGCCCACTGGCCACTCACTGCCGAGGACATGCACCTAAGGTGTGCACCCTGCCCAGGACACCGGCATTGTCCCAAAGGGCTCGCAAACCTAAGGAATGAACACCTAATGGGGGGCCTTGGGGTATCACGAGAAGTCACAAAGCTGTGCCTGCCTCTGTGCATCCTGGGAAGGCAGGTCAGCCTTGCCCAAGCCGTCCAGCAGCCCCCCGAGTGGCCTGCAGGCCTGTGAGTGCCCTCGCCCTCCTTGCATGGTGGTGCCAGGTCTTTGCTGTGATCACACAGAATTGTCACTGGAGAAGGTGTCCACAGAGAGCCACTCGACCAGCGCACAGACGGTCTCTCCATGGGCTGCTCTCTCCTGCCTGGTGGGCCACAGAGACACTGCGAGGCGCAGACCCAAGCCAGAGGCCAGGCTGCTTGCCCATGCTGTCTCCTGACCTCCCCACCCCCGCCTGCCAACCCCACCTGCACCTCACAGACCCAGGCTGCCCTGCAGATGGTGTGTCTGGGACCTCCATGGTGTGAGCTGTGTCTCAGCCAACGGCAGTGTCCCTCCCAAGCCTGGCACAAGACATGTATACAGTAGGGGCTCAAGCAATGCCACTGGAAGTTCAACTTCTTTGAAGCACCTGAAAGCCACCAGGTCTGCGAACACTGCTGCCACGATTCGGGCTATTTCCTTGCAGGGCACCTGCCAGTCTCCCAGGGACAGAGCTGGCCTAGTGGCTCCATTCCCTGCCACACAAGGGCCAAGGGGAGACAGGACACATGGCGTGCCCGCTCCTCACTCTGCTTGAAGGCTGGTGCCATCTTCAGCATGTGGGCCGACTGTAACGAGAACGAACTACAGAAGCACATCGGGGCTCTGTGTCCATCTTGGGGCGCAGTCCTCTGACTCCCCTCCACCCCCAGGAGCAGAACAGTGGGCACCAAGCTTCCCCCGCACCTCTCAGGAGCCCCTTCCCAGTGCCGAGTGTCCTGGGTTGAGGACTGCGGATCCCCAGCCTCCAGCGCATCCCGGGGGCTCGCGGGCCCCTGGGTGCACCCTGTGAAGGACAGCGCCTGGTAGCTGCACGCTGTGACCCCATCCATGTCCTGTGGAAGCCTGTGACCCGGCAGTTTCAGAAGCTCTCGCAGGGCCTCCCCTGTCAAGGTGGTATTTTATGCGGGCTAATGTTCATCAGGCTCTTTGTCGATCAGGCGCGTGAGACACATCCCCGATGTCTGCAGGACACCGAGGCTCAGAAGGCCAAGGTGACTGACTGCCCGGCATCCCATGGACAGGACAAAATGGACCAAATTGGCCCGGATTTCCTAGCAGACAGTGTCCCTAGGCCTGGTGGACACATGACCAACCCCAGCCAGCATGGAGTAAATCTCAGACAAGGTGCGTTCAAACACCGTGCTGAAAGCTGCAGACACAGAAGAGAAATGCGAGCCCTGAGCCGCTACACAAGGGACCATGGCGGTCTCTGTTCCACGGACGGGTGCTGTGAGAGTGTCTGTTCTGCCCACACTCGCCTAGAGAGCCGCCACACCTGCACTGCCACACCTGCAGGAGGTATTCTGCGGAAACGTGTGTGGATGGAGAGACTGGCCACGCAGACAGCCAGGCCGGTCGCAGGGCAGAACTGGTTGGCACCTGGGTGACCAGCCGTCAAGACCTATTATCAAAGTATGGTGATAACAAAGCATGTTCCCCAAAGACAGAACAGGACTCCACTGAAATCTGACCAGCTGACCCGAACAGGGTCTAGACACAGCCACAGGCGGACGGGGAGCTGGTTCCGACGGCGCTGATGGGCAGTGCAGTGCAAGACGACAGTCCTCTCAGGAAAGGGTGCTGCATCAAGCTGCGTGTCCCAGTGGGGAAGTGTCCCTTGACCTCGGCCTCACACTGGATGCAAGAATCAATTCCAGATGCACTGCAGACCCCATGTGGAAGGTGAGCTAATAAAGCCGCAGAAGAAACCAGAGTATCTTTATGACCTTGGAGTAGTCAGAGTTTCTTAAACAGGACACAAACAGCGCTATCCCGAGAGGAAATGTTTGATTAACTGGATCACATGAAAATTAAGACCTTCTGTTCATCAAAAGACACGCTTGAGAAGAAAGGGGTGACCTGCAGAGCGAGGCGTATTCATTTGCAATATATATGCATGTATTTCTGACAAGTGACTCATATCCAGGATATAGAAAGATAGAAAGAACTACAGATTGATAGGAAAAGACGACCCAGAATAAAACGGGCAGAAGACGAGGGCATTTTACACAGGACGATGTCCAACTCAGTAACATGTAAAGGGGTCAACTGTATTCGCCGTCAGGTTGCTGCACATTAAAATCCCAATCTGATGCCGCTGAGCCTGCAGCAGCATGGCTGAAAAGGAAATGATGGGAGATGACAGGTGTCGGAGAGGGTGTGGAGCAGCCCGAGTGCCCGGTGCTGCTGGCGGGCATGAAGACGGGCACGCCGGCCTTGGGACGGGGCCCGGAGGCATTCACTGAACGTAAGCGTGGCCGTGCAGGCACCCGCAGCTCCACCTGGGCACCTGCTCTCCAGAGGCGCAGCCCATAGTCCCCAGACGCTGTACACAGCATCCTTAGCACTGGTGGTGGCCTCGCACTGGGAACGCCGCACGAGGTGTCCACGGTGGCGCAGACCGACAGTGCAGGCCGTTCACGCGGCAGAGTGCCAGCCGGCAAGGAGAGACGCTGTGCTTCCTGTCAGACCCTGGTCACCCTTGGGCGTCAGTGACAGGAAGTGGGGGCACGGGGCTTCCTGGGAGGCTCTGTTGCCTCACCTGGGTGCTCGCTGCATGGGTCCCAGGGGTGGAAATGCCTCGAGCTGTACAGTGGACACCTGTGTCCTCATCCATGTGTATTTCATTCTTTGACTAACAAGGTAACAGCATAACACCCTCAGCACAAGATCAGTCCTTTCTAACCCTAACCTGCGAGATGGATGGCCGGGTGCGAGGGGCTGGGTCTGGCCCCCAACCCATCCCCATCACTGCTGGGGGGGGGGCGCGTGTGCCTCAGCCTTCCCTTCCAGCTTTAGGCCAAGCATATATGGGGGCTCTGGGACCCCCTCCCAACCACCAGAAATGTCTCCACGGCAACACAGGGCAATTTGTGAAGTCGTCTTGCCCTTGGGATGATGTGCTCCTCTCCCACACCCTCGGGCACTGCCTCCCAAGGACCTGCGCAGTGGAGAGGGCTGAGCACAGCCCAGGGCACCCGGCCGGGTGGCTGCGATGGCCGCTGAGGTGAGGAGCCTCCCGCCTCCCTCTGGGCCTTCGACCGAGACAGCGGCCCCAGGCGGCTGGCTGCGAACCCCTCACTGCTGAGTGGAGGTTATGGGGCCTCTGTGCTGCCCGCAGCTGGGCCCATGCCGGCTGGGAGCCAGCATGAGGGCATCCCATCCCCAGTCCCGTCTCTTTCCCACCAAGCCACTCCGCCTCGCTTTTAATTTAATTAGGAGAACATTTAATCCCCCCGTGCATTTTGGAGACCGGTTTGAGCCTGGCCGGGGCTGTGAGGCTCTGACGGGGAGCCTGTGACTCATGCAGCTTTGCAAAGCCCTCCCAAGGGGCTGCCTTGGCACCCCATGCAGACAGAGGTGGTCTGGAGCTCCAGAGAAGACAGGACATCGGTCTGGAAAGACAAGCTGGTCTCATCTGTTCCTGGCACGCCCCCTCCACAGCCCCCTGGACACTGGCCCCAGAACTGCCTCTCCATCCCTTCCCACCAAGGTCTGCAGGGCAGGAAACAAAGCAGGGAGCGTGCAGAGGTGCAGGGCCACGCCCCCACAGTCGTGGGAGTGGGCCACAGTGGGCCTGAGTGTCTGAAATGTCCCAGGCGCGCTGGTACCATCAAAAGCCCTAGCCCCCGGTCAACAGGGTCGAGCCTGTGACGTTCGCCCCCATTTCCAGAAAGCATGGATGGGGCTGGCCCTGGCCTCGCTGACAAACGCAGAATTCAGGAGACATTAGTAGTGATGTGGACGAAAGCCAGGCCACAGCGGCCTCGCTGGAAAAGAGAAACTTGAACGTTTTGGCGTGAGATTCTGCAGGGTCCAGGAGAAAGTTGAAGACATGGAAATTCTAATTAACACACACAGGGCTGGTTTTGCTCAAGGATCTGCAGGCTGTCATGTCGCAGGAGGCCCGCAAACACGCTCGCCGGAGACGTGCTCACGGTCACCTGTGGGGCCCCGCAGCACCCCAGCCTCAGCACGGCCTTCCCTCTGCCTTTCTCCCCTCCCAGGGCCATCTCGGTGTGCAGGGTGTCCCCCGAGGCTCCCCATCCAAGGTGCCACGACTGCGGACATGGAGGGGGCCAGGGACCAACCCTTCCTGAGGGACCCTTCAGGGAAACCACGGACTGGGTGCTCACGGCGGGCCAGGCCTCCCACACTGTCTGTCCTGGGTATCCACAAGGGAGCAGATGTGGATTCCAGGCCAGCATGGTGGAGGGACTTCCCGCAATGGCTGCTGGGAGAAGGGCACCCAAGCCTGACCTCAGAGCCACAGGGCCTCAGGCCCAGGCCAGATCTGACCCAGCTGCCCCCGGCCCTGGTCAGCACCGAGACGCCTGAAATCCTGCCTGTTTCTCCTCCCCGGTCGGGCTGGGGGCTGCTGTCTGCTTTGGCAAGGGCAGCAGTTCTGGGGCTTCTCTGGCCTGGGCTTCAGGGTTCAGGGGTGCTGGGCGGGGAGAGGCCGAGAGGGGCTGGCTGCACAGACCCTGCTCCCCAGGAACCTAGGGCTGGGCAGGGAAACGGACGCCCCAGAAGTCCCTGGCCCCACACTGACCGCCCTGGGGGCTGGTGCAGAGGGCCTCGTGGGCGGGAGGGGGACGTGGCTGTGTGGCCCACCAGCCCCTGGGCCTCTCTGAGGCCAGCATGGCTGAGCAGACGTTGGAAGGAAGAGTAGGAATCTGACGGCAGCACGTGAGTGGTGAGCGTGTTCTGGACGGGGACTCCATGTACAAAGCACAGGGACACACATTGGTGGCTGTCCCCTCCCACAGTCCTGTCTGTGACCCTCGGTGGGCAGAAGCCTAGGGAACTCGCCCTGCTGCTGTTGGGGTGCAGGGCTCCCCTCCTCTCATGGAACTGGGCAGGGAGCTCCCGCAGTCCCCCCACTGTGTCCTGCATGCCCCAGCTCTACCTTACGCTGCCCCTTGGCGGCGCAGCAGCAAGGCTTTGAGTGAGGACGTAGGTGTGGGCGCTGGGGCAGTCGGGCCCCTTTTGGCCAGACCCGGAAGAACATCTGCTTGAAAAGCGTGTGCACGCCCTGGGGCTGCATGGGGGGCACTGGGGCGTGCCTGCGGTACTGGGGTGGCTAAAGCAACTCTGTCCCCAACTCACTGACCCAGCTCCTGCCCACAGGCAACTCCCTAGTTCGCACCAGCCTTGTTCGCTGAGCCCCGGGCCCCCGCCCCTCCACGCCGATGGCCAATGGGCCCGGGAAGAGAAGCTTCTCCCAGCCCCAGGGACCTTCCCGTAATCAAGGCTGCAGTGACCTCACCTCCCTGGGGCCCTTCGGGCGGGGAGAGCTTGAGATGGAAACAAAATGTGTCTTTATTTATGCTTTTAATTTGGATTCTGGAACTGGCCCAACGTGGTAATACATTTAACATCAGTAAAATGCTGAAGAAAAATGGATCTGTTTTTCAGTAACTGCCTCCCACCCACTCTGCCCCCTGTGAGACCCCCGTGCACATCCCGGGTCCTCGCACACACATTGGGGCCTGCGCCGCTCTGCCCCGTGCGGCGTGCCCATGGCACGAGCCGTGTGCTCTCCTGGGCAGCTGGAGCCCGCACAGAAGGGCATTTTCCCCAGGCGGGCCGTGGCCCCAGGGCGCCCTGCCTGCAGGCTGTCGCAGCCCTGAGTGAACAGGGTGCCCACTGCTGCCGCCGCCTCCTCCGGCCGTGGTGGTGCAGAGCCTCTGCCTGGCCTGCAGCACCGGGGCACCTAGGTTCTGAGGCCTCGACACCTCTTCTGCTATGCCGACACCCCGTTGCCATACACACACACCCGCACACCCTCAAGGCCAGTACCCCAACTACTAAGGACGAGGTGGCCCTCCACACAAACCTTGGTCTCCCCGCTGGCAGTCGCCCCTGCAGACCTGTGCCCAGCACCGCCCCCAGGCTCCACCCTGTCTCCCCAGCTGGCTCACATTCAGCCACCGTTTCTGGACAGGTCGGCACCATGGAAACCCTTTGCGGGGTCTAGGTCAGCGGCCCGGCTGGGTGAGGATGGGGGTCTTGGGTCCGCCTGCGCCCGCCCAGCGCTGGAGGTGACATGAAACACCCCTTCCTACCACCAAACGGCCCCACTGTGGGACTGCCAGCCTGAGAAGGCCCACAGTAGGCTCTCTCCGTGCTGATGCACCATGTCTATTGCAACCAGAGAGCTTGGGCTGTTCAGGTCCGATGGCCTCTGTTTCAGAGGAGGGAAGATAAGAAACGGCTCAGCGCTCCAACATTGCAGCGATACTGGCTTGGGCTGCCTGCCTCCTGGGGGCTTGGTGTGTGCTGATGCCAGAACAGACAGCCCTTGCCTGAGAGGGGGCAACGGCAGGGCAGCTGTGGGCCACCTTGGTCCCCAGCCTTTCAGCACCCTCACTCTGAGCCTCCCTGTGAGCCTCCTTGCTGGGCCCCCGGAGCTGGCAACGCCTTACTGGCCAGCTCAATGGATGCTGGGTGGACAGCTCTGTCCTCTTATGGTGCAACTCCTATGTGCGGTCCAGGGGCCGGGCCGCGGCTGAGGAAGCGGCAGAATGCCAACAGGGCGAGAAGGGGCGGGTGAGCGGCACAGCGAGTCCTGGGTGGGGTCTGCCTGCACGAGCGTCGTGGTTCCCAGCAGGCTCTTGGCTGCCGGCTCTCTGAGCAGGCACTGCCACCTGTGTCACGCACACTCTAGGCACAAAACTAACTTCTGCCTCTTTGGGGTCTCTTGCGCGCCAGGCTTTGAACAGGCCTAAGTGAAGCTGTTCTGCCTTTGGGCTCCAGCCGGTGCCTGCCCAGCCCGCCTGGCTCACGCTGCTGCCCGGACCTCTGCTCTCACCCATGTATCATGCCAGCCCATTTATCAGGTCGTCTCCAGGTGGGCCCCTAGGTTAGAGCCCCATTCCCAGGGATGGCCCGAAAGCGCACCCCACAGCGCCGGGTCCACGAGGATGAGTCACCGTGCTTCCCGGTGACCTGGACGGCACTCACTGCGCCTGTGAACACGTGCTCTGCTCCCTGCCAACTTCCCTGGAAGCCTGGGGGGCCTGGAGAGATGGCCGGCGGGTCCTGTCTGCTCACAGTACCACCCTGAGACAGCCACATCCTTCTCCCATTCTGACTACCGCCTCTGCCAGTCCTCCGGTGACGTGAGCAGCCAGGAAGCCCTGCGAGTCGGGTCCCCGCTTCCTCCTGTCACCTGCGCAGCTCAGGTGGCGTGTGGCCAGCGGCAAAGGCAGCAAGCCTCGGGCCTCCCACCGTTGGGCACACTTCAGGACAACCTTGGACCCCTGGAGAGCAGAGAACAGCACGCTGCGAACTGTCCGCAGACAGGAGGCAGTGCCAACAAGCGCCTGAGTGTACCACTCACACATGTGACGCAAGGCTACTCCAGGGGAATCCCCAGTGGGCGGTGGCCACAGCGGGCCGGAGTGCCCCACTGACCCCACCACAGGCTGTCACCGCTGCGTGCCCTGGCTGGGAGTACTGAGTCACACGTCGCAAGGGAACCACACCACGCCGGGCCCTGGGGATCAGCCTGGCAGTGCCGTGACGGCGGGGGAGAACGGGCATGTGTCCCAGGCCAGCTGTGCCTCCGGGTAGGGAAGGCATGGAAAATCAGCCATTTCCTCCACCTGAAGGAGATGAGAACAGGCACGGCAACTGGCAGGCGGCACTCAGCATCTGCCCGTGGCTTTGGCCAGGGTTCCATGGGGAACGCTCAGAAACAAAGTCGTCTCTTTTTGGGGGAGTGAAGGAGAGGGCTAGGGGAGGGGAAAACAATCTTTTCAGACGCTCAAAGCACGAAAACAAGTGGAAAATGATCAGTCTGGTTTTCCATACGTGAAAACAAGAGGATCGTATTCTCAGACTCGGCGGGAAATGCCCCCCTCCTGCCTGGTGCCTGGGCACCGGCCCGCCCCAGCAGCCCGTGGCCCCAGGTGGCTGGGGGCAGGCGGCGAGTGACGGCCTGGGAGAGGCCCTGAGACCTGGCCCGGCACCGAGGCGGCCCCTTTGGGCCCCATGCCCCTCCAGCCCATCATCGGAGGGCAAGTGGGCACTCACTGTGACACGTGGGTGATGGGGGCCAGCAGCGTCTCCCCTTCCAGGTCCAGGTCCTCGGCAAAGCTGTTGGTTCTCATGAAATGGGCTGTGCTCACTTCCAGGAGTGTTGGGCTCTTCTTCACTGTGGGGGGAAGTTTGTGGGGGGCATGTTGAGCCTTAGAAAGTCTGATGGAAAGGGGACCCAGGGCCGCAACCTGCCACCCGGCCATGGGACAGACTTCACATCCTGAGCCCTCCCGCACACAAGATCCCCTCTGGGCTGGGAGTGGAGACCATGGATCTAGGGGGTTCAGATGGCCCCCATGTGCCTGAGGCTTCAATGGCCCAGGAGCAGTTGAGGGCCAGTGACACCTCTTCAGAGTGAGGACTGGGCCCCAACTGACTCGGGCGTCTAGGCCTCTTCCCTGATTCCTGATTCCCAGGAATCAAACATCGACAGGCAGGGCCTACGAGGAAGCACTGACCCCGCCACCGGGCTGGCACTGACATGAGTGCAGATGGGGGGCTCGTGACGCATCAGCGGAGACACATGGTGGCCGGACTCCTGCCCGCACAGAATCGAAAGGCCAGGAGGAAGGGGCAGTTGCAAAGCTCCTGGCCTCCCGCACAGGCCACCATGTCACATCGCCACCCACACCCTGAGGGCGGACCAGGAAGCCCCCCAACAAGCTGCGTTCACATTCGGATCCCCGGGCCTACCCTCGGCAGCCTGACACAGGCACTCAGGGCCGACGGGAATACGTATCAGTCCTGATTTTCAACCTGGACATATTTTGCTCTTCATCTGAAGTTACCATTGTAAAAGAATTAAATACTCGTGAAAAGTAAACCAAGGTTCGCGAAGGCCCTCCTCCCCCCAGGTCGGCTGTGTTCGCCACCCGTGGATTCCACCTCATCCTTCTCTGCTCAGCACAGCAGCGACACCAGGTGACACTCGCTTTTGTACACGCGTGACGACTGTGTTCCCGTCGCTCAGTGCACCTCATTTTTCTACAGGTGTGTAGACGGCGGCCCTGCGTCGTAACAGTCTGCAGTTTCAGTCTGCAAGTTACCTCAACCGTTCCATGCCTGGTGGATGTTCAGGCTCTGTTAGCTTCAAACCACCTGCTTAAGACAGGGATGCACCACCCATCTGTATGCAAACCGGAGGCACGGGGCCAGGGGATGGGGTGCTGCCTGGGGCGTCTTAATGTATGCTGCTGGGTGGTTTTCCCAAGAAGTTGGGGCAACTCAGACCCCAGCAGCACTGTGGGAACGGCGAGCTTCCCCAGCCGGCTGCGGGCGGCCTCCGCAGCGCCCGCCAAGCGTGGATGAGGACGGGTGCCACTTTTCCTTCCACGCTGAAGGCCTTTTGTGGGTCTTGTTTGGATTTCCTCTTGCGGAATTGGCTGTTCGTATCCTTTGCTCAGTTTTGCTCGTCAATTTGTAGGAATTTTTTTATATATTCGAGGCATTAACCCTTGGTTGTGTGAGGCACAAACATCTCCCCCAGTCTACTTTTGGTGTTTTTAACCTTTACTGTGGTTGTTTTTAATCACAGGAAACATTTGATGTTTTTAAAGTGGTACACCTATCTTTTGCTTTTGAAAAGGGAAGGTTTTTCCCACCCCAAAGTAGTTAGCTGTCTCCTGATTCTATTTGTAATATAAATGTATGGATGTGTGTGTGTGTATAAATTTTAATACATTTAGCATTTATACCTAACATTGTGGGAGATCAACAATCAGAAAACGAAAACGTGAAAGGTATTATATACAAACTTAGGAGAAAGAAAAACTGGAATAAAACACAAAAGTATACAATTTCTTGAAGGAAACATAGGAGAAAATCTCTGGACGTTGGCTTTGGCAATGAGGTTTGAACTACAACACCAAAAGCTCAATCTGTGAGGGAAAATGAATTGAAAAATTGGACTTTATCGAAATTAAAAGCATATTCTCTGCAAAAGACACTGCGAGGGAAATGAAGAGACAAGCCGCAGACTTGGAGGAAAAGTCTGTATGTCATCTATCTGGTCAACAACTTGTATCCAGAATATAGAAAGAACTCCTGCAACTTGACAAGAAAGCGAACAACCTGGTTATAAAAAATGGATTACAGATAAGCACGTGAGGAGGGGCTCCCAGCCAACCGCACTAATTACTGGGGAAATGCAAATTAAATCCACAACCAGCTGCCACCACACCCTTCTTAGAATGGCTAAAACTTCTCAGTGGTGTCAATTTTGGATGTTTGCGGGGAGAAGGTAGAGCCTTACTCCTCACCTTACATTAAAAGACAAGAAAAGGAAGCAAACAAAAAACACCCCGAACCCTGGTAATAATACCAAGTGTTCACGAGGGTGAGGAGCCATTGGAACACTCAGGTGCCGCTGTGGGGATGCAGGCTGGTGCTGCCACATTGGAAAAGGGCTGGGAGGGTCCTTGTGAAGTTAAACAGACACTTACCATGTGACCCAGAGGTCCCTCTCAGATATTTACCCAAGTGAATGGAAAATGGATGCTCACAAAAGCCTGTACAGAAGTGGGTATAGCACTTTTTCTCTCAATTGCCAAAACCTGGAAACAACCAAGATGTCCTTTGGTAGGTGATGGACAAACGGGCACATCCTGACACTGGAGTACCACCCAGCAATCAAAAGAAATGAACTAATCGTTCACGTGGCAACATGGGGGAATCTCAAATGCATTTTGCTAAGCAGTGAAGGAAGCCAGATGCAAAAGGCTACATATTATATGATTCCATTTATATGACATTCTGGAAAAGGCAAAACTACAGGGACATAAAACAGATCAATGGCTGCTAGTGTTTAGGGGAGGGGGAGTACTTGACTTCAAAAGGGTCACACGAGGGAATTTTTAGGGCTACGGAACTTCTCTGTGGTGCGGTGGGGGTGGGTGCATAACTGCAGGCATTTGTCAAAACCCACAGAACTACCCCTCCAAGAGGGAATTTGACTGTATGCAAACTCAAAAGAAATCAGCCAGCCAGTTGGAGGATCCTTGGATGGAAAGCAAATGGTGCGCCGTGAATTCTGTGTGATGAACGTACAACATGGCACCAAAGGAAAGGGCAAGAGGAATGGGCGACGAAGCCGTGGGAAACCATCCTTTGACCGGATACAATATGGCTGAAGTGAAAACCAAAACCTCAGAAACACAGTGTTCTGGTTGGTAAGTTTGTTGTTCATACCAGTGCTCATGTAGATTTGGGTCAAACAAGTAAATAAATTCTAAATAATGGAAGCTGGCTTTCTCGCTGTCAGGGAAAAAAGGAAAAAGTGGTGTGTAGGGGTGTGTGAATGAACCCTGTGGTCAGAAATATCAGCATGAACTAGTTTAGCTTAGTAGAAACACAGAAGCAGATAAAGATGTGTGCATACTTAGGTTGTGTGCAAACACAGATCTCCCGGCTGTGTCTTCTGAGTGGCCCCAGAAGCAGTGACACCCCTGAAGCAACGAGCACTCACAGTGCCCAGGCCCTGGTGTCTAAAGACCGTTCACTCCCCAGCTATAGGAACCAGGGCTATGGCCGCACGGCGGCTCTAGGGCTGGAGCAGGGGAAATGCAAGATGTCTAGTGCTAGAAAGGGAGCAAATCCTCAAAAGTAAATAAGTGAAAAGAATAGGGGTGTAACGAATGGACCCCGGAACTAACCCCAAAGAACTCAATCGACTGGCCAAAGCTGGAACAACCTGAGCCACAAAGTAACAATAGTCTTGCACTCCAGCTCAAAAAATAAACATCCCCGAGTCCATACGAGCTACATTAAATAAATATTGGAGGAGAGGGTCGACTCTTCCTTACAGAAGAATTCTAAAAAATGTAGAAAGAATGAGGAAAATAGAAAAAGCACCATTAAAACACCACGTTGATGTCTGCTGCAGGAAAAACCCACAGATGAACACTGAAATTAGTAGGTGACACTTGAAGGAGCAACTTCAAAGCGTCCCCCTTCAGATTTTATGCATCGCTGTGGTGGTTTTGACACATGTCCCCCAATTCTTCCATATGCTTTTCTGAAGGAGGTCAGCCCAAGGCCCCCCAAGCGTGGGCTGGACTCAGGGATTTGGGTCTCATTAGACTGTGGGGAAGGAAAAACTCTGGCTTGACGGTGAAGGAACCCGGCTGACACCACCTTAACCAGGTGAGTCAG
Source organism: Hipposideros armiger (assembly GCF_001890085.2). Taxonomy (NCBI): domain Eukaryota; kingdom Metazoa; phylum Chordata; class Mammalia; order Chiroptera; family Hipposideridae; genus Hipposideros; species Hipposideros armiger. The sequence continues at coordinate 326,952 of NW_017731844.1, forward strand.
GTGAAGTGAGTCCAGGTGAATACCACCATTGACAAGCCATGTTGACATCATGTACCGAGACATGATGCGCTCGCTGAGAAAAGCACCTCTCCTCTCTTCTGTGGCATTCTTTCCACAAACCCACAATGCCAGGCTAACCCTGAGAGGGTATCAGACCCACGCGGAGGGACGCTGACACCCGACTAGTATTTCTCAAAAGGGTCAAGATCAGGAGAAGCAAGGAGGGACCAGGCCGCTGCCACAGAGCAGAGGCCAAGGAGACCTGCTAACTGAATGTAATGACGGGTCCTGGAGCAGGAAAGGGACGTTCGATGTTAAACTGGGGAAATCCACACAAATTAACTAAACTGCTTTAACTAACCGTGTTGTTGCAATGTTCTTAGCTTTGGTCATTGTACCACTGTTATATAAGAGGCTGACATTGGAGAAGCTGGTGAAAAGTGATTGGGAGAGTTGCCTATTCTGTAAATCAAAATTATTTCAAAGGAAAGAGTGAAAAACCTGTGTACAATGATACAAAAAAGTCTAGTATCTAATGGAGGATATACAAGAACCTGAAGGAGAAATGATAAAGAAGAGACATTCAAGAAGACATAATTAAATGGAGAAATACACCTGTGTTTGATTGACTAGAAGCCTCAGTGGTGAATTCACTCTCTCCAAATCTTAGTACAAATCCCAAGGGTTGTGTGTTGGAACCTCGGCAAGCGTGAAGTTGACCCAGAAGTGCAAAAGGACACGAGTCAGCAACATGGCTGAATTACAGGGCAACAGACTTGCTCTTCTGGGCGTCACTACTGCTTATGAAGTCGTGGTCATGGAGATGGTGCGGTGCTGACACAGACCGGAGGCCACGGGGACAGGGCTGAGTGTCCAGAGAGACCCCACACGTGGACGCTGGCTGTGTATCAGAGGTGGCCTGCGCATGGTGGACACGTGATGTGCGGGGACCGCTGGCTGTCCTCTTGGGGAAGCGCTAGAATGTACCCTTCCCTCACACCACACACCGCACACTTCTCGGCACTCCAGGTGACCGAAGACTAATGAAGAAAAGCCAGACTCAAACACCTTCCCAACTGAATCTAGAATGTCTTCATGACTGCGGGGTCTGAAGGATTTTCTGAAACGTAAGGAGCCGTGACTGTAAAGGACAGATGGATTAACTTGACTACATTAAAATGGAGACTAAGTCACCAAGGACACCCTGAGGCGTGACGACAACCGCACAGAGCTAGTATCCACCAAATGTAAAGAACTCGTCCGGAGCAATAAGAAAATACTAAAGCGCTCAGGGAGAGCTGGGCAGCAGACAGACACGCAGATCACAGGGGAGGCACCCTGGTGGCGGGCGGACATGTGGGAAGGTGTTGTGCCTGACCAGCAATCAGAGATGTAAATAAACTCTGGGAGCTCGCAGCCCGTGGGGGCGAGGGGCAGTCTTCCAGCAGGAAACCGCACAGACATGACTGAGTCACACCCGGGAGAAGGGCTCGGAGCGAGGGCTCTCTGCCCGTGACACTGTCGGGGAGCGCAGGGAAGTGACAGGTAAGCCCTGAGGAATGCGTGCACATGCAGAGGCTCACAGGTCTGGGGCCTGGCGGGAGCATTTCCCGCCCCCATTGGAGACATTCGGGGCTGAGATTCAAGTTCCCTGGGTTATATTATACAGTTGTCAAGTGACAGAGCTAAAATCTCGTCCAGGATTCAAATGTTCTTTCAAAAAAAAAAAAAAGGAAGGAAAAAGAACACAAATACATATTTTTATGTCTGCATCACTTGTATACAGATGGAAGGAACGGCGGAGGGGTGACTGGAAAGTGGGGCTGCCTCCCAAACCCCCGACATGACAAGTGCCATCTCTAGCGCCCGCCCGCGGGCCAACGGGGAGCCACCTGACAAAGGCCCAGCCTGCTGCTTTAGGAGATTAAACTGCGCATAGCAGCGGTTCCCGGTGCGGGTGGGGCCTGCACCTGCCACAGAAGAATGCGTGTGGCTGGGTTTAATCCTGGGAACGGCACATGGGCCCCCAGTGAGGGGCAGAGAGGGGTGCTACAGGGTCGTTTTCTCAAGTCACCAGGAAAAGTGTGCCCTGCTGTGGGGTCTGCCTTCGCCACCACCACAGGCAGTGCCCAGGGCTGCAGCCCCCTTCCATTCCCCGCCAGTGGTCACAGCCGGGTCAGATGGCTGTGAGAAGGTGCCAGGAGCACCCAGGTGGAGATTCAGGTCCTTGGTAGACACAGTGGCAGGCTGCCCCTTTCAGGCAAGGGCTTGGGGGGCAACTGCTGTGTCCCGAGAGACCCAGCTTTCACCCCCACCTCTAAGGAGCCTACGGGTGTTTCATAAGGATGTGAAAAGACAGCCATGGTCTGGAAGCTGCAGAGCAGGCCGGGCCCGAGGCAGGCTCCACCGGTCAGCTCATTTTGACACCAGGCCCCGAGGAGGGCACCAGAGCCATGGCAGGGGGCAGTCCAGAGTGCTGGAGCTCCGGAAGCAGAGAGCACTGCATCCTGGCGACAGCGAAGTCACACTTTCGTGAGACAGTCCCAGTTTTCGATGCTTTCATTTGCTGGCTGCCTTTCTCTTGTCAAGGCCAGAATCTGGGCCTAAGCAATTTTGTTTTCTAGGAAAATGGGAGGTCTGGGATGGCGAACGCAGCCTCTGGCGTGGCGACGAACACAGCTGGTGACGCCGGCTGCCAAGTCTCACCCACTCTCCAGAGAGCAGGGACCAAACAGCACATCGTCTGCCTTTCCAGGCAGCAGCCCTGCTCCCAGAGTCATTTTAATTTTCTTAAAAAAAAAAAAGGGCACGGAAAAAAGACTAGAAGGAAATAGATGAAAATGGTAACCATGTTTATCTTTGGGCGAAGAGAATGGGTGATGTTCGTGTCCTTATTGTGTCTGTGTTTTCTGTCTCGTGTGATTCTTTCCCGGGTCATGGAACACTATTGGTGCAAGTCCCCGGTCTGCCTCGCCCGCCACCCCTCGGCCCTGTACAGCTCGTCCTGGAGTTACCAGAGGGTGTCAGAGCCTCCATTTCCCCTCCACCTGTCCTGGAACTGCCCACATGGCGGCACAGAGCCCTGTCCTGCCACAGACGTCCCCAAGCCTTCCGCTCCCTCCGGCTCCCCATCCAGCTCCTGCCCGCTCTGGTCCCTCCCTCTCCCTGTGAGGTCAGCTTATCCCCAGGGCCGGGACACCCTTGGCTCCCCAGACGTGACTTCATTTGTGTCACAGGAGCCCTGTGCGGTGGCAGCTTTGATTCCCATTTCTAGATGAGCAAACGTGTTCGGAAAGGCTGAAAATGGCTCCCTGGGCCACAAGGAGCAGTAGCACGTTGACCTCGCTGCAAGGCCCCAGCCCCGCCCTGCCGTCCCCTGTCCCCAGCCCCGCCCTGCCGTCCCCCTGTCCCCCAGCCCCGCCCTGCCTGGGCTCTTTCTGGGAACTTCACCCGGCCCGCTCCCTCATGACTGATGAAAATCCTGCCTAAGCTGACAGGTACCCTCCACAGAGCTCTCCAGGCTCCAAGACGGCCACCCCTGGGTGGGCGCTGGCCTTACGTATGCTGGTTCCTTGGCATGGGGCCTCGCCCCCCACCCCCACGTCCCTGCAGTCCAGCCTGCCCCACGGGGATACGCAGAAGCTGGCCCCGTCCTTCCCAAGTCAGAGCCCCTGCCCGGCCTCCAGGAAGTCCACCCCTCCTGGCAGATTCGCTAAAGCCTGCAGATCCTGCACCGTGACCGGGAGCCCCTCCCCAGGGCATCCGGACAGCTGCAGGCAGGCCCTGCGTGACATTGCTGAGCTGCGGCCCGGGGCCTGTGCCAGCTGCCCGTGCCCGCTCACAGACCCTGAGCCAGCACGGCCACGCCGCCACCTGTGTCTCCACTCAGAGGCGAGAAGTAAGGGACATAGACAGAAAGTGTAAAAGCGATTCCCACAACAGCTGCCAGGAATGGGGCGAGGAGTGGAGCGAGAATGTGTATTTGCAGCTGGCACCCAGTTCCGCTGAGGAAAATACCTTGCTTGAGTGAACACCTGTTGTTTTTGCCTGTCCAGCAGCCAGGCCCGGCTTCTGGGAACAACTCGAGTCTTACTTCGGGGCTGCTCCTCTCCCCGCTCCCAGGCTGTAGGCTCCAGGTGCCCACGGCTGTCCCCAGAGAGGGCCGGTGACCCAGCCTTGGCTTTCAGAGGCTCTGAGGAGGGCGCGTACCCTGGCTGGGACGTGGGCAGAAATGCAGAGCTGACAGCCATCTTGCCCCGACGGGAAAGTGGCTTCCTGAGGACACAGCCATCCCAGGAGCCAGCGGGGGGGAGAACGGGAGCCGGAGAGGGAACTAGGCGGGGGTGGGGGGAGCAAGCAGGCGAGGTCACCCCAGCCCCGGGTCCAGCTGTGTCTGGAACAGCTGGGTCCAGATGTGTGAGCCAACTAAATATCCCTTTTGTGCTTCAGCTAGTTTGAGTTGGGTCCCATCATTTGTTACCAAGAGAGTCCTCAGGAATGTGTGTGACCAACTTGGGGGTGAGGCATGAGACCGAGGGGATGGGTCTGGGGACTCAAGGTTCCAAAGAGCTGACCTTCCACCTCGCTGGCTACGCTCGGAGGGGCACAGTGCACAGGGGCCAAAGCTGGCCGCAAAGGTGCGCATCCGCCACGGCCCAGGGAGCTCTTGGGAAGGGGCCCCCAAAGCTGATGGCTGGCTTTGTCTGCAAAGCTGCCCTGTCTCCCCACCCTTCCACGAGGCCCTCTCCCCCAAACTGTGGGACATGCCTGGCCGCACGTCCAGTCCAGGGTGTGCACAACAGATGTGGCAGTCAGAGGTGACCTTGGAATCTTGGGAGGACACTAGGCTGTCCGCACCCCCGGAGATAAGGGCAGCAAGGACCCTCACCCCCAGCGCCGCCCATCCCAACAGGGTTTGCAGGCTTCTGCACACGGGTTGGAACGAGAGTGGCTCTGTGGGCCCACGGGTGGGGTCCACATAGCGGGGGCGCTGGGGGGACGAGGAGCGCCAGCCAGGACGGGGTCAGCTCTGAGCGAGCACAGGAAATGGAAAGCGCAGCGCGGCCGCCCACGCGTGTCGGGCGACCCTCGGGGTCTCTGCTCCAGGAAGTCACTGTCCAGGTCTCCCAAGACCCAGTTGCAGGGGACGGTTGGTTCCCGGCAGCCAGAGCAGCCCCAGGAAACGTTAACATACAGCGGAATCTGGGTTAAGCGCGGTCTTCTCCAAGAGCTGAGCTCACAGGACATTCCCAAGAAACCTCTGGAGAGGTGGGGAGGAAAGTTTCTGGAGGTCTTTGGATGAAGAAAACAAAAAAAGTGGCCTTGATTTTCAAGGCGAAATTACAGAGGAAGAAAAAAATGTTTTTAATCTAATTAAGAGTGATCTTTTCACCTTCATCACAACACCGCGGAAACGTGCCAGTTCTGAACTTCACACAATAATCAAAGCAATTAGTGAGGGAAGGCCCTGGACGCCGGTGCAGATGTTCTCAGAATGTTTAATGGGGAAATGAGTTGCAGGCCTGGCTCTCAGCATCCGGCTCCAGGCCCTGGCTACCAAACCCAGACATCTGCTTGGGCCCCACCCCCAGGCCCCGAGGGCGCGGGCTTGAGAAACACAGGTCCCTTCCCAGGCTGCCTCCCAGCCAGGCCAGATCCGGGGCTGAGAGGCTCCCCATGGCTCCCCAGGCCGGAGCCTGGACACAGTCAGAGCCACCCCAGAGCTGGGGGGAGGCTTAACGTCAAAATTATGTTAACAACCGATGTCAAAAATAATCAAGTCAGCCCAGCCCTGCTGGCTGCAGGAGTGCTGGAAGGCAGGAGAGGGCAAGGGGCCCTGAGGGGCTCTCAGCTCTGAACCCCCCCCCACACACACACACCCAGTTCGCACAAACGCTGCTTCATGAAAAGACCTGGTGGCATCTGTCCAGTGTGTCCATAGGCCCACTTCTAATCCTGTTCGCGGGTCGAACGTGAGGAACGTACAATAATCAGAGAAAACATGGAGAAATAAGCATGGTGCTTGCTGAGGAAGTGGCGTGTTCCACCCAGCGGAGGGGCGCATGGCTGATGGTGCCTGGCTGTGGGAGCGGCTGGGTCCTGGGCGGCCAGGCAGCTCAGAGGCCCTGCTATATGGCTGGGACCAGGGACGCAGGTAAAGAACACGCTGTCCCTGCTGTCAGGGAGGGCCCCACGGGCCCCACGCAGGCACCCTCATCACTCACGCTCCACACAGGCCGAAAGCTTAGTGCAAACCTGCCGCGTGCTTTCCTGAGCGCTGTCTCTGGCCTGGGGGCCTGCTCAGCCACACGGGGCAGGCCAGGAGTGACCACAGTGACTCCCCTGGGGGGCAGCCCTTGGCAGGGCCAGACAAGTACCCTCGCTCCCTTAGCAGCTCGTGGGGCAACTCTGAGGTGCGCTCTGCGAGGCTGTCCAGCTGCCTCCATGGAGCACTTCCCCAGTAAGTGACCTGCACCGGGATTTCATGTTGGTCTCTGTACCCATGAGACCGGCCCAAGACAGTGTGCCAGGAAGCCATGGGGGTATTTTAAGGAGGCGAGCGGCAAGGTCCACTTTATTTAAAGACCTGGTCTCAGGCAGCCGCAGGAAGAAGGGTGGGGGTGGGGGGAAGGCAAGGATGGAAACCGAGACCAGCGAAGAGGGGAGGGCAACACCCAGGCAGAGAAATGGCGGTGGCCTTACCCAGGGAGGTGGGAGGTGGCTGGAGTCCAGGCAAGGAGCAAACAATGTCCAGGAAGCTGACAAGACCTGCTGACGGGCTGCACAGAGGCCCTGAGAAAGGGGCACGCTTTGAAAAGCCTTGCTGCCGGCCTTAGAGAGCAGCGGCACACTGCGCCCCTCCCCTCCAGTTCCAAGTCCCCCCACTTACCCTCCCCGAAAGCATACAACCAACAAGGAATACAAATAAAACAACTCGCCACTCACACCTTCCCCAGCAATGACAGATGGAGCACCGTGGATTTCAAACTACCTGCACGGGGACAAGGCAGCCAGGTTCCAACCGTGCGACAGCCGCCTGCCCAGCGCCGCCCACCCCCGGATGCAGTCAGGAGGTGAGCTTAGGATACTCGGTCAAAAAACATGAGGACAGTGAGTGACGTCAGTTAAAATGGAGGGACAGGTACCTCCCAGGACCTTTCCCTCCACGGAAACACTGAAAAATCAAGGAAAACCTGTCAGAACCCACTTTGTCAGAACTCGAGAAAGCAGTGAAAAGGTTTACAGCAACCCATGAACACCAAACCAAGAAACAGACAGCTTAGAGATGGCAGTAAATCTTTCATTTTGCTTGCCCTTGTAACACTGCTTTCTCCGGCTTCGGGCAGTCTGGAGGGTGGCAGCCACATTTCCAGTGTGGGACCCTGGCCCCTCCCTGGTTCTGGTTTTGGAAATATCCTATTTCCAAAGAGCTGTGCCTGTGCTGTGTTGTCTGGGGGCTGCCTAAAGGAACGGACACGAGGTGGTTGCCTTTGTTTCCTCTAATAAGGAGCTCACCCGGACTGAAAAATGGTGGACATTCCTTGAAAATACTGTGAGGGGAGTCAAACAAATCACAGCCACCTGGGAAAAGATTCCAGTGGAGGCATAAAAGAGTACTGAAAGCATGGGAGGAAAAGCTGAGGAAAGCGTTTCTTTGGGAAATCAGGCCATTCAAAAGCACTTATGTATACTGAAGAACTGAGCGCGCCAGAAGAGGCCCCCGGCAGGATGCATGCTCAGAAAAGTCCTGAGAACATCACCTCTGGCTGACCTCTATGCCCACCTCAAACAGGAAGTGAAGGCTAAGGCAGATTTGTAAACAGAATGGCCAAATCTTGAAGGATTGCCCCAGCACAGAGCTGACCTGCAAAGATTGGAAGTTCTTTTACTGTTTTTCTCCCTGCCTCTCTGCCTTTCCCTTTTTACTGACTCCTGGTACTCAAGGAAATCTCTTGTCAAAACATCAGCTGAACACAAGCTAGGGGAACAGTGACTTCAGAGGCTCCAGCTCACAACAAGGAGAAACAAAATACTGAGATGGGGAAAGAATCTGAGATTTAGAGTGATTACATTTAATATCCAAAACATAATTTTTCAACAAAAAATTATGAAGCGTGTAAAGAAAATAAGAAAGTATGACCCATTCACAGAAGAAATGAACAGAAACTGTCCTTGAGGAAGTACAGACATTGAACTTACTAGACAAAGACTTTAACTTCCTCAAATATACTCAAAGAATTAAAGGAAATCAGATGAAGAGCTAAAAGAAATCAGAACAAATGTATGAGAAAATAGAGAAAATCGATACATATATAGGAATTAGAAAAGGGAATTAAAAATTTTGGAACTGGAAAGTATAACTGAACCGAAAAACTCACTGGAGGGTCTCATTAATATAGTTAAATGGGCAGGGGAATCCATGAGCTTTAAGATAGGTCAACTGAAATTATCTAGTTTGAAGAGCAGAAAGAAAAAAGGATGAATGAAAAATGAACAGACCCTGAGGGACCTATGGGTTCCCATCAAGCCCACCGACATCCATATTGGGAACCCCAAAAGGAGAGATGAGACAGAAAGGGGCAGGAAGAATATGTGAAGAAACAATAGCTGACAATTTCCCAAATTTGATGAAAGACATGAATCTGTACCTCCAAGGAGCTCGGTGAACTCCAGGAAACACATCATAAGCAAACTGTTGAAAGACAGAATCGTGAAAGGGTGAGAGAACTGACATCATATACAGGGATACTCAGTAAGATGAACGTCCAGTTTCTCATCGGAAAGCGTGGAGACCAGAAGGGAGTGGGATGGAACTTTTAAAGTGCTAAAAGAGAAAAATAAGCTGAATCAAGAATCCTATGTTTAGTAAAATTACCTTTCAACAATGAAGGAGAAATTAAGACATTCCCAGATAAACAAAAGCTGAGGGAGTTCATTGCTAGCAAACCAGCCCCACAAAAACTGCTAAAGAGAGTCCTTCAGACTGAAATGAAAGGACACTAGAAAGTAACTCAAAGCCACACAAAGAAATAAAAGAACTCCAGGAAGAGCAACTACAGAGGCAAACAAAAGCCAGTATGATTGTATTCTTAGTTTGTAGCTCCTCTTTACTTCCTATAGACTTAGACATGCATCAAACGATGGTCATACATGTACGATATTGGCAACACAACATACAAAGATACAATTTGTGACAGTAACAACATGAGGGGGATGGAGCTGCATAGTAGCTGGCTTTTTGTATGCTAATGAAGCTAAACTGGTATAAGTTAAAACTCGATTTTTATAAATTTAGAATGTTACATGTAATTCTCATGGTGACCACTGAGAAAATACCTAAAAAATATACACAAAGGGACTGAGAAAAGAATCAGTATTATGCACTACCGAAAACATAAGGAATGCGGTAAAAGCAGAAATGAGGAACCAAAAAGGCACCAGACATACAGAAGACAAACAGCAAAATGGCAGAAGTCCCTCCTTTATCAGTAACTAAATGTAAATGAATCAAATTCTCCAATCAAAATACAGGCATTGGCAGAATGGATTTAAAAATTATCCAACTTATGTTATCTACAAGATACTCATTTTAGATCCAAAGACACAGATTGAAAGTGAAGGATGGGAAATAGCATTCTATGCAACTAGCAACCAACAGAGAGCTGGGAGCTATATTAATAGAAAAAGTAGACTTAACATTGTTACAGAAGACAAAGGACACTGTATATTGAGAAAAGGGTCAATTCACCAAGAAGATGTTATACATATACATATATACATAACAACAGCCCCAAAACACATGCAGGAAATATTGACAGAATTGGTGGGAGAAATAGACGGTTCTACAATAACACTTGGAGACTTCAACAGTCCACGCTCAGTAACGATTAGAACAACCAGATGAGATCAATAGGGAAACAGAAGACTTGAACAGCCCTATCAGTCAACGAGACCTAGCAGTGTATATGGAACCTCTGCCCAATGACAGCAGAACACACATTCTTATCCAACTGCATGGGGAATATTCTCCAGGACTGATCACATGTTAGGCCCCAAAGCCATCTCAGTCAAGTTTTAAAAATTCAAATCATACAAAATGTCTTCTCCAATCAAAATGGAATGAGGCTAGAAATCAATAAGAGAAGGAAAACTACAAAAATTACAAATATGTGGAAATTAACACTCTTTAAAAGCTAACCAGTCAAAGATGACTTCACAAGAGAAACCAGAAAATGTGTTGAGAATGAAAATGAATGAAAATAACACAACATACCGAAACTTACAGGATGCAGTGAAAGCAATGCTCAAAGAGAAAATTATAGCTATAAATTCCTACATAAAGAAGAAAGATTTCCAGTAACCTAACTTTACAGCTTAAGGAACTATAAAAGGAAAAGTAAACTACACCCAACTTAGTAGGAAGAAGGAAGTAGTAAACATGAGATTGGAGGGGTAAATAGAAGAGAAAAATGGAGAATCAACTGAACCAAAAATTGGTTATTTCTGAAAAGATCAACAAAATTGGCAAAACATTAGCTAGAATGGCTAAGAAAAAAAACCAGAGAATATGCAAATAAATAAACTCATAAATGAAAGTGGGGTCATTACAATTGACCTTACAGAAATAAAAAGAATTATAAGAGAATACTATGAACAACTACTCCAACAAATTAGACAACCTAGATGAAATGGGCAAATTCTTAGAAATTCATGAACTATAAAAAGCGATGTAAGAAAGAATAGAAATTCTGAACAGACTTATTAAGTAAAAGTTTGAATCAGTTATCAAAAACCCCCTAATGAAGAGAAGTCCAGCATCTGATGGCTTTGCTGGTGAATTATGCCAAACATTTCAAGAATCAATACCAGTCTGTAACAAAAAACAGAAGAGGGAATATTTTGCAACACATTCTATGAGGTCAGTATTACTCTGATGCCAAAGCCAGACAAATACAGCACCAGAAAAGAAAGCTAGATACCAATATCCCCTGTAAATGTAAAAACCCTCCAGAAAATACTACTTAACCAAATCCAGCAGCATATTAAAAGGATTATACACCGAGAGCGAGTGGGATTTATCTCAGGGATAAAAGGGTGGTTCAACATAAGAAAAATCAATGTGATATATCACATTCATAGAACCATCTTAATAGACACAGAAAAAGCATTTGACAAAATCCAATCTTTCAGCATAAACATACAAAATTAGGAAAAGAAGGGGACTTCTTCAACTTGATAAACAATATCTATGAAATACCCATAGCTGACATCATATTCAATGGTGAAAAGAAAGCGTTTTTTTCCCCTAAAGCAAGGATGCCCATTTTCACCACTGCTTTTCAACAATGTACTGGAAGTCTTAGCCATGGCAATTAGGCAAATAAATAAAAGCATCCAAATTGGAAAGGAAGAAATAAAACTATTTTTATTCACAGATGACATGATCCTATATATAGAAAATCTGAGAGAATCCACAAAAAAGCTACTGGAGCTAATAAACAAGTTCAGCAAAGTTGCAGGCACATGGTCAACACACACAAATCATTTGTGTTTCTACACACCAGCAATGAACAATCTGAGAAGGAAAAAAAATTTAATTCCATTTATAACAATGTCACAAAGAATAAAGTACTTAGGGATAAAACTAAGCAAGGAGGTGAAAGACTTTTATACTAGACACTACAAAACACAGCTGATAGAAATTAAAGACCTAAATAAATAGAATGATATCCTGTGCTCATGGATTGGAAAACTTAATATTATTAAGATGACAGTATTGCCCAGTGATCCACAGACTGAATGTAATCCCTCTCAAAATTCTAATGGCCTTTCTTGCAGAAATGGAAAAATTGATTCTAAAATGTTTGTGAAACCACAAGGGGATCTGAAGAGCTAAAACAATATTGACAAAGAACAAAGTTGGAAGACTCACACTTCCCAATTTCAAAACTTAGACAAAGCTCTACCAATCAAAACAATGTGTTGCTGGTATAAGGATAGACATATAGACCGATGGAATAAACTAGAGAACCTGTAAATAAACCCTCACATATATAGTCAATTGATTTTCAACAAGGATGCCAAGACCATTTGATGGGAAAACAATAGAATTTTCAATAAATAGTCATGGGACAATGGATAGCCACAGGCAAATGAAGGAAGATGACACAAACCTCACACCATATGTATAAAAATTACCTCAAAATGGATCAACAACCTAAATATAAGAGCTAAAACCATAAAATTCTTAGAAGAAAATATAAGGAAAATGACCTTGGATTTGGCAATAAATTGTTAAATATACAAGCAACCAACACAACATCGTGACTATGCTAAATGCCACTGAGTTTACTTTAAAATGATTCATTTATGTTATATGAATTTCATTTAAAAAATAGGGGGCACAGAAGACTTAAAAGTAGCACAGACTGAATCACCCAGTGGGGTAGGGGGGAAAGTCCAACATTAAGTGTCAAAATGGAGAACACAAGTCAGAAATGGGTTCACAGCAGCAGCTGCAATGAAGATCCTTGATGTGATGGAATAGACGTGGCAGCTCAGAGAATCACTTCTTGGGGAGGCTTGGATATGTAGAGACGTGGTATGGCCGTAAAGGCAAAGAAGGAAGTGGTGGGGGAATGAAAGAATCCTGCGGGACTTAAAGAAAAACATGCCAATTCCGTCACACAACAGCACCACCTAGAAAAGAATCTGCCTAAAAGAGAGCAAGACTGACAGAAGAGAGCAACCTTGGGCTAGGAACTCTGATCACTGTGTACACAGGAATATAAGTAAGCAGGTGGCATCCATACAATACTACTGTAAGGAAAAAAATCAGAAAATGAGAATAAAGTTTTCTGCCAATAAAATTCTCCCAAAACCAACCATAAAGCTGAAGAAAACTGAAAAACAATTATTCCAGGCTGAATTAAATATCCTCAATGTTTGAGATATGAAAAGACACCTTGAATTAGTAATAAAAACACTTAAAACAGAAATGGACAAAAATGAAAACAAAAATGACAACAGATGATGAAACTAAAGATAGAAATAGAAGAAAAGCATGAAAACAGCTAAGATAATTAAAATGTGATTAAGACAGAAATAAAAATGTGTCTGAGTAACCGTTGTTGAAATGGAGCTAGGCAAAGGAGGGCCAACATGCATATAACAAGTCTCTGAAGAAGAAAACACAAATAATGCAATAGAAACATTTAAAACTATATATTAAAACATTCTATAAATGGAATAAAATCTAACTCTCACACTGAAAGGAACCACATGGTACCAGGAAAATTGATCTGGAACAACCAACTCAGAGACATTTCCTATTAAAACTATTAGACTTTAAAAATAAAGACGACATCTTAGAGCCTCCAAGTAAAAAGATGAAGTAACATACAAAGAAAGAGAATTATACTGGCAATAGACTTATCAAAAACAACATACAAAGCAAGACAACAGTGGAGCAGAATTTTCAAGTAACCTGTGGAAATGCAAACCAAAGATTTTATACCCAGCCGAGCTGACCTTCAGGTACCGAGGTGATAGGAAAACAGTTTGACATGTGTACAGTGCTGTACGCATGAGCCCTTGCTCAGGAAACTCTATAGAGGATGGGCTTCACCCAACTAGGGGAAGGCTGGGAAAATTCTGGCAAAAGAGCTGTTGGGGAACAGTCTGTATATTTAATTATAGAACTTGACAAAGACCTTGATAGGGTCGTGGCTGAATGAGAATATATGAACATCATCTGTCTGGACAAAACAGAAGGAGCGCAAACCTGAGAGGAAAGCAAGAGAGAATGAGAAAGTCCATAAATAGTACAGAGAACATATGACATACCTAATAGAGAGGAACCCACAGATAGAATTAAAAGTGGCACACCAAATAGAAGTGTAAGAAAAATGGTTAAACCACGACAAAATTATTAATGCAAAGGGATCCACTGGTAAAAAAACAAACATTCTTACATACCAAAATAATTTATAAAAAAGCAGACATGGAATAGAACAACAAAATCGGTACGACGATACAAACAATAATTGCAATATGTGATAATATAAAGGAACTAAAATCAAACATATCAGTTATTAATAAATGAGTAAAAATATGCCTCTTAAAAGGAAAAATATATTACAATTGGTTCATAAAGCAAAACCCAACTCTATGCATTAAAAAAAATCGGGGGCCGGCTGAGTGGTGCTTTGGTTAAGAGCTGGCTTGGGACACCAGCTCTGAGCAGCAGGGCCCCGGTTCGGATCCCACATGAGGGCCAGTGACGCTGCGCCCTCTACAGCTAAGATGGTGAACAACAGCTCAACCTGGAGCTGGGCTGCCATGAGTCGCCGGTGACAATATAGGCTGCAGTGGGCTGCCATAAGCTACCGTGTGTGGCTGGCAGCCAGCGTGAGCTGCCAAGCGCTGCTGTGAGTGGCCGTCCAGAGGCCAGCAACTGATCTCCCTCACCCAGGGAAGAGCGCAATAATACCAACATGAGCCAGTGAAGCAACATCCTTCACAACTAGACTGAAGAACAAAAGGACAGCAACTTGTCTGCTCCCCTCCCCCAATTCCCCAATAAAATCTTTTTTTAAAAATCACTAAAATTCAGTGATTGAAAAAGCTGAAAAATACATGAATGAATAACAACTTGACCAGGTAAATGGAAACACCAAGAAAGCAGAGGTCATGATTCACGTATCAGAAAAAGTATAATTAATGCTACAAAGCATTAAATGGGACAAATAAGGATACTTTATGATGTTGAAAGTCAATTTTCATAATGAAGTCATAACAATTATGAATAACTGCAACAAATACTGCAGCAACCACTTATATAAAACAAATCACTGGATATGCAGGAAAAAAATATAAACATCTCAATAATAGCAGAGTCTAATGTTCCACTTTCATACTACAGACTAATTGGAACAAAAAAAATTTAGCAAGGATATAAAAGATCTGAAGAACATAATCCATAAGGTAGGTCTCGTCTGTGTGTGTGTGTGTGAAACACTACACCATGACAATAGACTATCCTTGCTTTAGCACACATTCATAGGTTTAAATACATAGATCAATAAAAATACAAAAGTTACCAATTCAAAAAGCTAGAAAAAGTATAATAAATCAAAAGAAAGCACAAGGAAGGAAATAACAAAGATAAAAGCAGAAATTAATGAGGCAGAAAACAGTAAAATAGTAGACCAAATTAATAAAATCAAAGCCCTGGTTATTTAAAAAAAAGAAAGGAAGGAAGGAAGGAAAGAAAGAGGCAAACTACTCTGTATTTAAGGAGAAGAGAGAAACGCCAATATACAAGAGAAATGACATGAAAAAGTAACTACCACTGTGAAGGAAACTTGAAAATTCATAGTAGGCTACTTGCTACACCTTTATGCAAAAACTTTGTAGCACACAGACAAAATGGATAATTTCCTTGCAAAATAGTTTATATGAAATTGATCTCAGTAGAAATAGAAAGCCTAAACACATTAACTTCCAAAAAATAAAAAAGTATCAAGCTACCCTAAAAGACAGTGCTCTATCCAGTAGGTTTCACAGGGGGATTCTACCAAAGCTTTTTAGACACCAGACAGTCCTAATCTTACACATGTTGTTTCACAGCATGAAAAATGAAGGGAACCTTCCGAATACTTTTTATAAGTAAATGTAAATTGATATATAAACCTGATAAAAATAGAACATTAAAGGAACTAAAAGACCAATATTATTTATGAACACTGATGCAAAAATCCTAAACATTTCCCCATATTAATAGGTTTAAGAAGAAACATTTTCTCCAAGAATTCATCAATCATATCTAATAAAACTCTTGTGAAAATAAATACAAATGGATGGATCCTTTCTTGGGTCCAGGGAACTTCCGAGGTTGAATATCTTATAAATTATTTGTAATTTTGGTGTGATCCTGGGAGGTAGTCGGCACAGCGGCTGTCTATTCCACCATTTTACCAGAAGTCCTGGATGGATACTTTCTTGATAGAATTCCACTAATACTAGAAGAAAACAGGAGTGAATTCCTCTATAAACTAAGTATAAGAAGAAAGTCTTGCTAACTATGACTCAAAATCTAGATGTAATAAGAGAAGATAAATAGATCTGACTTCAGATACAGTAAAATCTTTTGCATAGAAAAAATACCTTAAGCAAAATCAAAAGACAGATGAAAAAATGGAAGGAAATCTTTGCACTGTATATCACCAACAGAAGGCTAATGGCTGTGATATATACAAGACAGTTAAAAGATAAGGGAGTAAGAATGAAAATGCCTATAGAAAAATAGGCAAAATACACAAACAGTTCAGGAAATGATATGTAAAAATGGCCCTTAAACTTATGAAAAGATTGTGATTTCACTCATGAAAATAAAAGCAAGCAAAAGCTAACTTGAATACCACCTTTTTCCCTATCAGATCAACAAAAATTCAAGGTGGAGCTTGGCAATATTCAGCGAAACTAAATGTGGACTCATATTTCAACTTAGCAATTCCACTTCTAGGAATTTACCTTAAGGATACACCTCCAACAATATGACAAAAATGTGCGTAAGGTTACTCAGTATACATTATCCAGAGCACTGGCCACAGAACGGTAACCATAGCTACCATCCAGAAACTACCTACACAGACAAGCATAAGAAACTGGTTGGAAGGACTACAGTACACAGGCACGTAGGAATACCGTGCAGCTGTAAGAAAATGCTAAATATGAATGGATATCAGATGATTTACAGGAGATATTGTTAGGTGAGAAAAGCAAGGCCTAAAAGGGCAGATAGAGAAGACAACAGTTTTTGTAATAAAGTAGGGGAAATGAGAAAATAATAACATGTTCAGTAAGGAACACAACCACAAATACTACACCAGAAGACACTGAAATTGGTTACCAATGAGAGGTGAGAGGAAAGGTGGAAGGGCTATGGCGGGGGGACTTTTCTCTCAGTAGACCTTTTTATACAATTTTGACTTTGGAAGTATAATGTTCTATATATACAAAAAAATATACAATTGAGTCAGAAAAATGTAATACACCTCTGGAATGGTGGCCTGAGGACTGTGGCAAAACTCCTTAGAAAGCGATGATAAAACGGGACAACACTGTCAAAAATAACCTTTAAGAACTCCAGAAGTTAACCAAATTGAAAAGTGTTTATGCAAGAAAAAAAATGACTAACCCTTAGTAAGAACAGCACGGTCTGTGGCAGTTTAATGGGGGGCTGCTCCTTGAGGACCCCGAGTCTCAGTGCCAACAAAGAGGGCTAACCGAATGTGGGGCTCTGTGGAAACCCCACGTGCCATGGCAAACAATAGTGGCAAATAATCAGGGAGGGCCAACAGCACAGCGCCAGAAGGCTGCAATACCGGCTGGGGCAAGCAACAGGCCAGCAAACGTTTTTTAAGAGTTTTCCTGAGATCTGGGAGACTGCACACGCTCTCAAAAGAGACCACAGAGGACCCCTGCTATCTCTTTATCCTTGGCTGACCCTGAGACCCTGTGCGAGCAGAGAGTTGACTTGAAAACTGACCGAACTTTGAATGAATGTCTCAGCCCACACACAGTCCACCTCAGCAAATGGTAGAGGACTCACTGGTCCAAGATGTTTAAGCAAAACTTCTGACCAACCAGTCTGGCCACTAGGCTATGCTGATCTAGTGGTGACACCAAGGGAACCAGGCTTAAAAACCAAAACAAGGATTTTATTTTAAAACAAGAGCAGACACATCAGCGGCCACACACTGCAAGAGACCCAAACTACAGAATCAGTGCTGGCAAGACAAGTCAACACACAAACAAATAAACCAGCAACAACAATCACCCTGGTTAGGAGGAGGACTCAGAATCTAGAGTTCCTATATTATATGAAACGATTAGTTTTCAACCCAAAATGTTGAGACTACAAGAAAACAGAGCGTAACCCATAATACAGAGCAGTCAATAGAAATGATCTCCGAGGCGGCCCAAATGGTAGCCTTAGTCGGCCAAGACTTCACAGCAGCTATTATAAATATGTTTAAAGAACTCAAAGAAACCATGTTTAAAGAATGAAAGGAAAGTATAATGACAATGACTCACAGAACGGAGACTATCAATAAAGAGACAGGAATTGTAAAATAAACCAACGAGAACTTCTGGAGTTGAGAAGGACAGAAACTCAGATGAAACACTAGAGGGGCTAGACAGCAGGTTTGAGCCAGCAGAAGAAAGAATCAATGAATCTGACAATAGGTCAATAAAGATGGTTCATTCTTCAGAACATAAAAAGAATGAAGCAAATTGAACAAGACCTTGGAGGCCCATTGGGCAGCATGAAGAGTAACAACGTATGTGTGACTGGAGCCCACAGAAGACAGGCGAGAAAGGGACAGGCGAAAACATTTGAAGAGATCAGTTAGCATTAACCTGAAGCAGGTGGTTTTCCGTTAGGATGCTTATTGCAATCCCTAGATTATACTACTAAGAAAATTACTTTAAACACAGGAAAAGAACTTAACAAAGGAATTAGAATGGTACACTGAGACATTTATTCCACACCGCGGGGTAGGCAGCAAAAGAGTTAGGGCAGCACAAGAGGGACATGAGACATAGAAAATGAATAGCAAATAGCAGACATAAATCCTACCATATCGGTAATTATATTAACTGTAAGTGAATTAAACACTCAGTAAAGAAGCAGAGACTGCCAGACTGCCTGGAATAGGGACTAAGTATATACTGCCTACAATAGATACATTATATATTCAAAGACACAAATAGGTTCAAAGAAAAAGGATGGAAAAAGATGGCATGCAAAGATCAGGCAGCAGAAAGCTGGAGTCACTGTATGAAATATCAGACAAAACAGGCTCTAAAACAAACTTTGTGACTGGAGACAATGAGGGACATTTATAATGATAAAAGGGTCAATTCATCTGGAAGAAGTCAAAATTATAAAGAAATAAAAATGATAGATGCAGCTGACCCCAGAGTCCTAAAGCCCATGAAACAAAAACTGATAGAACAGAAGAGGGAGACGCGACAACACTAATAGACAATTCAACCCGAAAATAACAGTATTGGTCAAGTCTTTTCCATCCTTGTTTGTTTCCTGCCTTATTTTACCAGCTATTAAGAGTGGAGTATTGAGCTATTACTTAACTATTATTGCCGAATGATGTGCTGGGAGATGAGGCTACGTGACACTCGGCTCAAGGCCTTCCCTCCCTGGTGCTGGTGTCGGGGGGCCCAATGGGGAGTGCAGCATCCGCCTTGCCGTGGGGCCCATTGGGGGACTGAGTTTACATCCCACTCAGAGGCGACAAGGTGGTGCACGCTGGTGCCCCCGCCCATTGTCACTGGGGAGATGTGGGCCAAAGGGGAGTTGACGTCCATCCACCGATCTGTAAGGAAGTTGTGTACGACAGTGGGATTGGTGGGGCCCAGGGAGAAGCTGACCCAGGCCCCTCTTTCTACACCTCAAGAGGGCAACTGTGTGTTAAAAAGAAAGAAAAGAAAAGAAAAAGAAAGATAAAGAAAGAGGAGAAATATTAAGTAGGACCCAGAGTCTTCTATAATATAATCTCTAAAATTTCCAGGGTACAGTTGAACAGTACTTGTCGTGACAGGAATGAGGATAATCACAATAAATATAAGTGAAAAAAGATACATAAGAGATGCCAAGAGCAAAGTCAATCAAATGATCAAATGTTGGCATTATTTGACAAGGACTTGAAAGAAGTCATCATAAACAATACTTTAATAAGCAATTATGAATTTTCTTCACACAAAAAATAGAAAACCTCAGCAAAGAATTAGAAGTTATTAAAAATGGAAATGATAGAGCTGAAAAATACAATAAGCAAAAATGAGCTCACTGAGTGAACTGAGCTGCAGAGTGGGGATGACAGGGTGGGATCAATAACTGAGGCTCAATCAGTAAAACCAACTCAATGTAACAGAAGAGAGGCTGAAAACAAAAAGTGAACGGTCTCAGGGACCTGTAAAACAATGGTAAAAGAGCTAACGTTTTTATCTCAAAGGAGAGGAGAGGGTGGGAGAGAAACTGTGTTCAGACAAATAATGGCTGAACACTCCCACGTGTGGTGCAAGACACAGTCCTACAGATTCCAGAAGCTAAGCGAATTCGAAGCATAAGCCCAAAGAAATCCACACCAAGACACGTTATAAACTCCTGAAAACTAAAGACCGAATATATATATATATATGTTTCTTTCAAAGGAGAGACACAGCACATCACTAATAGAGGAACACTAATTTGAATGATGGCGAATTTCTCATGAGAAATCATGGAAACCAGAAGGAAGAGGAGTAACATTTTTCAAACACTATGGAAAGAATTATGGAAAGAATTGTCAACTGTGAATTCTATTACCAGCAAAATCTACTCAGGAATGGAAGGGAAATAGACATTCTCAGATGAAGGGAAACAGAGCATTTGTTGCTACAAAGCTGCCCTTAAAAACGCTTACCATGTAACGTGTTCAATGGATGAGGAGGAAATACTGAAAGACGACTGTATTTTAAAAGTGGTGAGGATAAAAGGAACCAACTGGAAGTAAGATTTCAACACAAAGAAGTAGAGCACCGAAACTAGGAGATTATGATGAATTCATATTTATGTTGTCACACGAGGGTGACTAATAAGAAAACTATACAAAACTCCTTACCCAAAAACACTGCAGACATCAGAAGGAAAACGAGTGAACGCTTCGAACGCTTCCATACACATGAGTTTGACAACTTAGATGAAATAGACCAAGTGCTAAAAAAGCACAGACTGTAACAATTCACTAGACATGAAATAGGTAATTTTTATAGCCCTGTAACTATTGCGGAGATTCAATTTGCAATTTAAAAATTTCTGAGAAGGACTCCCCAGGCCCAAAAGCTTTCACTGGGGCTTTCTCCCAAACTTGCAGAGGAGAGTAAATGAAAATCCCACGTAATCTCTTCCAAAAAAAACAGAAGAGGAGAGACTCCCAATTCATTTTATGAAAGCAGAATTCCCCTGATCACCAGACAAAGACAGTACAAAAAAAGACAGAAATACAAACCAGTATTCCTCATAGATGGCAACATCCTTTTAAGATAGTAACAAAGCATCACTCTCCCTGATGTCAAACTATCCTGCAAACCCAGGCGGGAAGCTCCCGGATGTGGGTCTCGGGGATGGTGTTTTGAATCTGACACCAAAAGCAAAAAGAAACAAGTGGGACTCCATCAAAGTAAAAACTTCTTCATGGTGAAGGAAACCACTGACAAAATGAACAGACTGCCCAGGGGATGGAGACGACACCGTGAGTCACATATCTGAGATGGGACTTGTGGCTACAGACATAAAGAACACTTAGAACTCAAAAACAAAAAGACATATCCCATTTTGAAACATGGATGATAGATATTTCTTCTTCAAAATAAATAGACAAACGGTCCATGAGCACATGACAACATCTGCACACCATTCGTCAGAGGGAAATGCTAACCAAAAGCACGTGAGATGCCATTTCACACACACACAAAGATGGCTATGAAAACAGCATTGAGAAGGCTGGTATTTACCCGAGACGTGAAATCCTATGTCCGTCCCCCAAACACCTGCACACACAGGTCCATGGCAGCAGTGTTGATCAGAATCAAGAGACAGAACCAACATAAACACCTATTAACTGAGGGGGTGCATAAATAAAACACGGTATGCCCATACAATGGACTACTACGCCGCTGTAAAAAGATAGGAAGTCCTTTCATGGCAACATGGATGAATCCAGAAGACATCAGGCTGAGGGAAGAAGCCAGGCACAAAGGACCATGCGTTGTATGATTTCATTCACATGAAATGTCCAGAACAGGCAAACCCATGCGCAGGTAGTAGGCTACTGGTCACCTAGGGCTTAAGGACGTAGGATGGGGGTTGGGCGGTGATGTGTGTGAAGGGTGCTGGGCACCTTTTGGAGGTGATGAAACTGTTTTAAAACTGACTGGTAATGGTGGCAGAACTCTTGGATATACTAAGAAACACCAAATTGTGCACGTTAGATGGGAGAACGGCATGCTACATGAATTCTACCTTAATAAAGCTGTTACCCAAAACACTATCAGAGAAAATATCTAGGGTTAGGCGAAGAGCTCTTAGACCTGCTATCAGAAGTACAATCCATAAAAAGAAGAAAGTGGATCTAATCAAAGTTAAAAATATTTGACCTGTGGAAGAACCTGTTAAGAGGACGAAAAGAAAGCTATAAACGGGGTGAAAATACCTGCAAACCACACACATCTGACTTAAGACTAGAATCTAGAATATATAAACACTTCTCAAAACTCGGTATTTAAAAAGCAACCCACATGGGAAATGGGTGAACGCTAGGAAAAAAACGCCTGAGTGACTGGGTGGGATATTGGGGGGCAACAGCATGAGATGTGCAATGTCACCACCCACTGGGAATCCCAGTTTAGGCACAGTGACCTGTGAGAAGGGGAACAGCAGTATGGATGCCAGATGTGGGTGAGGACGCGGACACAGAGAACCAGCGGCTCGTGAGCTGCTGAAGGGAATGCCAAATAGGACAGCCCTGGGGTAAAGTTTTGCAGTTTCTTCAGAAAAATGAAAACATGTGACCACCTTCCAGCTTAGTTGTCACTCTTGGATTTTTATCCCAGAGAAATGAAAACTGACGTTCACATGAGCTTTATCTGTGTAAGTTTCCCATTGAGGCTGTAAGAAGGTTCCCCAGACTTGGTGGCTTAAAACAACACAGTTCTGGGGCCAGAAGTCCAAAACAAGTCACACCACGTTTTCTCCCCTAACTGCCAATGTGGAGTTGCCTTCTCTTCCGCAGTCAGACCTTCCTGTAAGGACCCTGATGACACGGGGCCCACCAGATAACCCACGATCACCACTCCATCCCAAGAGCCTTCATTAAAGCACATCTGCAGTCTCCTCTCCCAAATAACGCCACAGTCACAGGCTCTAGGAATTAGGACCTGGATACCTTGGGCCCATTATTCAACCCCCAACAATCTGTAAGAACACCCCAAATGTCCTTTAACAGCTGAATGTGACCAAAACGGCGGTACGTCGATACCATGGAATTCTACTCAGCAACAAAAAATGAGCCAACTTGATACACAGCAACTTGAACGAATCTTAAGAGGATTATGCTAAATCGAAAGAGCCAATCCCAAATGGCATGTGCCATGCAATTCCATTTATAGAACATTCTTGAAAGGACAGAATTACAGAACTGGAGAACGGATTAGTGGTTTCAAGGGATTAAGGAGGCGTGGGTGTGGAGGGAAGTGAGTGTGGCTACCGGACGCCAGGCTCCTTGGGGACGGATATGTTCCCTACGGTGACATCTCCAGGTCCATCTCCTGGTGTGACGCTACTACAGTTGTAGATGATGTTATCCCTGTGTAAGGGGCACATGGGATCTATTAGTTCTTAGGATTGCATGGAATGTTTAAGAATACAAAGTTTAATTTTTAAAAATGGGCAAAAACATGACTAGACATTTCATCAAAGAAGATACATAATTGGCCAGTGAGCACATGAAAAAGGTCTCCGCATCATCTGTCATTAGGGAAATGCAAGTCAAAGTCTCAGCGAGCTAACACTTCCCCCCTAGCGGGGTGACTAGGATAAAGCAGACGGAGAATAGCAAACATGGGTAAGGACATTGAGAACCAGGAACCCTCACCATTTGCTGGAGGGGAGGGAAAACGGTGCGTCCGTTTTAGAAAACAGCTTGGCAATCCTTTCAGAAGTCCCTCGGCGTTACCATTTAGCTCAGGCATCTATCCACGAAACGTGAAATCCCCTGTTCACATGAGGTCCTGCACACGCACATTTTTTGTGTAGCCCACAGACAGAGCAACGCCAGCACGCCTCCACGGGTGGCCGGACAAACACGATGCTGCAGCCATGCGATGGACTACGTCTTAGCCATGAAAAGGAAGGAAACACTCTCATGTGCTGCCAGTGGGATGAGATCCAAAACCTGCTTCACGAAGCCAGGCAGGAAGGAGTATATTCCGACTGATGCCACTCATGGAAACTGTCCAGAGCCGGCAAATCTATGGAAATCACTAGGAAATAGGGGGGGGGGTTGCCAGGGACTGAAAGTGGGGACGGGGATTAACCAGGAGTGGTCACAATGGATCCAACGGTGGGGAGAGGGGGTGTCCGCAGCTAGATTTTGGTGGCAGAAGTCAGTAAGTTGCTAAAAATTACACTGAACATGGGTGAATTTTATGGTGCATAAATTATACCTCAATAAACTGGTGTGTTAATAAATGAGTTAAAGAGGGCCGGCCGAGTGGCGCGATGGTTAAGAACTGGCTTGGGACGCCAGAGGGCCCCAGTTCGGATCCCACATATGAGGGCCAGTGACACTGCCCTCCACAGCTAAGATGCTGAACAACAGCTCAACCTGGAGCTGGGCTGCCATGAGTCGCCGGCGACGGCGTAGGCTGCATGCAGCCCCTGTGGCAGTGGGTTGCCATGGGCTACCATGTGTAGCCAGCAGCCAGCGTGAGCGGCCAGCAGCCGCAGTGAGCGGCCGTCCAGAAGCCGGCGACTGATCTGCCTCGCCCGGGAAGAGGGCAATGATGGTGCCAACTTGGGCCAGTGAAGCAATGTCCTCCACAACTAGACTGAAGAACAAAACAACAGCAACATGTCTGTTCCCCTTCCCCCAATTCCCTAGCAATGTTCCCTTCCCCCCAATACCCCAATAAAAATCTTTCAAAAAAATGAGTTAAAGAAATGAAAGGTACCCAACTAATTTTCAAATGGGTAATAGAACCACACTGAAAGGAGAGAGGGGGGAGAAGACCACCAATCCACATGTATTCAGACGATACACCCACCGTCGTGAGCAGGGGAGGCTGAGGATGATGAGCAAACCCTGGACTCTTTCCAGTTGGTTCCATCTTGTTCCATAAGGATGAAGTGGCTAAGGACGTCTTTTTTAAGCATTGTACCCAGAGCAGTGGTTGTGTGTGTGGACGTGGCTGGGGTGAGGCCGCTCACTGCAGACGAGGGGCTTGCCAATAAGGAGATCCCAGTGCAGATGGAGCAGAATTAGAATTAGACGCTGGTGTAGACTCCAGATGTCTCTGTATCCACATCCGTGTGGACGCATGCAAGTGTCTGTACAGTGTGGATTTGCACATGCATATATATGGCTGTGTTTCCTCAGCTCTCTGCACAGAAAGGGCCCAGAAGGAAAGAGACCCAGTAGCTGTGAGCACACCCAGTACCTGGATTTGGGTTTCTAATAATTTCACTCCCCATTCAAAGGAATCAGGGCTCCTCGGAAAACCGCGCGGGCAGAGTGGGTATGACATGAGCCTGAACCTTGTTATACCAGAACGTAAAGAAAGTCTAGAAAAGAAGATGTGAGCATGTCACAGGGACACAGAGCATCCGCTGGCTAAATCCGGGACAACCCCAATACCAAGCTAATTAAGGACAGGAAAGAATGGTAAAATTCCACAGAAACACGCAGACAGATAATAAATCAATAGAAATAAACATGGACGAGAAGGGAGGTCCTTTCACAGCAGAACGGGGAGACCTTTCCTCTTGGAGCAGTGTTCCAGGAAGCAGCGTTTTCAGCGCTTTCGTGGAAGCGTGCAGGAGTTGGAAACTCAGCATTTTGCAACCACCACAATAAAGCCTGGGTCCAGGAAGCC
This sequence comes from Hipposideros armiger, assembly GCF_001890085.2. Taxonomy (NCBI): domain Eukaryota; kingdom Metazoa; phylum Chordata; class Mammalia; order Chiroptera; family Hipposideridae; genus Hipposideros; species Hipposideros armiger. Next base: position 352,671 of record NW_017731844.1, read on the forward strand.
TTTAATCCGGGAGTCAGTTTTTGATAAGGAGCAGGATATCTGCCTGGTCTGAGAGCGATCCCCTGGCCTGTTTATTGGTTACCAGGCAAAATAGAGTATCTGTTCAGTGGGACAACTGGACAGTGTTTCAGCTGGCTGATTAAAGGAACATCAGCAATTAGGGGCAGATGGCACTGTGTGCCGTGGGACATGATACCCTGAGAAAAACACCACGTCACTGACGCAGCGTTCCAGCTGTGGGTGAGCACATTGAAGCTCACCACGGGGAGCATCAGACAAACCCCGCCAAGAAGTGGTGGGACGGTCTCCTTCAACAACGTCAATGCCATGAAAGACAGAGCCTGGGCATATTCCGAATTAAAGGGGATAAAGAGATAGGACAATGAAAGGCACGCCTGCCCCTCGACTGCATCCTGCATGGGAGGGACGCAATGCTACAAAGGACGCTGCCATGTCAGCTGGGATACCGATGGTCGATTAGGTAAAAGGGTTGGATTAGCATTGCATTGCAGAGGTTGATAACCGTGCCATTGCTTTAACAGGAGTCTTTTTATTTTTGAGGAAATACACAGCAAAATGTTTAGGGGCGAAGCAAAATGCAACTTAACTCTCGAAAGGTTCAGAAAGAAAGGGTTGTGTGGCTAGACATGCAGAAAGGAAGTCACGCGGTAAAACAAGTGGGGGTGGAACGTGCACAATCGGAATCGGGTGTTAGTAAATGGTGTAGGGTGTTTTCTGTCTCATTCTTATTCTTCTGCTTATTCTGTGGTTCAAAATTATTTCCAAATGAACAGTTAAAAAAGAAAAAAAAAACCACCAAAACCCTGAGGTATCCATTTAACCCAGTGATTCTCAACTAGAGGTGATTCTGCTCCTCCAGGGGACATTCAGCAGTATCTACAGATATTTTGGCTGTTGTAACCCAGAGGACAGGGCTGCTGGTACCCCAACAGAGGCCGGGGATGCTGGTCCGCATCCTACAACACACGCAGTAGTCCCCTTGGCAAAGAAAGGTCTGGACCCACACAGTGCCAGTGCTACAGCAGAGAGACCATGCTCCACTCGGCCGACAAGATGGGAAGTTGCTCTACCCATGATGGCTGGCAAGGGTTCCGGGAAGGGGAGCCCTGTCTGTGGAACAGCGAGGTCTGACAGCCCTTGAGGAAGCAACCTGGAAACGCCCACTGAAATTAACGGTGCGCTGATACCTGTGTACCCTCAAATTCATAGGCTGACATCCTAACCCCCAGGACCTCAGAATGTGGCTGCATTTGGAGCTGGGCCCTTTAAAGGGATGATTAAGTTAAAATGAGACCAGTGGGGTGGACCCTGATACAACAAGACTGGTGTCCTTATAAGACGAGGACATTCGGACACACAGACACCAGGGGTTCATGTGCACAGAGGGATGGACATGTGAGGACACGGTGAGAAGGTGGCCATCTGCAAGCCTGGGAGAGAGGCCTCAGAGAACCAGCCCTGCCCACGCCCTGACCTCAGTATTCCAGCCTCCAGGACTGTGAAGTAAATTTCTGGAGCTTAAGCCACCCAGTCAAGCATTTGGGGATGGTGGTCCTATCGCACTAATACATCCAGGAAATTACCACATCAGAATAAGGGTAACAGCACCTAGGGGTGTAGAGAGCAAGAGAAGTGTTCAGAAAACTGGCCAGACTGAAGCTAAGTGGGTTCCCAGCCACAGAGAACACTGGCACCTTGGGGACTACAGGAGAGATGTAAAATTTTGGAACAAACTGTTCCAACATCCTTGGAGGGATCTTACCATGTGACCGAATGGGAAAGGCAAGTTGCGGAAAGCATGTGTGACGTGACCCCCCCGCGTATGGAAGTCAGTGAGAAGCCCCCACTAAATCATGTATATTTAGCTCATCGTATGTTGTGAGTACTGGGGAAGAACATGAGATTGTGACTACAGGCCACAAAAGTGAGGGGGACCAAGCAAACAAGAAAAAACACGGACCACACAAAACCAGACACATTCAACACATCTGCAGAGTTAGATGTGTGACTATTACCAAGGGATAAAATGTTAAGAAATCTTAAAAGAAAGAGCACCCCTGAATCTGTAGCATGGGGAGCCAGGTGGAGTGTGGGCTGTGTGGCAGGGGAGGGGATGGGAGGATCAGGGCAGAGACCAGAGACACGAGTGCTGGATGCACACAGGCCCTGAGTGGCCACTCACGTGGTCAACACGACTATCCTGGGAGCGGCTCTGTTAGGGCCCCTATTTCAAAGACACGGAACCTGGGGTGCAGTGAAGGTGGCAGCTTGTCCGGAGTCACACAGGACAGCATAGCAGAGCCCTGTTTTGGCCGCAGGGCCATTGGCCATCAGGCTGTGCTCCCAACCACTCCACAAATCTGCCACTAGACTCTTAACATCATAATTGTAAAGGCAGGATTTAATTTTCCTGGTTCAGATTTGGCAGCTATATTAGATAAAAAAAATAACTGTAATAAAGAAGGTTTGAGCAGATTTGAACAATGCAATGGGTAAGTAAATGCGTGTATGTGTAATCTATCTCTACACGCGTTTTACCTGTATACAAATAAAACATTCTCTACAAACAGAGAATATATCTTCTAAACTTAGGTCCATGGACTTTTACAAAGGCAGTATTATTTTTGTACTTGGACACAAAGATTCATTTTAAAAGAGATTTCACAGGCCATATTCTCTCCCTGTAAGCCTGTTAAATTAGAAATAAATAACTGATAAAAGACATATTGCTTAACAATTAAGAAACTATCTCTTAAAAGAACTGTAGGTCAAAGAGAAATCAAAACAAAATCAAGAAAGCAATGAAAAGGATCATATGTCATAGTAAGATCTGTGTGTCACAGATAACGCTGCAATCAGAGGAAAATTTATAACCTTTAAGTGCCTTTTAGAATAAAGACTAAATAAATGAACTACTACTCTGAATTAAATTTTTAAAAAGAATAGTTAACCAAGAAGAGGGAGCTAATAGATATAAAAGCCCAAGTTGGTGAAATACAAAACAAAAATAGCAAGAAGGTAGTTTTCTGATAAGATAATAAATGCATAATAAAATAAAACAACATAAATCTCTCATAAGCTTGATTAGGAAAAGAAAAGCAAAACTACAAAAGCTGAGGCAAGGGGGAAAAGGAGAGATAACAGATACAGAAGAACATAAAATCTCTAAAGAGAGAAAATTTGTTTCCTACCAAGTGGCAACATAATTGAAACCCTTGAGGAATTAACAGCAATGAATAAATTACCCCAAAGGGTGCAGTCTATTTATTTAGAGCAAATTACCATAAAACAGACTAAAAAGAGATTAAAGATGTCCTTTAAAACATGTACCAGGCCCAGAGGGTTTCACAACTTAGTTCTGACATTTAACCTTTAAAGAGAAGATAATTCCAGCGTTGTCCAAAGTGTCCCAGGACACAGAGGCAGAGTTTGCTTTCGTAAGCACTGCGTTGGCACACACAGGATGGCAGATCTCCCACGCTGAACCTGAGGCACCATTATTCCTAGGATCAGATGTCAGGGATGTCTTGCATCAGGCTGAGAGGACAGTTTCAGTTTTAATGGCAGTTTAACAGAGGATACTTTCTTTATGCAGACCTCCACGGAGATGGCTGGCTATTTTTTGCTATTTAACAGTTGCAGAAATCATATCCTAATAACAGATCACTTTGCAAATGTCAGTGAAGAATACATTTCTGGGAGGACTGAAGGGCATATGTATCTTTAACTTTCATTGAAATTGTCTTGTTTGTCTCCCCAGAGGTTGTATTAGTTTATTTTTCCCATGTGAACGCATGAGGGACATTCGCTCATAGGGTAGTATCAAACTCTTTAATATGTAGTAATCGGATAAGTAGAAACACTCCATGGCTTTAATTTGTAGTTCTCTTACCATAATCGAGATCATCAGCACCTTTTTTTCATCCTTAAGACTCACTGGTATTTCCTTTTCTGAGAACTGTTTTTCCATCTTTAATCCTTCTGTCTCCATGATTTATAAGAGCTGCTTAAGATACTAATGAAATCGGTCCCATGTCTTTGATATGAGAGGCAACGATTTTTCCCAGCCTAACGTTTTAAAATTTTATTTTTGGTATTTCTTTGCTTTGCACAATATTTTTATTATATATATTTTTTTTCATTGAGGCAGAACTGACATATAATAAGCTTCACACGTCTGAAGTGCACAGCTTGGTTGCAGACACATAGCGAAACCATCACCACAATCAAGATAATGAACATAGTTGTCACCACAAAGTTTCCTTGGTTCCTGTACTTCTCCCAACACTGTTCCCATCCCCCCATCCCCGGTAACCAATGATCTTTTTGCTACTCTACATTAGTCTCCATTTTCTGAGTTTTAAATAAATAAGACAGTATGCATTCTCTTTTGGTCTGGCTCCTTTCACTCATCGTAATTATTTTTAGATACTTCCAGACTAGTGTGGGCATTAATAGTTTATGTCTTTTTATTTTTGAGTAGTATTCCATTGTATGGATATACCACAACTTAAAAAACATCATTCGAATGTTGACGGGCATTTGGGTTGCTCCCAGTTTTCATCAAACTCTCTGAAGAGTCCACGTACAAGTGTCGGTATGTGCGTCTGCTCGCATGTCTGCTTCACAAATATCCAGGGATGAAATGGATCATGTGGCAGGTGCACGTTTGACATTTTAAGAAACTGCCAAACGGTTCCAAAGCAGCGGCACAATTTTGCATTCCCACTAGGAGTGGGTGAGAGTTCCAGTCCCTCCGCACCCTCGCCAGCACTCCATATGGTCTATTGTCTTGATTTTAGCCAACACAATAATTGTAGAGCAGAATCTTATCATGGTTTTAATCTGCGTTTCCCTATAACTGATGACATTGAGTGTCTCTTCATGTGCTTCTCCAAATGTCTTCTTTGATGGAGTATCTGTTCAAACCTTTTACCCATTTTTGCTGTTTGTCTTCTTATTCAGTCATACGTGTCCCTCATATATTCTGAATACAGATCCTTTATCACATGTATAATTTGAAATTTTTTCTCCCAATCTCAGGTTTGTCTGTTCATTCTCTTAGAAGGGTCTTTCAAAGAGAAGGTTTAATTTTGTTAAGTCCAATCAATTTGTTCCTATTACAGATTATGTTTTTGATGCCATGTCCAAGAAATCTTTAACTCGAACTCACAAAAATATTCTCCCATGCTTTCTTTTATAAGGCTTAGGCTCTAAATTTAGGTCTATGGTAAATTTTGAATTTTTGTATATGATGCGACATGCAGATCCAAGTTCATATTTTGGCATATGGATGTCCAGTCATTCTAACACTATTTGTTGAAAGACTATTCTGTCTTCACAAAATTGCCTTGGCGTCTTGGTCAAAAATCAGCTGTCCATGAGAGTGTGGGTCTATCTGGGCTCTCTATTGTTCTGTTGGTCTGTCTGCTTATCTTTATGCTAATACCACACTGACTGTCAGTCCCCAGACTTTGTTCATTTTCAAAGTTGTTTTGGCATTCTAGGTCATTTGCATCCCCATACAAATTTCAGAATAAGCTTGTTAATTTCTACAAACTGCCTACTGGGATTTTGACTGATATTACATTGAATTTAGAGATCATTGTTGAGTTTTGTCATTCACGCACATGGTACACCTCTGCATTTATTCAGATATTCTTTAATTTCTCTCGGCAATGCTTTGTAGTTTCAGCTCTCACATCTTTTGTGAGATGAATCTCTAAGTATTTCATATGTTTAGTGCGACGTAAGTGGTCTTTAGAATTTTTCAGCTTCAGATTTGCTGCTAGAATGTAGACATAGAATTGATTTTTGCATATTGGTCTAGTATCTGATGCCTTGCTAAATTCTTACATTGCTTCTAGTAGCCATCTTGTATACCCACCAGATTTTCTACGTCATCTATGACATAACCATGTCATCTACAAATAAAGAGTTTTACTTCTTCTTTCCAACCTAGATGTCTAAGTTTCTTTTTCTTGCCTTATACCACTAGCTAGAATCTCCAGTTTACTATTGAATACAAATGATAAGAACAGACATTCTTGTGTTCTTGATCTTCAGGGGAACACGTTTATGTTTCTTCTTCAAGTTTGTTAGCTGTAGGATTTTTGTTGGTAACCTTCATCAGGTTTGGGGGTGGGGTTCTCCTTTCTATTTCCTACTTGCTGAGAGCTTTCATGATGAGTGGCTATTGGATTTTGTCAAATTATTTTTCTGCATCTACTGAGATAATCATAGGGTTTTTCTTTTTTCATTTGTTGATATGGCCAATTGACTGATTTTTAAAATGTCAAACTTTGCATTCCCGAATCATAATAGATTATCCTTTTAATATATTGCATTTGATTTGCTAAAATTTTGCTTAGAATTTTTTGCATTAAGGTTCACAAGGGATACTTAGCTATACCTTTCTCTTCTTATAATGTGTTTGGCTAGTTTTCATATCAGGGTAATGGCGGCTTTGTAATGAGTTTGGAAGTATTCCGCCTTTTGAATTTTCTAGAATATTCCATGATCCTTTTAACATCTGTAGAACACGTACTGCTGTATCTCTCATTTCTGACACTGATAATTTGTGCTTTCTCTCTTTTTCTCCTATGTCTAGGTAGAGTTTTATCCATTTTATTGATCTAAAAAACCCCAGCTTTTGGTTTCATTATTGTTTTTTCTATTGCTTTTCTGTTTTGTATTTCATTTGTTTCCCCTCTGGTCTTTATTATTCCCTTGTTTCTTCTTATTCTGGGTTTGGCTTGCTATTCCTTTTCTAGTTTCTTAAGATGGGAGCTGAGGTCACGTCTTCCCGTGCACATGTCGTGCTGTGCATTACCCTGAGGGCTGCCCTCGCAGAGCCTACACATCGGATGTGCTGCGTTTTCATTTCCATTCCGCTGAAAATATTTTCTAGTTTCTCTTTTGATTTCTCCTCTGATCCTGTGCCATTGTGAAGCATGTTACTTAGTTTCCAAATAGTTGAGGGTTTTCCAGAGATCTTTTTATTATTGATTTTTAATTTAATTCCACTGTGGTCAGAGGACATGCTTAATTTCACTTGGGGCATTTTAAATGTATTGGGATTTGTTTTATGGGTCAGAATATGGTCGAACTTGGTGAATGTTCTGTGTACCCTTGAAGACAATCCATATGCTGGGGACTCCATATGTGGGGAGGAGTGTTCTAGAAATGTTAATTAGGTCACGTTGGTTGCAAGTGTTTTCAGGTTTATATCTGGAAAGCTTTTCTGTTTGTTTGTTCTGTCAGCTCTTGAGGTAGGTATATCAAAATCCTCCACTCTAATCGTGGACTTCTTTCTTCCTCCATTTATATATTATTCATTGTTTTCTCCTTCTTGGCCATTGGGTTTGATGTTACATTTAGATATACTTAGATGTTCATAATTTATGAATCAATAATAATTTAAATACTACAAATATGCACTGTAGGGTCTGATATAGACTATCTGTCACCATTATTTTTCTAACTGTTCTCTAGTTTGGGCTTTTATTTCCCCTCTGACAGAGGGAACGTTTAAAAACCAGCAACAGCGTCCGTCAAAACAGTGAGATGCTGACCCCGATTCCAGCACAATCAGAAACGTGTGGGGGGCCCTCCGCGTGGCACTGCCAAAGGAGCCTGCAGGCTCTGTCTAGCCCAGCAAGCCGGGACACAGGCTCACTCGTGTGGGTACTGGACTGGACACAACGAAGCCAATTTAAAATGAGTTCCCAGTGATCTGTGGTAACAGTTGTCCCAGCAGGTGAAAAGGCAGTCGCCATGCTGCGTAGTCCGGTGGAGCCAGCCCTGGGCTGCACATGCCTGAGGCTGGGCGGGACGTATGTTAAACACCTCACAGTTGCTCTCTCAGGGCCGGAAGACAGCAGACAGCTGTTCTTTGTTCATTATTCTCTTCCATTTGTTCCTTATGCTCTGTAAGGAGCATGCACCACTCTTCCAACCCAAAAACAAGTGTGCTGAAATTTGAGAGTGGGCATCATGTCTTCACGGAGAGACGGGCAGTGGTGGGGGGACCTACGGGTAGAGGCATGCAGCCAGTGGAAAGCCCTGCCACGGGTGTGGGCGCGGGCAGCGAGGGCTCAGTGGGCAGAGGTGGCAGAGCTGGAAAGGTGAGGGGGCAGTTGTCCGGACACTCATGGACGTTTCTGGGTAGCAACCTGGAGGATTGAGTGGGGTCACAACCCACCTGCATCTGCATTGGAGTGACACATTTGTTCACCTGTGCACTGGCCACACAGAGCAGGTTGGAGGGGAAGAGGCGGTGAGGAGGGTACAGCGACACGGCCGTAAGGCGGGCACAGCAGCGGGGGGAGGGCTGGTGAAAAGGTCTTGGTTCAGGAGCTGACAATGCGTTTGAGGAGCCGGGTCCAGCATCTCCCACTGCCCCATCATATCTCCACCCCCAACTTGAGAAGGCACAGGCCCTCAGCCTGCAAGGCCTTGTAGGGACAACTTCCTCAGAACCCCGAGGCTGGCACAACTTAGAGGTGGAAACCACGAGGGTCCCCAGAAGTTACAATTGGAAGCCCTCCACAGCCTGGGGTAGCATCACTCCTGACCTCAGAAAATTTTCACCAACCCACTTGAGGCCGAGGAGAGACACAGACCTGGAAGCCACAGCTGTGCTCTGATTTCCTTCCTCACCCTCACGGTCCCCCACGCCAGTCCCCAGGCCACCTGCTTCACGGTAATTGGGGGTACTCGTTACAGACACACATTCCTGGGCCACCCCACAGGTACTGTGGCTGAAGATCCCAAGGGGTGGGTCTCTGAGTCTGTGTCAAAAGTAAAACGTTCTAGGTGACTCAAGGGACCCCCTGGAAAGTGCCAACCTGGAATGTCACTGCCCGGCCCCCTGCAGCAGGGAGCTCATGGCTTCCCTTGCTGTGGACAGCTCTGTCTATGGATGAGGACTTCTGTTTCTGGCAGTAAGAGGGCCTGATGCCACGAAAAGCCCCTAACAGGCTTGCTGAAACTCACAAACGTCCTTCTGTGGACACTGCTGAGCTCAGGGAGGGCACCCCCAAGGCCAAGGCGGAAGCAGGTGCAGCACAGCTAACGGTGAGCCGGCTTTGACACCAGGCAGTCCCAGGAGTCTGCCCACCTGAGAGCTGTGCTGGGGACTTCATGGTCCCCCATGACTCCCCAAGGAGAACAGGCAGGGCCTAAAACCCGCAGGAAGCAAGAATCGGAAACAGTGCCTGCCCATGAACCTGGGCCCCTGGAAAGGCTGGACCAAGCGTACGAGGGTGATGGCGCCAATCAAACCAACAAACCCGCCCATGCACTGGCAAACGGAGAAAGAGGAACTTCATTGTCTTGGTCCATTTCTTAGAGTCTACGTAAGGCCTCCTCTCGACGTGAGTGGCTTGGGCTTGCTCTTGAAGGAGATTCGATTGGCGTTCACATTGCACAGCTTGTCTAGGAAATGCCACACCTGCGAACCCACACCACAGATGTCCTGGGTCAGTTCACTGGGTCGCCTTGTACAAGCAAAGGGACTTCTTCTCCAGAGCAATGTCCCTTCGGGGCACCCAGGAACCCCACAGATGGAAGCTCACAAGCCCACAGGGAAACAAGTCACCATGAGCAAGGGCCAGGAGGAGCCGCAGACACAGAGCTGGACTTTCTAGGAATGGGTGACGAGGATGAAAGAAGCAAATTCAAATGACCCCAAAATTCAAAGAAGTTGTATCGTGAAATACGAGGCAGACACGAGGTGCCAAGACAAAGCACATGAGCCCCCAAAAAGGACGCAGAAATGAACACACGTCTAACTGAAATGAAAATCTCAACGTGTGCAGCGGCCCATGGCTGAGACACTGACAAGACAGTAAGCCGGGAAGAGCCGACCGAGGACGCAGCACAGGGAGACAGAGACGGAAAAGATGAGAGACGGCCCCGGAGGACGGACGACTCGGTCTGGTAGAAGTTTCTAGAAGACACAAATTCCAGACTCAGGAATCACAGAAAACTGCAGGCGGGAGACATTAAACTAACCTACCAGCTGGGCTGCTTGCGGTCTCAACTGCGGAACAGCGAAGTCAAGGAAAAGGAACCGAGTCACCAGAGGGGGGACGGGTCGCCTCCGAGGCTGTGCGTTCGCTCGGCAATGCCAGAGCCAGGAAGAGCCGCACGCTTCTCAGGCGCTCAGAGAAGACGCACCTCAGCCTCTACCATTTCCCCAAAGAAGCCACCATCCGAGAGCAGAGGCGAACCACTAGAATTTCAAACAGAAACCGAGCTGGCCATCCACAGACTTTCACGGAGGGGAGCACAGGGGAAGGAAGTCAAACCCAAGCCGTAGGACAGAAAACGGGCACGATTGTTGGTGAACCTCTCGGCTGTGTACGACGGCAGCCATGGAACAAGGGACAATTCAGAGGATTCTTAAAAAGGCAAAACCCAAACACAGGGTGACAACAGCCCATAAAATGGGGGGCGGTGGGGTTCAGGGCCCACGGGCCCAGGGAGGTTTAGGGGCCTCAGTTGGCCGGCAGGTTGCGATTGGATAAATCTTGCAGGTGTCACCAAAACACACAGTCAGCACGCACAGCCTCTCAGAGAGGTGACAAGGCCAGTCTCGAAGGGTTTCGCTGCAGACCTTGGGAACAGCTTGCGAGGGACACGTGCGTCCCGGGAGCGCGCAAACAGGAGTAGGAGCCATAAGCCACCACACGGCCGGGTCACTGCCCTCAACGTGTGCTCCTCCCCTCAGGCCCACGGTGACAGTGTCGCTTCAGGCCCTGAACTGGGCCCCCCCCCCGCATCCTGCCTGTGGTCCCCGACCTGTGTTCTGTTTACCAGTGGCGTGGCAGGGCCAGAGCCACATCCTGGCCGTATGTGATGAGGCCATGGGTAGCCTGGCGCGCTGCAGGCCGGTGCCCAGGCTCTGTCCTGCCCACCTGGCTCCCAGAGAGGACGTGCCGTGGCCCCTCTCTAGAACACTTTTCCACAGACAGTGACCAGGGGCAGAGGACACATCGTGGGGCAGCCACCCATGAACCAAGCGCTTGGCGGGCCAGGCACCAGCTGCCCATGAGCACAGAGGGTCGGAGCCCATATGAGTTTGTCCCGCTCGGCCATACTTGGGACAGTGACACTGACTGTCCTCGTGACCACCCATCAGCCAGCACGTTCTGGTGGGTCCCAGGGCGAGACCCGAGAAGGGAGCGGCAGACACAGAAACGACAGAAGAGCAAGGGGCCAAGGAAGGGACATTGGTGCTGGCCCTGGACCCCGGCTCCCTCTCCACCCGAGATGGGGGGCAGCATGTGTGGGCCTCCTCCTCTCTGCCAGACTCGGGGTAGCAACCACACAGCATGACCGAGAAGCCCAGAGTCCCGAACCTCCAGGGTGGGTGGGGTCAGGCCTTTGAGCCACGGGTGGAAGGAGGGCCAGAACGTCCAGCGGGGGCCAGTGCGAGGCCGTGGACACCTGACGTCCATCAGACGGTAGCGTATAGTCTGGGGGAGAGCTGGGCACCCGTGAAGCCCCAGAGGCCCATGCCAGCACCGGGGCTCGGAGCTGAGCGACCAGCCCCCGCCCTCACGCCCTCGCCCCGTGTGGGGTCTCTCACCAGCGCTGTCGTAGCTGTCCATGCAGAAGTGGTCCAGCCTCCGCTCCTCCGAGAAGGGCTCACACGTGATGTGGGGGATTGTGAGCATCTTCTCTCCTGGACTCAGGCCGTTGTCCTTGTCCATTTTGAACTTCTTCTTCTTTACCTAACAAACCAGACAACACATTGACGGTCCGTGCCTCCGTGCCTGGCGCCCCGTCATCCCCGGAACCCCCGCGGCAACCCCACTGGGCCTGTGTCAGGAAGCAGGGCTCAGGGGCCCAGCCCCAGGACCCACCCGCACAGAGGGGTCCCTGGGAGGCTCGGTAGCTGCCCCAGGAGTTCACGGCCAAGGGGGGGCAGGTGGACAGGACATGGCTAACGGATAAACGTACAAGAACACACCAGGGCAGGTGGTGACGAGCACTGTGACCCCAGAGGATGTGGGCATGTGTGTGGGGGGGTCAGCTGGGGGTCAGCAAGGCCTCACTGAGCACGTGACCTGGGGGAAGTGAAGGAAGAGGCCATGCGGGAACCCAGGGGAAGATTCCGACGGAGGAGACGGTAGGTTCAAAGGCTCCAGAAGGAGCTGGGAACTGGGAGAGACGGGTGCATCCGAGGAGGGTGTGGGCAGGGGCCCCGAGGGAGCTTGCTGAAGGGGCCGAGCCCACCTTCAGTCACCACTCCAGCCAAATCATGAGACTCTTGCCCAAAGCCTGCCCGAACTCTCCTGGCTGGGACCGCAACACCCTGTTCCCTGAGCTGATGCCACCTCCATTCCCAGCTGCCCGCAATGCCAACCACAGAAAGCCCAACAGCAAGGCCATCTCAAGAGCCTTCTCTCCAGCAGCTGCCCAGGACGCAGCCTGTCCCAGTCTTGCAGCACCTCCTCTGGACCTCCCCAACTCTGGCCTTGGAGTGGCCCGTCCTACGTGCCTGTGAGTCTGGGGACACTGACTCAAGGGGTGACAGGAGCCTTGTATGATGGGGTCCAGCATGGGGCGTCCTCCCCGGCACCCTGAATGGTGCTGCTGCCCTGACATGGGCTGTGATGCACTGAAACACCAGGGTCAAATCCTGGCCAGGTGCTGCCCCCACAGCCTTCCCGCCCACTCACGAGTGGCCCTCATCCTGGGCAGATGGGGGCTGGTTACCATGACAGACTTCTTGGGCTTGGGGCTGGGGGAGAGCAGAGTGTGGCCCCGGGTTGGCTTCCGCACGTAGATTTTCCAGGTGGAGGAGTCGGGGTTCTCGGCAGCATAGCACCTCCACGCCGTCTAAAACCAGAAGGGGGAGGCTGTCACCCGCCGAGCTACCCGGTGGGGCCTCGTGCAAAAGCTGCCGCCTACCAATCCTGCCTGTGCCCCCCTTCCTGGCAGGACATCAGGGTGTCCTGCGTGCCAGTGACCCCAAGCCCCCTGGCTCAAGCCTGGCCCCTCACCCCCCAGAGCTGCACCTGGACGGCGTTGCTCGGCCCCTTCCTGTGCCAGGCGGCACACAGCCTCACCCACTGTTACTCGCAACTCAGACAACACAAAGGCCTTCGCTTGTGAACCCCAATCTATCTGCTGCCACCTCCACCCGCCGGTCCCTCCTGCAGGCTGGCCCCCGGCCCCGGAGATGCAAAGATGCCCAGTTGGCTGCGTCTCTTCGGGGCACGCACAGCAAGGGCAGGACAGGCACACAGGTGGACAGCCGGGGCCCATCCAGTGAGGATGCCCATGGCCCTGGGGCTGGCGGGAGACAACGCTGAGCAGTCAGGAAGCAGCGCGCCCCCCAGAGGCCCGCGTGTGGGGCCTAGGTGCCCGGGTGCCATGCTGAAGTTGTGGGAAGCCTCCAGTGGCACGTGGGTAAAGGGCTTAAGCCTCCATCCCAGGGGACTACCACACAGGATACCCTGGAGAGGAGGCCGTGCCACCTTTGGGTGGGCAGGGGTGGGACGGGAAGGGGTGACAGGGGGCCTTGTCATTGTTGGTGGTGAAACCCTGAGGGAGGGACAGGTGAGGAAGGTGCTGGCACATTGGCAGGGTTTCTGGGGGGCAGTGACACCCTCCCTGTGATGGGACCCTGGCTGACATGGTGGCCGGGGTGGGGGGCACTTGCTGCCCTCACACGCACTCAGGAGTCAGGGAAAGGCCGCACTCCTGACCCTTCTGAACCCACACACCACACGCTCACCAAATCGCCCCCACGTCCCCGTCCCAAGCAGCCTGAGCACATCCTGCCCACAAGCACCCACCCCCCGGGCACCTCGCTTCCTTGCCCAGCTCCAGTCCTTCCTTGTTTTGGTCGTGTCCCCACCCCCTAAGCTCGCTGCCTAACCCCCATCTTCCCAGGGAGCTCGTCTGAGGGTGCGGTTCTGCCTGAGGCTGGGCCCGGGCTGCAGGCCTGATTTATGGCCTCTCGGACAGACGAAGCTGTGGGGCCACTAGCCGGGCCTGAGGGGGTCCAGCCCCTTGTCTTTCTGGCTTTTACTTCCTGCCTGTCCAGGTATAATGTCCAGGCCCAGACAGTAGGTTATGGGAGGGCTTCGGGGCAACGAGGTGGATAAAGGCCTCCGCTGAGCCCCGGCTCCCAGGCCGGACAAGTCCTGACAGCCGCTCAGCCTTCACCACGGCCCTGCCCGGGGCAGAGCGCTCAGGAGGCCGGGGCCACAGATGCGACCCCAGAGCACCCCTGGGGGGCACCCAGAGGGGTCCACACTGCACTGCAGCCACCGTGCCGGGCAGAGGGTCCCACATCCCACATCTCCAGGCCCCCTGCCTGGTCACCCCCCAGTCAGGCCCTGGGCCCACGCAGCCCTGCGCCTCAGCCCGCAGCAGGTCCAGCCACCGAGACCCTCCAGGACAGGATCTTAAAGTGGCCCCTGTGCCTAGGTCTCTGCTTACATTAAAAGGGCCCAACTCTCTGCTGTGCTCCAGGAGCCTGGGGTCCCACAGCCGAGTCCAGGGGCTCAGGGCCAACTGCCTCCTTGTCTGCTTCCAGAACCTTCCTTCCCCACTGCTCTTTGGTGCTGCCTCCTCCAGGCCCCCAGCTCTGGGGCAGCATCGTCACAGCAGCCTTGGGAGCAAGGGGCTGACTGGCCGGGCTCCCCGCCGGGCAGCGAGAGGCCTCAGCACAGGTGCAGCCTGTGTACGGCAGCAGCTGAGCCTTCTGGAAGCTGAGCTGGCGCCGTGGGTCCAGACCACCCTGGTCCTCACCTGCCATCCCCAGGAAGCACTGAGCCCCGTGGGTGCTAGGAGTGGCCCAGACACACTGACGCCATACAAGCAAGGCCTAACACCTGTGGGGACAGCCACCTGGGGACCCCTACTCTTCCCTTCCACACGAGCCCCCATGCCGGGGTGGGGTGGGGGGAGTGGCTGCAGGAAAAGGAAGAAAGGCGAGCGGAGTGAAACACCAGGGCCGGCCGCTGTGGCCGGGAGGCGAGGGACCCACAGGACTGACCATGCTGGCCACCTCTTCGTCCCCGGGCCCGGCCCAGGGTGTGACCCTCCACGGGGCCTCATGGGGCCTTGGTGGAGGGAAGCGGGCTTGCCCCCGCCCCGGTACCCACCCTGTCGGCCCGCCTGGCATTTCCCAGAAGTTACAACAGGCGAGCACGTCTGCCGCGGAACGTGGCTGTTCCACATTCCGGAGGGTCCGCGGAGCAAAGGCCCCATGAGCTTCACGGGCCAGGTCAGCACGGGGCCAGGGCTCGTGAGCAGTTCCCGGTGCGCGGAATGGACGCGAGCTTGTATGTACCCGGGCGGGCACCAGGCTGGGTAACAACGAGATGACGGCCACAGGGCCGCCACGACGGGCACCGTCACCTGAATGAGTGAGGCTGCTGCCGGGATCTGCCGATTAAAGTGCTTCTGCCTCTGCTTCTGCTGGACCTTCAGGGCGAAACCGGAGCCAAGAATCCCCTGGGAAGGGACAGAAACCGGGGCTCACAGCCACTCAGGCAGCCACGACTGGGTCCACCCTGCGGGACGCGGGAGCTGGGGAGACCGGTGGGCACCAGGTCGCTGGTTCGGGAAGGCCAGACCTGCCTGGCACTATAGGCCACACCTCTGGCCAGCCTGCCCGGGCAGAAGGCAGCGCCCAGGAGGAGGGCCCCTGCTGCACCGGGTTTGCTAATGGGGAAGGGACCAGCTCACCGGGTAGGGAGCTCCCCATCCACAGAGGGGATCAAGTCATACACACACACATTCACATTACTACACTGCAGCTATGTGACACGTACATACAGGCAACCCATGTGCACATGCACACAACACATACGCATACTGCTAATCTAACACACGTGCACACACAATGCATATGCCGTGCCCCACCCACCCACTCTCCCACTCACACAGTGAACTAGGAGATTTTAACCCTCACGGGCTATGATTTTTGGAAAGGACATGGATCAAAGCCCTTCCCAGGCCACGGCGCAGGACCACTTGCTCTCTCACCAGACACACAGGTGCCACCTCTAGCGGTCACGTGGCAGCTGTTATGGGGCCTCCCTACCCCTCAGGGGCCGAACAAGCCAGGCTGCACCCCTGTCTGCTGGGACAGGCCCTCGCCCAGCCACCTTGTCACACAGGACCCCTCTGGGCCCCACGGCAGGCGGGCCGGGCTCTGGCTGCACTCTCCCTGTAAGTGGGTCTGCCCTGCCTACCCCGGAGCCCAGGGGGCTGGTGAGCAGCGGGACGCCCCCAACGTGGGGCACCTACCGCCGGGAGCGCGAAGAAGGAGATGGCGAAGACGGAGAAACAGGAGGCGATGGTCTTCCCGACCCACGTCTGGGGCACCTTGTCCCCGTAGCCGATGGTGGTGACTGTGACCTGCAATGGGGAGGGGCAGTGGTCAGCAGTCAAGGCCCTAGAACCAGATGGGCATCTGTCCAGCTTGAACCCACCTCCGCCCATAACCTGCCACCCTGTGAAGAACAGAGGCCGGGGACGGTCCCATCATAAGACAGCGCTGCCCATCCAGAGCTCCAGGGCCAGCATGGAGTGGTCCCCCAACCCACAGCGTGTAATGGGAAAAGCTCATGGGGGAGGGGGTGGGGGACATAGCTCTCCCCAGTGGAGGACCAGGGCCTGCTGGTGGACACGCAGGCCAGGAGGCCCGCCCCCCACTCCACCCGCCTGCCCCATCCCGGCGGAGGCTGCCACCCAGGCCACCGACGTCGCTGTGCACAGGCCCCCAGGAGGCCAGTCCTTGACAAAGAGCTGGACGGGGATGACACGCCACTTCCTGACGCCACCCGTCACCACATGTTCCTTCTGTCCTTTTTTCTGAGAGAACCAGACGCAGCTCAACCCTTCTTCTCGGTGGGGGAGCCATCCGTCCAGGGCTTGTGGCGGGACCACGGGAGTGGGGGCCGCGCCTGCCCTGCCCGCACCCGGACTCGCCTCCTGCTGGCATTTGAAGGGTGAGCCTGAAGATGACATCCTGCAGGGACACGAGGGCCCACCCGGGAGGGCCCAGCCGCTCAGCCCCTCACCCCCAGCCCACACCGGCCCCCAGAGACTGGGTTTTCCAGGAGCTTGCTCTGAGCCTGGCAAGAAGACCTAGGATGCCCCTGGGCCATAGCTTGTCCTGCGGGCACCCACGCCCGCAGCCCAGGGCGGCAGGGAATGGACCAGAGTGTCCATGCCGCTTCCGGGGGCCTGTGGGAAATGACCCTGGCTGGACTTGCTGTCCCGTGGTCTTGCCTGGGCAGCTGGCGTCTCCCCTCTGGGAACCCCAGTCCAGGCCAAGCGAGGACGGCCTCTGACATGCCCGGGAAGGTTGTGTGGAGCCTGCATTCAATCCCCTGACCCCCGAGGCCAGTGTGGGGAGTGAGGGACATGGCGGCAGGACTTGGAAGGCCCACTGAACAGACTCCATCAGCCTGAAGGTGAGGCAGACAGGCTCACTCACGGCGCCTGCGACCCCTCAGAGCTGTGGAGCGAGATGAGAGGCCTGCCTATGGGAACCAGAAAGGACCACAGCACAGGCGGCCCAGCGACACAGAGGACATGGGCGTGTCAGGGCACGTGGGTCAGCTCCCATGACCAGGGACGTTCCTGGCCGCCCACTGCTGAGCCTGCCTGGCCCGTCCAGTGCCAAGCACCCCTCGCAGGGGCCCAAGCCTGCGTCTACGTGTGGCTTTGGGCGTTCTGGTCCCTCTGTGCTCTTGAGTTGCCTCCCACAACTGCCCACACGGAGCACTTCCCTGCCACTGTCCTTCAAACACACACTCCATTCCGCCCGGGCACTGAGCCGATCCCTGCCCGGACCACTGAGCTTGTGCATACAGGCACACACGTGCACACCTCCCTTACACACAGACGGGACACCACAGACAAGCACACACACACTGAGCCACGCAAAGGCCTCGTGTGCAAGGCAGCGACATGGCACCCACACGTGCATGCATGTCACACACATACACACGTACATATGCCGTGCACACCGGGAACATGGCCCAGGGACCTGCAGGGTGCAGCCAGACCACGCTGGGCTGGCCACAGGCAGAGCTGACAGCCAGCTGGCTGGTAAGGGGACCCTGGGAGAGCCTGGAGCCCCTCGCCTCTGCAGAGAGCTCAGCATTCGGAGCAAAGACAGATCTAGGCAGCAAACGGGCGGGGCTCTCGCAACATGGCACCCAACCCTCTCCCAGGAAATACCACACTTTTTCATCAACTTGTTTTACTTATGTAAACGTACATTAACATATATACAACGAACACCTATTAGGACTTTACTGAATTAACATGGCAGCACGTTTAAAATGTCTCCGTGTTCAAATGCGCCACGTGCCAGCAGCTCTGGGGTCTTCGATCATTGCTGAAAGTGTAAAGGGTCCTGAGCAGGGCTGCTGGGCCTGGGGCGAGCCGCTGGGCAGCCTCTGAGGCAGGCCCAGCCTGGGGGCAGATTTTAAGGGGCTGCCAGAAAACTCAGGCATCAAGAAAAATAACATGTAATGTAACCTTTCAAATGATCAAGATTAACGCAAAAAAACCCCACAAAAACAAACCCCACAGTGACCGGGAAATGAATGCAGAGTGGGGGGGGGGGGGGGGGGGGCAGGCCAGCATGCCTGAGACCGCCTCCCTTAGCCCACAAGAGCCCCGCAGGGTCCCTCGGCCTGGTCCCAAGCCCATGTGGGAGGTGCTGGGATGCCCTGCTGGCTGGTCAGCACAAGTCGGGGTGCCCTGGGCCAGGTGTCCCCCACCCTCCTGTGGAGAGCGCACGCCTAGAGCTCAGGATGGCCTGGGCCCCACAGACCCTGTCACAGACCCTCTTTGTCAAGTTAATGATGCTCTTCAGCTCTTTGAGGAAACGGCCCATCCCCACAGAGCTGTTTGTTTTCCCTGAGTTTACAGACACAAGCAGCTCAGGAATGGGTCGTTTTATAGCCGCTGTGCTCGGAACTTGCCCCGAATGCAAATCTGCACGTCCCCTGGGCCCACAAACTCGGGGACACACAGTCAGCCCAGGCGCCGGGCAGCTCACACGCAACCCCATGGACACGTCAGGCGGCCCGTGGGAGGGGGCCGAGCTGTCCTCGTCCTCTCAGGAGCTGGTGCTGAGGCGTGTGGTCACCTCTGAGTCTTCACTCAAATTTCGGAGGACTGGAGGCACAAGAGAACCTTCTAGTCCTGTCCCCCACACCCCACATTCTGCCCTGAGAAGCTGGCGCTGGTGCCATTGAATTCTCTCCTTTTTAAGGCAGCATCCCAGAGGCCAGCCTCCCAGGGCAACGGCAGGGCCAGCCTAGAAACCTTGACCCCACTGGGCAGGCGGGCAGCCTATGGCCACCCCCACAGGCCGAACACATCTGGAGATGTCGTGGCCATCTGTCCAGAGGGAAAGGGCAGCCGAGAGTGGGAGCACGGACACTGCCAATGCGGGCGCTTAGGGACTCCCCACGGGTGGCACCTCCATTTGGCTAAGCTCGCAGCTATGCTGCGTTAGGGGCTATGTTACAGAGGGGGAAACTGAGGCTGGGAGGGGCAGTCACTGTGCCCGGGGCCTCCCTGCTGGTAAGCTGGCATGGTCAGGGCCTGCGCGACCCCACCCTGCACACCATGACGCCAGGAAGGACAGACAAAGCCGAAGCAAGTGGCTGCCTCCCGGCCCCCGTCATGGGCCGGTCCTCGCCCATCTTCCAGCTACCACCCTGCGTGGCGGAAGGACGGGGCCAGAGGGCAGCCGTGGGGGGGAGGCGTGGGCAGAGGGAGGTTGGGTGGGTGACAGGCCGTCTCAGGGCAGTGACAGGCCGGAGCAGCAGGCCCAGGGCTCATTCACGGAAACTTTGGGGCCTCGGTTGGCCCGGGCACCGAGCTGGTCTCACGTCGCTGCCCCCCGTGTGCCTCACAGACCAGCCGGCCACCAGCTGGATGGGGATACAACGCTTGCACTGTTGAGGGAGCCTGTGCCTGGGGACCACCATGCCAGCACCACAGGGGTTATCAGAACCTCTCTTTCCCTCCTCCTGAAGGGTCTCACCGGGAGCCCCACACAGAGGCCAACACGATGCTGTGGACACCTGGGTGCCGTCCAGGCTGCACCCACCCCACAGCACAGCCCGCTCGAGGCCCCCAGGCAGGAGGCCCTGAGGTCTCAGCTCAGATGTCACCTCCTCGGGAGGCCCTCCAGGGACCCCCACAAATCACCGTGTGCAGACCACGACTGGGAGTAAAAGGCCAGGGCTGCCCAATGCTGCTGTAGCCCAGTGCCCAACTCCAGACTGTAAGTGGGGAAATGTGCCCTCATGCCG
This sequence comes from Hipposideros armiger, assembly GCF_001890085.2. NCBI lineage: Eukaryota > Metazoa > Chordata > Mammalia > Chiroptera > Hipposideridae > Hipposideros > Hipposideros armiger. The sequence goes on from NW_017731844.1 coordinate 373,013, forward strand.
AGAGGGCCTCGTCACCCAAGGAAAGACGTCACGGCAACAGAAACAGGTGCCGACTTCCCGGGACCATGGCGCTCTCGGTGAGCACCACGTCGGCCCTAGGAGTTAGACCCTGTTGTCTGCTGTGCTCCAGATGGGGAAACTGAGGCAGGGACCAATTGTGCTCCACCCTGGTCCCGAGGCCAGTTCAACGGTGCAGCTGACTGCACCCCGGGAAGCCGGCCTCACTGTCTCCCCACCGCGCTGCCTGATGAAGGACTGTCCTTCATTCGCGCGCCCCTGCCCCACTGCCAGCCTTGCCCAGGCTCTGGGGTTAGGGATCAGAAACACAAGGTCCCTGGGGCCCCAAGCACATGCGCCAAGAGGGGCGACTGCAAGGAAAGTGCTGGAGGCAGGAAGCTGGTTGGGGACAGAGCAGGACCAGGAGTGTGATGGGACCACAGCAGCCGTAAACACTTCAGTGTGAATTAGCTTGCTATGGGCCCATCCCCAGTGTCTGGCTTTGGGGAACGCCGAGAGAGCTGTGGCTGGTAACGGCCCTCTAAAATTTATAGCAGCCTTTACTGCATCCTGACCGGTGCCCCCAGCTTTCCGTGTTCCCGCTGACCTCACTCTCCAACAAACCAAGGAAGTAGGTGCTCATCTTACCCGCATTTTACAGATGGGCCCAGAGAGGTTGGGTAGCCCGCCCAGGGCCACACAGCTGGTCAGTGGTGGAGCTGGGACACTGCTCCACGTCCAGCTCCAGCCCCATGCTCCTGACTGCTATGTTACCACGCCGCTTCCTGTCTCACTGTGTTTTCGAATGCTGACTGTGTTTCTTTTCCTCGGGCTGAAGCTGGAAAGCCCTTACCCTCGCTGATATGAGCTGAACCCCACCCCAAAGGAAATCAATCCTGTAGACCACCTTCACTGAGCCTACCAAGTCCATGGAACAAATCCTCCCTGGTATTGGCCAGTGGGCAGTAGATGGACCTGCCCTGTGGACGCCTACTCATCCTGCAAAACCCTGCTGTAAAGGCCCTTCCTTGGGAAGCCCCTCTCTGGTTGGGCTCCCAGAGCCTGCAGGACCCCTGCTAGATGGTCTACAGGCGCAGGCTGTACAGGGGCTAGCAGTGGCCTGGGGTCCTGAAGACCCTCCGTTCTCAGCTGCACAGCCCTCCCAGGCTTTGCAAGGAGCTCTAGGCAGCGGAGGAATGGGAGGGGTCTGGGTGCTAGGGCGGGGCCTGGCCTGCCACCCCTGCATCCCTGGGGCCTCAGTTTCCTCAGGTTTGAATGAGGTCCTGACACTCGACCCACCCACTTGGGCTTGCATGTGAATATCTGGGGGCGGGGGCTGTCCTCACCCAGGGCCCCACTTGGTCCCCAGACCCCTCTGACCTCACCCCGCCAGGATGTAACGCAGCCTGGGAGGCCGGAACCTTCTGGGGCTGCCAGCAGAGGAGAGAGGGAACAGGAGTCGGACTATTTTAAATGGTAGCTGAGATGGAGGGGCGAGCTCCCAGGTTTTCACTCTAAATTCTAAATTTAGACGCGGGGGGTAAACAGAGCCCAGCGGCCTCTGATTTTAGAGGCCCCCGGGCGCGAAACAGAGGAGTCCGTGTTTGCGAGAACTGCTTTTTCTGCACTCAAACTTTAACACAAACAAATGTATTTTGTTCCAAGGGTGAAGAAAAATGTCTAAATCCTCCACAAATACCAGCAGCCAGGCGTGGGGCACCACACGTGGGGGAGCAGGGAGCTCTCAGGCCAGTTGGGCACCCCCCCTCCCCCAGGGGCAGGGGGCTCGGAGGAATCACTCAGCATCTAGCTGGCATCTTCGCTACACATGGAAACTGAGTCTCAGTGAGGGGAGGGACCTTCTCGTGAATCCCATCCGGGACACCTGCTGCCCTGGGCTGAATAGTGTCCCCCAAAATTCTGTCCACCCAGACCCCGGGATAGGGATTTTTGGAAACAAGGTCCTTGTCGAGGTGAGGAAGCTAAGGACCTCGAGATGAGAGCACCCCGGGTTACCCAGGTGGGCCCCTGATCCAGTGACGCATGTCTTTAGAAGAGATAGAAGATGTGGCCACAAGCCCAGGAGCACCTGGTACCCCCAGAAGCAGGAAGAGGCGGGAAGGACCCCCCCGCAGTGGGAGCGTGCCCCCCGATGCCTTGACCTCGGACTTCTGGTCTCCAAAGCTGGGACAACGCATGTCTTTTGTTTCAGGCCCCAGCCTGCGGGGCTCTATTCTGACAGCCCCAAGAGTCTAACCCACCCAGTGGCCCAGGTACCACAGGAGGAACATCAGCTCACCGTTCACCTCTCGCAACAAACACCAGCTGAGCGTAGGGGCTGAGGACACCTGGGCCCCTTCCAGCCCCACCGCACCTACAGCCCAACGGGCACACGCGTGTCCGCCCCCTGCAGGACCCCCAGCTCTCTAAAGAAAATGCAGTGGACGGCCCTTCCCACACCTCAGACGCCCTGTGTCAGGGTCTATCCTCCACGTCTCTAAGAAGCTGGTCTGGCTCCTGGGCGGTCCCACGTGCACATCAGAAATGGCCTCGCTTGTGGCCCTCGTCCTGTTAGGGGCCCAGTGGCAGCCCCACCTGTCAGGTCCGTGCCCTTCGTCTGTCGGCCCAGATGAGGCGCCTGGGGCAGGGCCCGGCAGGGGTGGCATGGCACCCGTCATGGGGTGGACGGAGCCAGGACAAAGGAAACTGATAGAAAGCAACTGCTGGAGCACAGACGTGAACTGGCTTACAGCCCCCAGTCAGGCCGCCCCGGCTTAGTTTCTGGAGTTCTATTTGTCCGAGCCGCGCCAGGAACACAGCCCATAACTCAAACCTCGGGGCCCGCCGGACAGCTGCAGGGGCAGCCGCTGCTATGAATAGGAGCCGTTTGCCCCAGGGCCTGGGGGGACAATGGGCAGGCCGGGGCCCACGGTGGCCGAGGCTGGGGCTGCAGCTGACGGCGAGGGCCGGGGCACCGGTGCCAAGCTGGGCACAAAGGGGCCGTTTTCCCGGCCGGCGGGCGGATGTTTGCACAGGTGTGGGAGTGGGCGCGCCGCTGTGCCTTGGGCGGGGGGTAGGGGGGCAGCCTTGCTGCCTGCAGCTCCAGGAGCAGCCGGGAATGCAGGGGGGCAGCGCCAAGGCTGGGTATTGCTTATCGGCTGAGCCGTGGGCATTCGCCCACATGCTTCCAGCCCCCCAGGAATCCTCCTTGCTCTAGGTAGCCTGTCCCCTGCCTGTCACCAAGACTTGTCCTCTGGTCCACCACAGGCAGGCTCCCTGCTGGGGGCTCAGCCCTCCCTCCCAAACCTGCGCAGCCCTGCCACACATTGGCCTATGGGGCACAGACCAGCAGACAGGCCGAAACCGGGGCCTTCCCGAACCTGGGGAGCACGGTTCGCATGTCACTGCCTTCACTGAGCAGCCTGGCACTTTGGAAGCTTCCAGAAAACACATTGACTCGGCCGATGTCAGGAGCCCTCCCTGAGGGCCTGGCCTCACCAGGTAGGGGCACATGCCTGCCTGCAGCCACAGAGTGGATTCCTGCCTCACCTGGACAAGCTGGGGTGGGGCTCCCTTTTGGAGAAGGGAGGGGAGCCCTGGAAAGAGAAAGCCGCCCCGCTCCTTATGGAAGGGAACAGACAAGACAGACATGGCCAGGGCTTGGGACAGCCACTGGCCCTGGTGCTGCTTGGACCCGGTGCTGCCCCAGGGCCTGGTACCCGCCTCGTGCAGACTGTGACCCCTCCTCTCCCTGGCCCGAGCAAGCCTGGGTGTCAGCCCCCCAGCTCAAAGGGGCTCCTACTTGGCCGCTCTGCCTCCAACAGCTCATAACGGGCCAGTGTCCACCTGCTGTCGCCCACTTCGCTGCTCCAGGCTCTGTCCTGGGCCCTCCTGGGGCACTCGCTCCTTGAGCCCTAGAGCCCTTTGAAGGAGGTCGTGCTGGGCCGCAGAGGTGGGGAGTGAAGGGCCTGACCTGTGCCCCGTCCTTTCCCCACAGCACGGATCCGGCCTGGCTGCCTCTGGCTTCAAACCCCCATCTCTGCCCAGGCGGGGTACCCAGCATTTGAGCTCGGAGTCCCCATCAGTGAGGCATAAAATCTCGAGAAATGAGAGCCCTTCAAGGGCCCGCAAGGCAATGTCCCGCCCCCTCCTCTGTCCAGGCCCAGGGGGCACTGGCCCCGCGGCCCCCACACAGGACAGCCCCTTCTGAAGACCCCAACTTACCACCCCCCACCACAGGGCATCCGCGTAGCTGCCAAACTCCACGCGGCCCGACTCGTTCACGGCGTCCTTCTCGGCCAGGTACACGAAATAGGACGAGAAGATGAGGCCCAGGAAGCCAATGTACAGGGTGGTGATCAGCTCCTGGGGGACAGCGGGGGGGGGGGCACAGTCAGCACACACAGGCACCTGGGGCCACTGGGAGATGCTCTGACAGACGTCCTGGCACTTTCGCCGGTTACCAGACAGCTCTGCATAAATCCCAGCACGTCTCACATGTGGATGTCTAACGTCAAAATAACCTATTTCCAATAACTTTAGTAAATTCCCCAACTGCTGTGGGGTTTCAGGAGCCAGGTGGGCCCCCCGGCCATCGCCCGGGCGGACGGGTGGGCTGTGCACATGGGCACAGGCTCCCTGCCCGCAGAGCCCAGGTGAGATGGACGGGCCGCCCCCGCCTCACCGGGGCTGTTCCGGGCCCGGTTTAGATCTCAGAGCCTCTTGGACCTCTTGCTATCTTGCATGTCCGTCCTTTCAGCTGCCCAACAGTCTCTTGTCCCCAATTCAAAGGAATGCGGGCACATCATCAGCCTGGCAGGCCGGGGCTCGGCTGAGACGCCTCACAGACCCTGGCCTCCTCACCCCCTCCCGGACCCCTGCACCCCACCTAGACCCTCACCTGGCGGTGGATGAAGACCACGGAGCCCAGCAGCCTCCAGGTGCCCCCCTGGCGGTCCACGTGCAGCATCCGCAGGATCTGAAGGAAGCGGATACCCCTGCAACGGAGACGCCGCGTGTCCCCGCCGGGTGCCTCCATCACTCTCTGGCTGGGAGCCCGCCCGGCCACCCACATGAATCCTCCTCAAGCCCAGGGCCAGGCCGGGGGGCCAAGCGCCCTCAGTCCCCAGCCCACCTTCTGGGGAGGCCCCGGGTCACCCATCTACAGATGAGCAGACTGAGGTCCCCAAGCGGATGGCCTCAGAAGTAAGCAAGAGCTCGTATCAGGTCTGGACCCGACTCAGCTGGGGCCCTGAGCCTGTCCCCACCCCCACTCCCAGCACGCTGCCCCATGGCTCTCGCGCCCCCGCTGGGAGAGCCTGCAGCCCGGGCGTACCTGATGGCCGAGGTGGCGAACACCTGCCCTTTGGAGCCCACGCAGAGGACGACCATGGAGGCCACGACCACGATGAGGTCTGGGAAAGCAGCAGGTCACCACTGTCACCAGCCCGGCATCGGGCTCAGGGGAAGGAGCCTGGCGGTCGGGCAGGACAGGGCCCCACAAGAAGGACACAGGGACACCTCGTTTGGGAGACCCAGCCCTCTGTCCTGGGCATGTGCTGAGCCCACCTGATCCCGCCTCTCCAACCCCAGCCTGCAGGTCGCTGAGGGCAGCACACACCCACATTGTGCCGAGCATGACCGAAACCCCTGTCCTGTGAGTGGCATCTGAGGGCAAGGGACCTAGCCACTGAGGCTGGCTCCTGTGCTGGGGGACCTGGGAGGTTACCCCACTGGCCTTGGAGTCCTGCCTTGTCACAGGCACAGCAGCCTTGGGGAATCTGCTGCTGGCTCTGGGATGGGGGTCCACCTCACCAAATCCGCTCTTCCTGGGAAGGTGCCCAGCCCTGGCCTGGAAACCTGGGGGTGAGGCTTCTGTGGGGACAGACGTGACTTACCGATGATGGAAATGGGCTTCCGGGCAAAGCGCAGCCGCCCCCAGATGCCCACATACTTGCTGCGGCAGCCTGCTGACCAGAGGCGGACCACGTACTCCGTCCCAAAGAACACCACCAGGACAATCTCCTGCAGGGACAGACGGGCATGAGCTCTCCTTGTGGCAGGGCTCTGCCACCTGCACCGTTGGGCAGGCCCCTGGCACCAGGAGCCTCTGCTCAGAGACACCCCAACAGCAGCCCGCCTGAGTCCTGTCTGCTAGGGGTGGGCTATGCCTACTGCACTGCCCACCTAGACAGGCCAACAGCCACCACTGATGGACACCCAGAGAGATGTCTTCAGAACAGGACCCTTCCAGGCCCAAGGGGACGTCCACGCCAGGGCTCGGGAGCAGCTCTGGGTCTTGTGCCCTCACCTGGCCCCCCAAAACATGACATCCCAAAGCCCACATTTTTCAGCTAGCACTCCTTTAAACTATTGAACCCCAAATCTCTAGCCATACATCCCAATTTGGGGATTGGAGAGCACCCATCTTCATGGGACTGTCCCTCTTTCAGCTTACACGGCCACCATGCCGCCAGGGACACATATTCAGTGACACTTGGCAGCCCTCATGGGGCTTCAAGTGCAGGAGCAGCCCGGGGCCGGGGGGCTGGGCAGCAGGAAAAGCCAGCGGGTCTCAGAGGGCGTCCCTGGCACTGTCCCGAAAGGAGGACCAGGTACAATGTCAGCTGTGACACCATGCCCCTCAGGGAACCTCTCCCATAACCAGGGCTCCAGCAAAGGCTGTTTCAAACATCGGTCTAGAGTCAGGGGACTTCGGGGAAGGGACAGGCCAGAGGGCCAAGGGCTAACATCTGGGTTAGAATGGATGGATAGACAGTGGACAGGTGGCTGGAGGGATGAAGGGAGAAGGGTGGGCGGATGGACGGGTGGATAGACAGACAAAGACAGATGGCATAAAAATCACATTCGAAAGGAAAGCGCTGTATGTCAACAAATTGGACAACCTAGATGAAACTGACAAATTTCTAGAAACACAAGACCACCAAGACTAAATCATGTAGAAACAGAAACTCTGAGTAGTCCTATCATGAGTCAGGAGATTGAACCAGTCACCAGTCATCTCCCAACAAAGGCGGGCCCTGGACCTGACGGCTTTACCCGGGAATTTTACTCAAAGAACTAATCCCAATTCTTCTCAAACTTTTCCCAAACAGAGGAAACGCTTCCTAACTCATTCTAATGAGGCCAGCATTATCGTGACACCAAAGTCAAAGACGCGCCAGAAAACTACAGAATGACGTCCTTTATGAACTTTATATGCAAAAACCCTCAATAAAATACTAGCAAATGAGATTCTGCAGCATATTGAACGGATTACACACAATGACCAAGTGGGACTTATTACTGGAATGCAAGGATAATTCAACATATGAACATCAGTCACTGTAATACTCCATGTTAACAGAATTAAGGGAAACGCCATATGATTATTTCAATTGATGCAGAAAAGACATTAGCCCAAATTCAACACCCTTTCATGATAAAAACACTCAACAAAATAAGAATAGAAGGAAACTATACCTCCACATTATAAATGTCATGTAAGAAAATCCCGCATCAAACATGCAATGGTAAAAGATGAAAGCTTTTCCTCTAAGATCAGGAACAAGACAAGAATGCCCACGCTCACCACTGCTATTCAACCTAGTCCTGGAAGTTCTAGCCACAGCAATCCGGCAAGAAAGAGAAATAAAAGTTAGGCAAATTGGAAAGGAAGAAGTAAAATTATCTGTTTGCAGGTGATATGATCTTACATGTAGAAAACCCTAACGATTCCAGGAAAACACCATTAGATCTAATAAATGAATTCAACAAAATAGGATACAAAGTCAACACACAAAAATCCATTGCATTTCTATGTCAGTGGCATTGTTTGTACAAACAATGGACAATCTGAAAAGGAAATTACAAACACAATTCTGTTTACACTAGCATCGAAAAGAATAAAATGCTTATGAATTAACTAAGGAGGTGAAAGAGTTGTACAATGAAAACTGAAAAATTCTGCTTAAAGAAATGGAAGACGACGTACAAAAATGGAAACACATCCCATAGTCACCGACTGGAAGACTTCACTACTGCAAAGACGTCGACACTACTCAAAGTGAACTACAGAGTCAAAGGGATCCCTCTCAAAATCCTGATGACCTTTTTTTTTTTTTTTTTTTTTTGCGGAAATAGAAAAAGCCATCTTAAATTAATATGGAATCTCGGGGACCTTGAACAGCCCAAACAAAACGTGGTCCATCCATTGTGGGGTGGACCCACAGAAGAGGAGGATTCTGACACGGGCTATGGACGGACCTCGAGGACATTATGCTGAGTGAAATGAGCCCACCAGGCCCGCTGCCAGCTGGCTCCCTGCCCCGTCCTCCACCAGGAGCCCAGCCCTGGCAGGGGGCTTCGACTCCCACTGGGTGACAGCAGCAGACCTGGCACCTGTCACGGACTTCTGCCCTCCGCGGCTGGGGGCCCACCACATGGGGGTAGGGGTGGCTGGACACTGCCGTCTGGGTCTCACATGTTACTGGGGTGAAGTAATACTTATCCAGCTTGTGTTTGGGGCAAGCTCAGTGGATAACAGGGGGGTGTGGGGGGGATGTGGGAAAGGTGACTGCTTTCCCTCTGCAAAAAAACATTCTTGGTTAGTAATGTGGAGTCTTTCAGGAGACTGGGAGGGGTGTGTGTGGTTGAGGGCACCTGGGAGATGGTGGGAGAGCGTGGGGGTGTGGACACCCATAGGCTCTGTGGCTTCATGGTGGGGGTACTGGCCCCACCTCTGTCCTCAGCCCTGGGGGCAGCGACCTTGGCTGGGAGCTGGCTGAGCCTACTAGGGGAGGGGACACGTTCCCGCCCCCCTCCCCAGAACAGCGCCTCCCCTGGTTGGCCCTTGGCATAGATCTATTGAATGAATGAATGAATGAACCAACAGGCTCGCGGATGTTCCTGGTAGCAAGGGCTTGGTCTTGTTCATTTGTTTCCTGAGAATCTTCCCCACAGGAATGCACAGCGTCCCCCTCTGCAGACCCACACTCCATCGGGCTGGTCAGTCTCTTAGCAGACTTTTTTCCTATTTCGATGTATTTTTAAATCACATAAATACCTTCTTCAGCTGTGTCCTAAACAGATTTGAAGTGCTAGAAGCGTCTCAGCACAGACCTTAACGTAAGTAACTATCAGGGGTTCCTGCTGATGGCTGTGTGACCCCCAAAATTACCCTGGCCTCACACTTGAGGGGAACCGGCTGGGAGCCCAGCTGCCCCTGCCCTCCGGGGTTGGCAGACTGAGACGGCGGGATCCCCGCTGGAGGGTGAGGTGTAGGAATAATTTAAAACAATGCTAATCCCCAAATCCTGTTTGAGTCTGGAATGCAGCAGCCGGCTGGGCTCGCTGTGTCTAAGCAGCCCCAGGCCCAGGCTGTGGGGCCAGTCAGTGTGACCTGCCAGCACGCGGGAAGAGCCGGGAAAGAGCCCTTTTATCATCATGAGTCCTGAGACAAAACGATCTCTGTCCGCCGCAGGCACTGGGCAGGATGGCACTTGGGCCAAGGCCATGGCTGGACATCAAAACTGGAGGCTGCTCCGTGGGACCCCTGAGGGCTCCCTGGGGCCCAGGCACTTTGAGGGGCAGACGTCCAGGCCAGTCCAGCCCATCACCATCTCTTGGAGCCACCTGTCCCCTTGCCTGGGCCCCAGGAGGGCTGAACAGGCTGGCCTGAGGTCTGGACCAGTGGGGGCCCTGGAATTTTTTCACAAGAGGGGCCTTGGCCACCCTGGCCTGGGGACTGTAGCAGGGGTTTTGGCTGGACTTGACTGTCCATTATTGGGGGCTGAGGGAGGGGTGGGGATGGGACATGCAGGAGGGTTAACCCCCCAAGCTGTCCCATGCTACCACCCCTCATTCAGTCCAAAGTGGGCTCAGGGAATGGGAGGGCCACCCCCTCCTGGCTCCCGCCTCAGTGGTCCCGACCTCAGAGGGGTGCCCTGCCACCCTCCTTTCCTTGGGTTTTCCCCACCCTGGCAGGGGCGGACGCTCAAGAGGCATCGAGGGTGAGCTAACAAGAACGTGAGCTCCCCGGAGCCTGGTGTAGCTGCCACTTGTCTGGCGTCCTGCTCAGGTCCCATGTGGCTCCCCACTGTCCACACAGTAGGGTCAGGGTCCGCAGCCCCAGCGCAGGGGCACACCGCGGCCCGCCTCAAGACCTTTCCATTGGTCCATGGTGCCCACACACCCCGGTGCCCCCCAATGCTTTGTGTCGGGGATGCTCTCCCTCCAGCTGTCAGTCCAGTGCAGGCACCCCCGTGCCCTCTGAGGAGCCCCGCCTACTATACCTGTGGAAACCAGGGACCTCCCTTGGCTGCCCTGCTGATAACCAGCCAGCCCAGAGGCGCCTCTCAGTGAGCCCCTAGGCGTGCACACAGGTCAAGGATGGAGATATGAGGAGAGAGGCGGTTCTTGTGTCAGGATCTCCGCTGAGACCCAGAGAGATAAAGGACCCCTCCTGCCCTGGCCACTGTCCCTCGGAAAAAGCAACAGTGCCTCCTGGCTGCAGTTGGCTTCATACAGGGTCCTCTGAGCCAGTCTGGGTGCTGAGACCGGGGTACAGAACCAAGCATTTACCACCTGCCAGGGGACAGGTGGACACACAGAGAGGGACTTCTGGGGTCCAAGCACCCAACTAGCACTGCCCCCCACAAGGCCCACGTCCACCTTCACAAGTGTCCATGTCGGTGATACAAGGGGTGGGTGTTTGGGACGGCTGTCAGCGGTGGGCTTTGTATAGTTTAGACGTATTTTAAAAAGCAAAATTCCTAACAACCACCCAGTTAACAAATGGGCAAAGAACTTGAATAGACATTTCTCCAGAGAAGATGCGCAAATGGCCAACGAGCACGGGGCGAGTTGCTCAGCGTCACTGGTCAGCAGGTCAGAGTCACAGTGAGACACCACCGCACACCCACCAGGAGATACTATCAGAAAGCAAAAAATAAAAATAAAAACAGACAAAAGCAAGTGCTGGCGAGGACATGGAGAAATTGGAAGCCGGCGTGCTGGTGGGATTTGTGAAATGGGGCAGCTGCTGAGGAACAGTATGGAGTGTCCTCAAAAACTTAAACATAGAATCCCCATGTGACCAACTTCTGGGTACACCCCTCCCCAAAGAACCAAAAACAGCGTCTCAAAGAGATTTGTACCCCCATGTTCATAGCAGCAGCATTCAACAGCTAAGTAGGGGAGCAACCTGGGCGTCCATTGATGGCGGTCCCTCCACACGGTGGAATGTCACTCGGCCTTAAAAGGGAGGACATCCTGACACCTGCTGCCACGTGGATGGACCCGAGGACACTGTGCTGAGTGAAATGAGCCAGACACAGAGGGACAAGCCTGTGTGACCCACTCACACGAGGTCCCTAGAGGAGTCAGAGTCACAGAGACAGGAAGTAGCTGGTGGTGCCAGGGTGGGAGGGGGAGTTCACTGGGGACAGAGTCTCCGTTTGGGGTGATGGAAAGTTCTGGAGATGGTGGTGGTGGTGGCGGCCTCACAACGTGAATGTGTTTAGGGCCACTGAGCTGTGGACATAAAAATGCTGAGGGTGGTGAATTTTATGTTCTGTGTATTTTACCACAATTTTAATAAAAAGAAAGCAGCTTAGTGGATGCCAGGGGCTGGGGAGGGGGCCTGGGGAGCCGCGGCTCACGGGTGTGGCGTTTTCCTGGGGTGATGAAAACGCTCTGGAACAGAGGTGCTGGTTGCACAACAGGGCGAATGCACGAAATGCCGTTGGGCTGTCCGCTTCACGAGGGGTGAGGGGGTGAAGCTTATGGTGTCTGTTTTTCCACAAAACAAGCTCGTGTCTGGGGGGCCCTGGCACCTGGCCGCCCTCGGCTCAGGTCTCTGCCCTGGACCTGAGCCCCTGCCCGGCCCGGACAGCCACTCTGCAGTGGCCTCCGGGCTCTAGGTTTTCATCTTCACACTCTGTTGTTAGCTCAGCTTTAAACGAACCAACCAAACCCGAGCATGGGCTGCAGAATGCACACTGAGGTGAAGACCAGAGAAGCGAGGCCGTGAGGGCCAGCGGTCCCCACGGGGCTGCCAGGGCAGGAGGACGGGATCGGGGAGCCGCCTGCCCCCACGGAGGCACCATCGGCCCCGAGGACTTTGCTCTCCTCGGCAATGTCTTGCCGTTAACAGACAGACACTAGGCGCCTCCAGCTCAACCAAGAAAAAGCTCAAAGTCACAAGTCAGGAGCGCGGTCACACAGGCTCGCGGGCCCCGACCTGCTGGGTCCCCGGGGGGTCACGGTGGTGCAACAGCAGATCTGGAAATCACAGGAGTGAAGATAAAGATTCAGAAGGGCAGGTTCTTATCTGGGTGCACAAAGGGGAGAGGCTGGCGATTACTCAAGCGTTTCGAAACTCCACGGAGCTGGAAGGACTGCTCCGGGAGGAGGATGAAGGGCCCCGGCCACGGCTTATCTGTGCCCCCACCTTATCAGCTGGGATCCCCATCCTGCAAGACCGCCGAAAGCCCGCTGTGCTCTGAGGCACCGCGTGATCAAGAAGCACTGGGACCGTCCCTGCCGAGAAATGTTCACATGGGACAGATAGCGAGAGGGCCTGAAGGTTAAACCCTCTCAGATCGGCTGCGCTCACATTCTGACCTTTCGGATGAAAGAATCGTGTTTTTGTTTTTCGGGTTTTCTGCTGCACAGTCAAGGAAGCCTCACCGATCCTTATCTGTTATGACCCTGTGTCTCTGCTGGGACTGCTGTGCTCTCTGTATAATCAGACTCTTTCTACACAGGGTGGGGGATTAGCTGAGGTTGGTGCGGGGGACGGGGGGGACACACATCGCGCTCGAGGGTCGCGGACTGACGGAAAGCAGGAATTGGGGTCAAGGACAGAAGGCACAGCGGCCTCCCTGTGGATGCCAGACGTGGCCCACTCAGGGACAGGGCCTGGGGACGTTTGCAGAAGCTCCTGGTCCCCTCAAAGGCCTCCTGAGCGAGAAGCAAACGGGTTCTTTCCTGGGTGAACAGGCTTTCAAAAGCCAGGTGGAGAACGGACCCGGAGACCTGGAGGACGGGTTGATGTGGCAGCCAGACCAGGCCGCCTACCAGGGACAGGGGTGCGGGCGACCAGGGGGAGGGTCTTGTCCCCTTCCCACAAGCCTGCAGGACCTGCGGGCCGGCCCGGTCCTGGGCCAGGAGGTGTCCCCACGGGGGCCTGTGGTCCCCACAGGGTACAGCTCGGCCCGCAGGCTCCTGGGCCAGCTGTTCCACCTCCACGTGGGACCCGATAAGCCACAGAGGGAGTGGGCCTCTGCATTCCCAGAGGGTCAGCTGGCCGGAGCGCGCGAAACAGGCGCGCAGACTGCTCAAAGCACCCTTTGTTCAGGGGCCCGCCTGTGGCCAGCTGCTCCCAGCCGCGCGCCCGTGATGAGGGCTCATGGGCCTCCCGGCGACATGTGCTGGGCACAGCTGGGGCCCTCGGTGCACACTCGCCACCCGCCCTCAGAACACCAGCCCCACCCCAGCGGAGCAGCCCTGGCTTAGGGCAGGCGCCACAGTGCGGCCCCGAGGGGCGGTAGGGAAAGCAGGCAGCAGAGGTGGGGAGGCCTGCGCAGGGGCGCGGTCCTGTCTGCTTGGGCCCCCCACTGGGGGGAGCTGACCCCAACCCGCCTCTCCGTCCAGCTCGCCGTCAGCCATGGGAGCCCTTGCGCTCAGCCACTTCCCTTGGCCCCACAGCCCCCCTGCGGAGGCAGCCCCGCTCCTTGACCCTGGGCCCCTCTATGTCCTGCCTGAGGTCCTGGCTGCCCGCAATGGCCCTGAAAGAGTCTGCTCCCTGCTGCCCACAGCCTTCCGGCCAGGCCCCAAGCCACGCTGGGAGGGAGTACAGGGAGGGGCGGCCCTGCTACCCAAGGGAGCCATGGGGGTACTGAACGGCCCTGAGAGAAAGGATCACCTGGGGGAAGATCAGGGGACCCCCATGCTCCCCACAGCACAGAAGACCCCTCATCTGAAGCCCAAGCCAATATGATGCACCCCAAGCCCTTCACACCACCACCTCGGATGACAGCAGGGTCCCCCTGGCCTGCCTCTCCTGCCCAGGCGGCAGGACTCAGCCCATCCCAGAGGACACCCCACGCCCCACCTCTCAGCTGTCTCCCCAGGGCCGGGTCTGGCTTTTCTACTTCAGAGCCTGGCCAGCACTGCCCCCAGCACTGCACCCACCCTGGTGCTCAAAGGGCCCCATGGGAGACTCCAGGTGGGGGACATTCCTGCTCCCTGCCCCCGCCCCTCAGGTTGGGTGCCACATTCTGGGGGCTGAGGGGGATCAGGAAGAACCGAGGTGCCCCCAGGCAACAATGCTGCCCTGTGGTTGGGACACTGTCCCCCCAGCTCTGCGCAGGTCTGCGGATCAGTTCCCTGAAGTCACTGGTATTTTGGGGTCCCTACTCTACAGCCTTTTCCCAATAGGCCAGCCACCCTGAATCCCCAAGGTCATCAGAGACTAAGGACATACAGGCCCCGGCCTGGGGTTGAGAGCCTCAATAGGCCAGCAGCCCTGGGTGCTCACCCCACCCGTGAAAGGCAGTCACAAGTTTCGGGGTGACTCTGGAGGCACTGAGCCACTTTCCCCCAAGAAACAGCCCACCGGCCAGCTGTCAGGGCGGCCACCCTGCAGACGAGGAGAGGTGGTGAGGCTTGCCCCATGGCCGTGGGGACAAACACTGCCATCCGCCCTGCAGCTGGGCCCCGCAAGCGGGGGGCAGCTGCTACCTGGTTAGTCCCCAGGCCCTGGTGAGGGGCTGCAGCATTGCCCCCTGCCTCAGATATTGCCCCAACAAGGTGGCTGGGGGCCCAGTGTCCAGGCTGTCTAGGCAGGTTCTCCAGAGGCCAGGCCACAAGGCTGGCACAGAGATGGCTGTGTCCTCGCCCTGTGTCCTACACCTGAGCGGCTCCTGGGGGGCCTGGAGTGCAGGGAGGCTCCGGGGGCTCTCTGCTCCTTGATGGGCCTGCGTCTGCCCCCTGGGCTCCCTTGTACCACCATCCCAGCCTCAGAGGAGCCATGTTCAAACATCTCATGAGGACATTCCAGGCTTAGTGGCCAGCTGGGACAAGCCTTGAATGTCTCCCCCGCCTGCGGAGAAGGCACTTTCTCCACATGGATGTCCTGGGGACTCTCCTGGAGGTGCTGATGGCCTTTCAGGGAACAAGAGAAATACAAGCTTGCCCCTTGAGCAAGCCCTTCCTGCAGCAGGCAGCGCAGGCCAGCCCCACTCCATGAAGCCTTACAAGCTCCACTCAGGCCTCCAGCCCCACCTCCTCCTCTGTCCACAGCCCTGCACGTAATTCCAGACTCCTGACTCCTGTCACCGGGCTCCGCGGATGGGTGTGAGCCCCTGGGGACCCTGTGTGGGGGTGGGGAGGAAACTACGGACAAGGTGAGAGACTCGGGCCACACCAGTGGCTCTGCACACTCTCGGCCCATTTTCACGCAGCCAAACCCATCCAAGGGTTGCAGGCTTCCAGGCTCAGCCTCGGAAGAAAGGCTGCCATGCACGGTAGGGAGGCATGTGGGGCCCCCTCAGTAACTTGATCTTCACATGGACTGCTGCTGCCTCCAAGGCCAACGAGCTACACTAGATGCAGGTGGTTTTATGAGGTGCCCCCAGCCCTGGGACCCAGATCACTGTGCGGTGGGAGCCTGAGCACTGCCCGCTGCCTCCCCACATGGTTTTTCCCGGGTCAGGAGGCGGACACAGGGTTTGGCAGCCATTTGCAACCTGGGGAGGCAGACTCCACCAGGAAGAGGGCCCACGGAGCGGCCGTCTTCTCCCTGCCCAGGATGGGCCGGTCCAGCCGATTCTGACAGCACAAAGGCAACACGGCCCCCAGATAACCCCAGACCACCTGGCAGAGGGCAGGCACCAGGAGGCATTCGATAAGTTTATGTGTCTGTGTGTTTATACAATATTCAGTGCACATTTTTACCTTATCATTTGGCTTTCAATGAGTGAATTTCAACCCTCAAGGGAAGACGGTGCTTGCAAACACATCAAAGCCATCAGCAAGCCTGTGGGCCATGCTATGAAAATTATGTGTCCACAGTCATAGTATGTGCGTGCATGTGTGTGTGTGTGTGTGTGTGTGTGTGTGGCTGGAGCAGGCCTGCAAAGCCTTCCTGCCACAATGAGGGCTTACTCTTCAGAGCTCTCCACTAGCTGC
>NW_017731844.1:392118-395909 GCF_001890085.2 Hipposideros armiger
CTGGGACCTGGCTCACCGCGCATGCACCGTGCCATGCCGTGCACACACATACACACGCGCGCGCGTGCATGTGTGTGTGTGTGTGTGTGTGTGTGTGTGGTGCGCATACGCAGCCAGGCACGCTCCACTGTGTCCCCACCACTGGGTACTTCGCTCCCGTTCTGCATATCAAGAGATTTTTAATGACCGGCGGTGAATTTAAACATTTTTTTTTCCTTTCAGGAATGTTTTAAGGGATTGGGGGGAAATTGTGCATGGATTTTGCTGTTCTAAGAGCTAATATGTGAACAGCTTCCAAGGATGTATGTTGTTTTAGGGCTGAAGTTTACACAGTCAACGTGTGAGACAAAAGCAGGCTTGACATGGGCTCGGAGGACGTCCACTTGAATTTCTGTCCTGAGAAGGGGCTGCTTTCCCTGAGAGCGGAGAGAAGGAAACAGGCAAAATCTGCACCCCCCTTTTCCCACCCACCTCTGTCCTGTCACCAGAGCTCTGTAGGGGGTGCCCAGCTGGACAGCCAGCATCACAGGGGACTGGAAGCCAAAGGCCACCAGCCCATATCCCATCTCAGGGCACTGCGGAGGGCCCCCACATTCGGACAGCTGTGTGTGGACACTGCAACCCCCCAGTCCCTAAGGCTCCCAGAATGATATCCATCCCAAGGTGGCCTTCTTTCCAAATCTGGCTGGGGCTCCAGCTCCTTAGGAACAAGTACCTTCCAAGGCACAAAATGTCAAATGTTACCTGAGAAGAAAGCAATAACCTCAACAGCCCTACATCTAAGAAAGAAACGGAATTTCTAGCGAAAAACTTTGCCACAAAGAGTGTTCCAGGCCCGGAAGGCTTCGCATGTGCTATCGAACATTTCAAGGAAGGGCCGGCTGAGTGGCTCAGTTGGTTGAGCTCGCTCAAGAGTGCGAGCTCTGAGCAACAGGGTCGCTGGTTCAATTCCTGGCCCGAGCTGAGCTGCTGCTGAACTGCCAACAGGCGGCAGGATGTCTCAGCTAAACAACAACAACAACAATAACAAAAAACACTTCAAGGAAGAAATACAGCAATTCTACACGAACTCTTCCCAAACTGAAAAGCAGGGACACTTCCCAGCACATTCTGTGAGGCTGGCCTTACCTAATGCCCAAAGCAAAGCAGTGATGAGCAAATGGGCCACAGGCAAATGCCTCCGGGGCACAAACGCAGAGGTTCTACACACGGTTTTAGCAGGTCAGAGCCAACAATGAACAATGTATACTTTTAAAATGCATCATGGCTAAGTGGCTTCATATTAAGAAGTCAGTTGGTTTACTATGTGAAAATCAATGAGTGTAGTTTACCATATTAACAAACTGAGAAAGAAAAGCACATATTAATATAATCATCTCAATAGACACATGAAGCGCATTTGATGGTCATGTTCAATACACAATCTACGCCCAGCAAACATAGAAGAGAAGGAACTTCCCAACCGAGAAAGGGCACCTATAAAACCCCAGCTGACATCACACGTGGTGGTGAGAGACCGAGGGCCTCCCGCTAAGACCAGAAACCAGACAAGGACGACTGCTCTCTCTGCTCCACTAATGGATGTCTTCGTGGCGGGCCCAGCAAAGCATCTGGCAAGAATAAGAAATAAAAAGCATAGAGATTGAAAAGGAAAAAAATAAACACACAGTATGGTCATGGATTTGGGACAACATGACCATCTCCATAGAAAATCCTAAGGAGTCGACTAAAACAGTATAAAGAAAAGAAAAAAGAGCTTCCTGTACTAGTGAGGTGAGCAAAGCCACAGGATGCAAGATCAACGCACTAGTGACAATCGATCCAAAAGGAGACTCAGAAAACCATATCATGTCAGGAGCACCCAAAACATGAAATACTCAGCTATAAATCTCCCAAGTTACGTGGGAGATTTGTGCCCTGACAACTACAAAACACTGAAGAGCGACATTTAAAATATCTCCCTAAGTGGGGAGGCACATCGTGTTCACGGATCAGAAAACTCTATCTTATTAACATGGGGACGATACCTAAAT
Source organism: Hipposideros armiger (assembly GCF_001890085.2). Classification (NCBI taxonomy): domain Eukaryota; kingdom Metazoa; phylum Chordata; class Mammalia; order Chiroptera; family Hipposideridae; genus Hipposideros; species Hipposideros armiger. The sequence continues at coordinate 394,152 of NW_017731844.1, forward strand.
TCATCTAGCCAGTCAACGCAATGCTGATCAAAATTCCAGCAGGATTCTTGGGTAGAAATTAAACTGACTCTGAGACTTACATGGAAATGCAGAGGACTAGAATTGCCAACATACTTTTGAAAATGAACAAAATTGAGGGATTAACGCAGCCTGATTTCAAGGCTTACTATAAAAACCACATTAATCAGGAGTGTGTGTGTGGTGGGGGGAGAACAGAAGAGGGAAGCAGACATACACGTACAGTCAACTGATTTCCATCAAAGGTGTCAAACTAATTCGATGGAAAAAAGACGCAGGAACAACTGAATAGCCACATGCAAAAAAGATTTACCCTTGATCCATACCTGTCACCATATATAAAATTAAACTTGAAATGGATCACAGATCTAAACACAAAATGTAGAACTACAACACTGCTACAGAAAACATAGGAGGAAAATCTTCATAACCTTGGGTTAGACAATTATTTCTTAGAACACAAAAAGCATGAATCTTAAAGGAAAAAAAAAAGGAACACCCTGAACAATCGGACTTCGTCAAAATTAAAAACTGCTGCTCTTTGGAAAGATATGGTTAAGAAAAAGCAAAGAGAAGCCACCAATTGGGAGCAAATATTGGCACAAATCTGATCATCAAAATCAAATATCTAGACTTTCATCTAGAATACATAAACACCACTTACAACTCGGTGATAAGACAAATGGCTCGATTATTAAAATGGGCCAAAAAATTAAACAGAGGCATTGCCCAAGAAGGCGTACCAATGGCAGATGAACCCAGGAAAAGGCACTCAGCGGGCGTCCTTAGTCACTAGGGAAATGCAGTGAAGACCACAGTGCCAGGCGGCTGCACGCCCATTAGGATGCTAACATGTCCCAAGGAGGCTGAAGCAAGCACAGCAACACCGAGCCAATACACTTAGGTGTAGCGGGAAGTGGAGCAAAGTGTGGAAAACAGCCTGCAGTTTCTTCGAAAGGTCAGCAAGCATCCACCACGTCATCCAACCACCCCGCTCCCAGAATTTACCCACGAGAGATGAAGACATACGACTGCTGAGGACCTGTGCACAGCAATCAGGGCGGCTTTAATCATAACAGCCGAAAACTGGAAACGGCTCAAATGTCCATCAGCCTGTGAATAGATAAACAAACTGTGGTACATTTTATCCTTTCCAATTAGAAGGAAACAAAGTGCTGAATGCAGGCCACAGCACGACGAAGCTCACATGCGTCCTGCGAAGTGAAAGAACCCAGACGCGGGCTACAGCACGGGGCGCCTTTCACGTGATGTTCTGGAAGAGGCAAGGCTGAGGGGACGGGAAACATCCGCGGTCACCAGGTGCTGGGGTGCTGCCAGGGGCACAAAGGAACACGGGGTGGGGGGAACGGCCTGGGTCTTCACTGCGGTGGTAACTGTACAACTGCCAACATGTGCCAGGGCTCCTCGGACTGGCAACCTAAGTCCAAGCAACTGGAGATCAGAAATACAACGAAACCAACCTCAGGGACGTGTGAGGAAAAGGATCGTTTTTCAAAAGACAAGATATGAAAAGGGGAGGAGTGGCATCTAAGAGCTGCTGTTTGGAGATTTTTTTTTTAAAGATTTTTATTGGGGAATTGGGGGATGGGAACAGTGCTGGGGAATTGGGGGGAAGGGGAACAGACAGGTTGCTGTCCTTTTGTTCTTCAGTCTAGTTGTGGAGGACGTTGCTTCACTGGCCCAAGTTGGCACCATCATTGCGCTCTTCCCAGGTGAGGC
>NW_017731844.1:396424-399485 GCF_001890085.2 Hipposideros armiger
TGTGTGTGTGTGTGTGTGTGTGTGTGGCTGGAGCAGGCCTGCAAAGCCTTCCTGCCACAATGAGGGCTTACTCTTCAGAGCTCTCCACTAGCTGCACAGGCACTCCTCTCTTCTTGCTGGTTGTTTAAATCCCAAATAGTTAAGCCTGTTTTGTAACCTGGTAACCCTTTATTTCTAATTGTATTGGGGTTTGATTGGAGAATGTGGTCAGCTACGTCTCAATTTTCCAGTGTGTTATTTTTTTACGGTGACGCAGAACAACTGGTTTTGTAGGTGTTCCGTGGGCATAAGGACAGAAAATGCCTCTGTTGTTAGGATCCACAGTGACAGTGCTGGTTCTAAAACATGGTCCTGAGACTCTTTGCCAATGCTCCCACTGCATCTGGGTTTCATGACTGCTGACCAAAAGAAATCGGCAAAGTGACACTGCCCTGTCTATGGCCGTCCACTTCCTGTTCCCTGGAACCAGCTGCGAGGAAGCCACACGGCCCCGGGGCGGCCCTGGGGAAGAGGACCTTGTCACCACGTGGGCCTGCCATCCTGGAAGTGGGGCCTGCAGCCCCAGCTGTCACGAGGCAGAGCCGTCCCCATGGGCCCTGCCCACACCGCAGATCAACGGGCTCGTCTTGATGGTTTGAGGGTGCCAGATTTGCAGGCACTCATTACAGAGTGGTAGGTAACAGGGACAAACATGTAAGTGTCCCTAGCCTCACTGATTCTGTCTGCTAGAAGTGTCCTATTCTGACAGAGGCGCACTAAAATCTCCCACAACAATCACATTTAACCCATTTTTCCATGCTTTTCCAATAGCTTTTGCTTTATTTTGTTACATTGTTTGACACATAGTAGTTTGCAATTATGTCTCCTCCAGAAATGGCGCCTTGTCTGGGTTGTCTTAGGGCTGACACTGACACTATAAATCATGCTGGTTTTTTTCCCCTTTTGTCTGCATTTGGGTGGCATTGCTTTGGCCATCCCTTCAGTTTTCAGCTGTCCATTATCCTTTGCGTGACTGAAGTCCTCTGAACAATATGTTAAAAATAAAAACATGTCTGATAGTCCTCTGCTTTTTAATAGAGAAATTTGGGCCATTTGCATTTAGTGTAAAATTAAATGTCTCATTTCCGTCCATCTTAGCTTGTATATGCTATTTTACTTTGTTGTTTCTTTCATTTTTCTAATGATTGCCGAGTTGATCAACATATATCATCCATTCCTTTCTCACTCACAGGTTTGAACATTTCATTGCCCTCTTCCACTCAGATCCTTCAGTTCCTTAAAGTCATAATCACACCTGCTCCAACCTGAAAAGTCTCTACCACAGTGTCCCCTACAGCTTCCTCCCCAGAGACAGGACTTTGTGCGTGTGTGACTTTACTTCCTCCTTCTCCCTTCACTTCCATCAATGGCTCTGTGGGTGAAGAACGCAATCTCCGACATCACTTTCACAGACTTCAAAAAAACCTGTATATTCTGCAAGAAGCCTGAGAACAGAGGTCTCTCCTGTCTCCTTTTGGATGAGTCCCTGGCTCCAAGCACTAAACCCAGGGCCCAGCCCAGGAGCCATTAGTACAACATGTGACAACAGTCACAGAGGGCTACTCCCCTCTCACACCACAACACACAAATCAGAGTGATCCCCCAAACCCCTTGCTCCACAGGCCCACTCTGTTCCCCATACCTCAGGCACTGTTTGGGTTGCCATGTGTCCCCACCCCCCAATTTCATATGTTGAAGTCCTGACCCCAAGTACCGATGAGTGTGACCTGACTTGGAAATAGGGTCCTTGCAGATGCAATTAGTTAGATGAGCTCACTAGGGTGGTCCCTGATTGGATATGACTGGTGTCCTCTTTTACAGACACAGACACGCATACAGGAAGAACGTCATACGAACATGAAGACAGAGATTGGGGTGATGCTGTTCCAAGCCAAAGAACCCCACAGAGCGCCAGCAAACCAGAAGTGAGGAGAAAGGCGGGGACCAGATGCCCCCTCAGGGCCTCAGAAGGAACCCGCCCTAACAGCTGATCTCAGACTTCTGGCCTAAAGGGGCCAGCACTGGCACCCAGGGGCTCCAGGTTGTCCCCAAGGTCCAGGGCTGGACAAGAGTCCCTGGGGATGTGCAGGCCACAGGCCCCGAAGCTTTCTCCTCCTGGCCCCACAGACCCTGGTGACACAGAGCCCGCCTTTCTCCTGGAAGGGGAACATCAGCTCTGAAGACGGAACTCAAAACGCTGACGGGCACTTCGGGCTGAGGACCAGCAGAAGCAAAGGGCTGGGGGCAGGAAAAGCGGGTGCCGGGGGAGGGCACCCAGAGCTCTGGCCAGTTGCAAAGGCAGGTGGGGGCTTTCCAGAAAGCCGGTCCTGAACCCCCTGAGCCCCACCGTGTGGCCTCCCGGCCTAGAGCCCCCATGAATCACACACAGGGCCTCACACACCCAGGAGTAGCCGGGCTGGCCACCCTGCAATTTGTGGTGGGGGCGCGGGAGGCCCCGAGACCGCTGGTGCCCGCTGCAGACACCATTAGCCACCCGGCAGCCAGCTTTACACATATTTAAAGCAAATCCCCGTCTTCCCCAGGCCGGGCTATTTCCGTCCACAGGCCGGCTAAGGGGTTTATTTTCAGCCCAGGAACCCCACTGCTGAGGGCTGTTAACCCCAAAGAAGTTCCACCCTACATCGCTACCTAGGCGGCAGGATGGGGAGCAAAGGGCAGAGGGGGAGGCGGTATTTTTATCTGCCCAGAGCCCAAGCTTCTAAAAATGTCTTATTTAAGAATTTACCCAGAACTAGAAGTTTACCAAACCAAGAGAGACTCGGGGATGGAAAGCCTTTCTAATTATCTGGTCGAAGCGCTGAAAAGGCTCTGCCTCGCGGTGGGTTTCATCGGTGTTGCCTGCAGCAGAGGTTGAAGGCCCCAAGGACCCCCAGCGACCCTGAGGCGCCACCAGGAAAGGCAACCTGCTGGGACCTGGCTCACCGCGCATGCACCGTGCCATGCCGTGCACACACATACACACGCGCGCGCGTGCATGTGTGTGTGTGTGTGTGTGTGTGTG
>NW_017731844.1:403477-405429 GCF_001890085.2 Hipposideros armiger
TCCCAAGCCAGTTCTTAACCATCGCGCCACTCGGCCGGCCCTGTTTGGAGATTTTTGCAGAAAACCACCCTGAATCTGACATCGCCGGCCCCCGTCTGCCCTGCGTGGACGCCTGGCCCTCCTCAGTGGGTCTCCCCTGGGGACCGAGGGCAGCACGCTGTCCCCTCAACGCCTTGCTGTCGGTCTCCGTGTCACGCTGCTGGGCACACAGTAGGTGCTCAGGAAATGGGGGCTAAAGAAGCCCGAAGGCTGGCTTATGTCCAAACCTCACACCCCAGACCCCAACTCTGGTCCTGGGCTGATCGGGCGCCACCCACCTGCCACCCACCTTGAAAGGGGGAGCCTTTCAAGGCTCCTTCCAGAAGCTCCTGACTGTCCCCAACCCAGAAAGCCATCTCCATCAGCCCTCACGCTCACCACCCCAGCCCTGTCTGCCTTGGGGCCCCACCTGGTCCCCATCCCAGCACCCTAGCCTTGGGAAACGTGCCCCAGGGCCCTCCTATGCCCGGCACCCAGCTCACTTCAAGCATCTTCCTAGTCCCCACCACACCCCATGTGCCCTCGGAGCTGCTCAGCTGGAACTGGCAGAGTCTGGGCCTTCTGTGACCAAAGTATGTTGGCTTCTTCTGCCTTCTGTCCACCCCTGGAGCAACCTGACGAAGGGAGAGTGGGGTGACAGCGAGCGTATCCCACATGGAAGAAATCCAACCACAGTATCACGGGGTTTTCCTCTGCAGAGATGCCAGCACCATGACCACAAAGGTTTCCTCTCCAGTGGACCCAACTGCTGGGGGTTAGTGAGGGAAAGGGGACAGGGTGGAGGGCTGGCTCCCTAAGGAAGTGACATTCGAACTGCAGCATGAAGGACGAGGAAGGACAAGGGATGCTCATGGCGCAGATCGGACGGCTGGGGGACCGCGTGTGGGAGCTGGGGCTGCAGCACACAGAGCCCCTCTTGCTCCCATCCTGGGTGCTTGCGAGGCAGGAGAGCAGCCCTTGGGGATGTGTGGATGGACGATGGGCCCCCAGGAGTGTTTCTGGAAGAGCCTGCTCGGCAAACGGGTGCAGAAACGGGACGGCCACGGCCAGGACCCTGGGCAGCACGTGACCTCCATCAGGGTCCGCCACACCAAGGGGCAGCACAGGCCCAGCATTGCCTGGGGGCAGCCGCGTGGGGGACAGGGCGGTGCAGGCCACCTCTGAAGCCCCTCACAGCTCTTGCAGACCACCAGCCCGTCAGAGCACTGGCAGCTGAGGCGTCCCCCATGCCCAGAGTAGGGGGGCTCAGGAAATGGGCCAGGACCTGGGATCGTCATGCCAGCATCTGAGCAAACGGCAAGTAGGTGAAGGAATCGGGACCAAAGAGAATGAGGTGCGGGCGGGGGAAGGGGCGGCAAGACAGGTGGGCACATGAGTGGCTCAGCGGCTTCCAGCCAGTCGGGCTTCACCGGGGCTGTCATGCGCCCGGCCCAGGGTCAGAGGGGGGGTTCCTGTGCCTGAGGTCTCAGGGACCAGCTGTAGCACGTACGAGAATGTACAAACGCGTTGAATGTATAAGCATGTGTGCACACACGAGTATGCTGATGTGTAGTGATGGACCCTGGGATGTGACAAGGGCACCTCACTTGGCAGCGGGTGTCACACCCATCTCCCCTCCCTCCTACAAAACCTGCTTCAGAAATGATTTCCCCAAGGGATTGGTTAGCTCCACAAGTGTCCCAGCAGAATTTAGCCATTTGCATATGTGCACCTGTGACCCCCACCTGATACTAGGGGTACCCCACAGCACCCACAGACTGAGAAGAGATATCTGAACTGCTATGGCAATTATTAGCGTTACAGAAATTTTTCTTTTCTTTTTTTTTTTTAAAGATTTTTGTTGGGGAATTGGGGGAAGGGGAACAGACAAGTTGCTGTCCTTTTGTTCTTCAGTCTAGTTGTGGAGGATGTTG
>NW_017731844.1:405569-412713 GCF_001890085.2 Hipposideros armiger
TCACGGCAGCCCAGCTCGAGCTGTTGTTCAGCATCTTAGCTGTAGAGGGCAGTGTCACTGGCCCTCATGTGGGATCCGAACCGGGGCCCTCTGGTGTCCCAAGCCAGCTCTTAACCAACGCGCCACTCAGCCGGCCCATAAGATTTTTCTTTTCTTTGATACAGAATATCTTCAAAAGACCTAAGAATGCAGCAAATAACACAACAAAAAAGGGTTCCTATCCCATTCCCTGCTTTGTTTTCCTCCATTTTGCTGCACTTAGTTCAGGTTTTTTGTTGTTTTTTGAGAAATAAAACCTATCAGAATCAGTAAAAGCCTTCCTCCAACCCACCTCCACAGAGGGAACCACTATTTCAGGGGTGTAAATGCCTCCTACCCATGTTTCTATGCCTGCATGACACGTGCAATCAAAATCAAAACACGTGTCCATGGCCTTCAGGGCCCTGACCACCGGGCCGACAGCCCCAGGCCCCACCCCGCTTCAATGCTGCCGCCCGCCTTGGCTTTCCTCTGCTGGTCAGAAGAAAGGTGCTGAGCCCAAGTCCCCGACGCCCAGCTGCTCCCGTTGCAGAGGGGCCCCAAGGCCCCGCACACCACCCACCCTGTCCCTGACCCTCCCCTCCCACTCTGCTCTCCGGACATTGTGGGTTTCTCTCGACCCCTTCCGCACGTGCCAGATACAGCAGAACCCTGGACTGCAAGTAACTTGGTTTGCGAGTGTTCCGCAAGACGAGCAAACATTTCTAATACATTTTAATGTGGGAAACGAGTGATGTCTTGCAATACGAGTAGTTTGTTTCCAGTATGAATTATGCTCGCAAACCAAGGTATTACTGTATATGCTTGCTTAGTGTCTTCATACATGCCATCCCCTCGGCCAGGAACGCCCCCTCCACCCCCAAAATATCTGCATGATTCAGTCTTTCACTTTCATGCAGAGACCCACGGTCACCTGCTCAATGAGGCCACCCATGACCCCCACCTCCCACATCGCTTATCATTTTTTTCATCCTCTGAGTTACTGACTGATCTAGGGCTTATGGGGCCTGAAACTTATAAAAGAGAAAAATGGAAGAAGTTCACTGTTTGTGGTAAAGGCAACAGGTGGGAGTTAAAGGATATTGATAAGCCAGACAGTGGAGGGCTAAGTCAGAAAGCAGGACTAAGGACATTCCAACAGGTACAAAAATAACTATTAAAACACCAGTACAAGCCTTCCCAAACACCAAAACATTTTGAAAGAGCAAAGAATACACATCTGGTAGAGAAACAACCATAGCAACAATGACAAAAGGCACATAATTATAAAAGACTATGACGGCAATGAGGCCAAGAATACCAGTCATATCAATAAATGCAAATGAGCTTATTAACATCCTTTGAGAGAAAAATATTTAAATTTGATTCACAACATAAAACTTGACCGTATGGTTCACACAAGGAACACTTTAAAGACAAATAGGTTAAAGGCAAAATAAAGGAAAAATATATACTCTGAGAGCACTAATGAATAAAAAAAGCTGGGGTGACACAGCAGATTTCAGGGCAAAGTAAATGACTAGAGGTAAAAAAAAAAGGCCATTTCATAATAATGACAAATGGGTCCATTCATCCAGAGGACATAGCAACCCTAAATATTAACGCACCCAATAACAAAGCTCCAAAACACATTAAGCAAAAACTACTAGAACTGGAAGAATAAAAAGACAGACCCACAATTATCATTGGAGATTTTATACCCTTCTCTCAGTAATCCACAGAACAAGTAGACAAAATCAGTAAGGATTCAGAAGACTGGATAACATTGCCAACCACAATGACCTAATCAGCACTTACAGGACAGTCCTCCCAACAGCAGTGGAGTACACACACTTTTCAAGGGTACAACAGAATGTCTACGATGATAAACCAAATGCTGGGCCATAGAACAAACCTTAATAAATTTAAATAGAATGAGGTCATATTAAGCATTTTCTGTGGCCACAAGTGAATTAAAGTAGAAGCCAATAACAGGAAAGTATCTTGAAAATTCCCAAGTGTTTGGGAAGTAAGTAACACACTTCCAAATAGCCCACATGTCAAAGAGAAAATAAAAAGGAAAATTAGAAAATACTCTGAAAGGAATGAAAATAACACCATACATCAAAGTCTGTGGATGTGATGAAAGTGGTCTTTATAGAGAAATGTGTACCACCGACACCTACATCAGAAAAGAAGAGCGGTCTCTAATCAACACCCTCAGCTTCCTCCTTAAGAAACTAGAAAACGGAGAGCAAATTAAAACCAGGTAAGCAGAATAAAAGAAATAATATCAGACATCAATGAAACTACAACAAAAAAAGAGACAAATTCAATGAAACCCAAACCCAAAAGTTGGCTCTTTGAGATCAATAAAGTCACTAAAACTCTAGCCACACTGATCATTAAAAAGAAGAAGGAGAACTACCAATTACCATTATCAGGCATGAGAGAAAAGATGTCACTACATAGTCTACAAAGGCAAAAAGGATAATAATGTAATATAATGAACAATTTTATGCCAATACATTTAACACTTTAGATGAAAGGAACGCATTTCTTCACACACACACAAAATACCCAAGCTCACTTAAGAATAGAGAGCCTGAATACATCTATTAAGTACATTTAAAACTAGTTAACAACCTTCTCACAAAGAGAAGTCCAAGCCTACACAGCTTTGCTGGTGAATTCCACCACACATGTAGGAAAGAGATAAGGCCAATTCTACACAAACTCTTTTCCCAACTGAAGAACACACTTTCCAGCTCACTCCGCATGCCAGCATCACTCCAATACCAAAACCCAAAGCATACGGAAACTACAGGCAACATCCCTCGTGAATTTAGATGCAAATGTTCCTAGCAAAACTTCAGCAAATGAAGACCTATAAAAAAAAGGCAATACGACGTGACCAACTGGGATTTATCCAGGAATGCAAGTTCAACATGTCAAATTCAACTGATATAACTGACCATACTAAAAGACTAAAGAAAAAAACAAATAAAATATGATCATCTCAAGAGACGGAGAAAAAGCATCTGACAAAATTCAACACCCATTCATTCTACGAACAAAACAAAACAAAATGTCTCAGCATTAGTACTGGAAGGGAAGTTCCTCGACCTGTTCAAGGATGCCTACAGAAACCTACTGACATCACACTTGATGGTGAAAGACTAAACGTATTTCTCCTAAGGTTGGGAACAAGACAAGGATGTTCGCTCTTTCCACAGCTATTAAACATTGCACTGGAGAAGCTAGCCAGTGCAATCAGGCAAGAAAAAAAAAAAGTAGGCGCCAGATTGAAATGGGAAGAGGTAAAATTGCCTTTATTTGCAGACATGGTCATCACTGTAACAAAATGAAGGGGACCCACAAGAAAAGTTACTATAACTAAGAAGTGAGTTAGAAGAGTTTCAAGAGATAAGATAAATATACTAAATTAATTACACTTCTAAATACTAGCAATGAACAACCAGAAATCAAGGTTAACAAAGAAATACCATATACAGCAGCAAAAAAAATATGAAATACTTAGGTATCTGACAAAAGATGGACGAGATCTTTCTACTGAAAAGTACCAAAACCTCTCACAGAAATTAAAGATCTAAATAAATGGCGAGATAGACAATGTTCAAGGGACAGAAGGTTCAATGTTGGTAAGAGACCAATTTGCTACCAGCTGATGTCTGGGTTCAGTGCAGTTCCAAACAGAATCCCACCAGCCTTCTTTGTAAAAATTGACAAGCAGCATTTAAAATTTATATATAAATGCAAATGACCTAGAATAACCAAAGCAACTTGAAAGAGCAGAACGAAGTTGGGTGACGTATCTTATTTCAAGACTTCTTATAAAACTACAGTAATCAAGGCAGTGTGGTGTTGGCCTAAGGACAGGCACACAGAGCAATGGATCAGAATAAAGAGTTGCAAAAATAGGCCCACACGTTTATGATACCTTGAGTTTTTTGAAAGGTGTCAAGGTGATTAAATAGGTAAAGGACGCTCTTTTCAACATGTGGCACTGGAACAATTGAACATTCACATAAAAAATTATGAACCTCAACCCATAATTAAATGGTATACAAAAATTAACTCATGGACCTAAATGTAAGCACTAAAATTAAAACTCCCAGAAGAACACACAGAAGAAAATCTGAGTAATCATGTGCTTCATAAAGATGTCTGAAATATAACGTACAAAGCATGACACGCATAAAGAAAGAAAAAGCAACACATTTTACTTCATTGAAACGGATAACTTTTAGTTTTGAAAAGACACCATTAAATAAATGAGAAGGAAAGCCATAGGATGGGGGGAAATATTTCTAAACTATAGATCCATGTGTCTAGAATACGTAAAGAACTTGCACAACTCGGTAGGAAGAAGACAAACAGCTCAATTTCAAAATGGGGGAAAGCTCTGACTTTTCAGAGCTTGTTAACTATGTTAAATGGAGGGCCAAGGAGCACAGGAAAAGCTGGGAACATCAGCTGTCACTCGGAAATGACACACCCCTGCCCGCCCAGTACACTGGCTAAAATGAAAAGACAGACCGAACCACACACAGGTGAGGATGGGAGGGACTGCAGCACTCTCGCTGGCTGGTGGGAACGCAAAATGGGGCAGCCGCGCTGGGAAACAGCTCTGTCCGTTTCTTACATAGTTGCATCAACACCTACCATATTATCCAGCCATTCTGCTCCTAGGTTTTTACCCACAAAAGAAGAAATACCAAGACTTGGACACACATGTATTTATAATAGCTCAAAACTGAAAACAACCCAAATGTTAACCTGAATGGATAAACAGACTGTGACATAAAGAAGAACGGACGACTGACACACGCAAAAACCCGGATGAACTTGCAAATGATGCTGAGTGAATGAGTCCACGGACAGAAAACTCTAGAAGATGCAAAGCAGTCTACACTGACAGAGAGACATCAGGGGTTCCCTCCTGAGCGGGGAGGCGGGGAGGAGGGACCCCAAGGTCACGAGGACGTTTTGGGGGGCGATGGATGTGCTCACTGCCCTGATGGTCTCAGCACCACGGTCTACACATGGTGTCTACACAAGACTTATACCTCGGTAAAGCTGGCTTGGGTTTAGACGAGAAGAGTGTAGACCCGGGGCGTGTGCAGCCATGGCAAATGCGGGTGTCTGTCCCCCTTGGATTTCAGGAGCAGAACATCCAGGTGCTGCAAACAAACTCCTACTTGAGCTCCCACTGGGACATTTACTGGGTACAGACACCCCCCACCAGCCTCCCCAGCACTGCGCACGCTGCCACTGCACAGCTGCCAGGAGGGGGACACCACTGTCCACTGCTGTCTCCTTGGCCCTGGAGGCCGTGGGCTCTGGACTAAGCAACTTCACGCCCTATGTGTGCACCCCCACAGCCCCTGGCACCAGGGCAACCAATGTCACCTGACTCACATGCGAGGAGAGGGTGGGTACCATGTGTGGGCCCACCGGGCAGTCTTGGGGGTCTGGACCCCACCACCTCCTGGAGTTTCCCTGTGCGCTCTGGGAACCTGGGATAGCCACGCCCACACCAGGCCTCCCAAAAAACAGAAAGTGGGGACACTGGAGGCCCCAGGCAAGCTGCCCCACTGCACCCTTTCTAAGGAGACTCACAGAGGCCTCCAGAGGCCGCCGCAGCCCCCACACCTCCCGCTGCCCACCTGCACAGGGACCAGTGATGGAAGCTTAGAACAGGATCTCCCTGAACACTGGGCAGAAATGAGAAATCCTTACAGACTCCCCAGGATGGGAGGGCATTTTTCTCAAAGCCTCAGAGCGCCTGAGTGGCCTCACGTGTGTCCTCGTGTAAGAGAAAATCACCTGGAACTGAGATGAAGACAGAGACCCTTGGCAAAAGGGGTGCATTTGGGGGAAAGGAGAGAGGATCCCAACAGGGGACCGAGCCCTGGCCAGCAGCACCCTGAAAATCACGAGGTCCCAGGGGTGTGGTCAAGCTCAGACTTTCACAGCAATCACTGGGTCCACGCACCTCATGGGGTCAGCAGCTCTGAGAAATGAGTCACACATGGCCCCCAGCCCGTCGCCGGCGGGGCCCCAACAACAGTCGAGCGAGGAGACACAGGCCCAGCTCAGAGATTAAAAATGAAATGAAGACACCTCCTCCCCCCAGGCCTCCCCAGCGAGCCCCACACTGAGTGCACAAATTATTCTCGGCTCATCACGCTCGGAAACTGACCAGGTCATCGCCCGCCAGGAAAGGGGCAGGCTGTGCCTCTCAGCACACACTGACATTTTGTTCTCGGCCAGGCTTCCCGTGCTGACAGTTTCTGGATTAAATGTGCAAATGGAACGCGGCCCCGAGGGGGTCTTTCTCCTTGCTGGCCCCAGGCTCCAGGGCTGAGCATGCACGTGTGCATGTGTTCATGCAGACACGTGTGTGTGCCTGAGTGCACGCCACATGAGTGTGGCCACACATGTGTGCCTCCACGTGCTCTCGTGTGTATGTATATGTATCTGTGTGTACCTTTGTGTGTGCCGTGTGTGCCGTGTGTGTGCTGCGTGTGTTCTGTGTGTGTGTGTAGTGTGTGCCGTGTGTCTGTGTGTGCAGTATGTGTGCCGTGTGTCTGCATGTGTGTGCCGTGTGTGTGTGTAGTGTGTGCCGTGTGTGTGTGTGTGTAGTGTGTGCCGTGTGTCTGTGTGTGTTCTGTGTCTGTGTAGTGTGTGCCGTGTGTCTGTGTGTGCAGTATGTGTGCCGTGTGTCTGCATGTGTGTGCCGTGTGTGTGTAGTGTGTGCCGTGTGTCTGCGTGTGTTCTGTGTGTGTGTAGTGTGTGCCGTGTGTCTGTGTGTGTGCAGTATGTGTGCCGTGTTTGTGCCATGTGTCTGCATGTGTGTGCCGTGTGTGTGTGTAGTGTGTGTCGTGTCTCTGTGTGTTCTGTGTGTGTGTAGTGTGTGCCATGTGTCTGTGTGTGTGCAGTATGTGTGCCGTGTTTGTGCCATGTGTCTGCATGTGTGTGCCGTGTGTGTGTAGTGTGTGCCGTGTGTCTGCGTGTGTTCTGTGTGTGTGTAGTGTGTGTCATGTGTCTGTGTGTGTGAAGTATGTGTGCCGTGTGTGCCATGTGTCTGCATGTGTGTGCC
>NW_017731844.1:413573-415593 GCF_001890085.2 Hipposideros armiger
GTGTGTGTGCCGTGTGTGTGCCATGTGTCTGCATGTGTGTGCTGTGTGTGTGTGTGCAGTGTGTGTGCCGTGTGTGTGCGCGCGTGTGTGTGCCGTGTGTGCCATGTGTCTGCATGTGTGTGCCGTGTGTGTGCATGTGTGTGCCGTGTGTGTGTGCGCGCGTGTGTGTGTAGTGTGTGCCTGTGCATGCCCATGTTTCAATCCGGCACATTTTCCCAACCTGCTTCTTCAAACACCTTCGACCTTGACCAAGCTGAGGAAATGGCACCACTGGCAGCCGCCACCCAGGCTTGGCTTTCAGCACAGGAGACTTTTCTCGGCCCAGCAGAGGTTGGGTCCACCGGAAAACACAGGCTGGCACCCCTCGCTGTGAGCCCTGGGCTGGGGTCTCTACCTCGCAGCCACCACCCAAGGGGAAGGGGAGCTGCAAAGGTGTGCGGCTCAGAACACAGCTTCCCAGGTGGCCAGGAGCCCAGCAAGGTCGGCACTTGTGGTAGAGAACCGAACATTTGGGAGGGGACCCCAGTTCCCATGACACGAAGGGTGCTTTGGGGCTTTTCGGCCTCCCCACATTGGTGGGTGGCATCAAGTTCTCCTGAGCCCAGCTGGGATCCATCCGGGGGCCCAGAAACCCGATGGGCAGGGACCTGGGTCAGGGCACCCCACTTACTGACCAGGGCTGCCAGCAGCCCCGGCCCTGGGAGTCGCCCACGGCTCCCCTGCCACTCAGGCCCCGACCCTCCATGCCTGGCCATCACATGGTCTCACAACTGGAAGACAGAAAACTCACGGAAGGGCAGTCACACCCCAGCTCCAAGGTCGGCTCAGAGAGGCAGAGGGTGGAGACCAGGTGAACGGGCCGCAGTCCCTCCACCCCCAAGGCTGCCATGAGCCTTTCCTGCCCCTGAAGTCACACAGTGACACACTCAATGGCTGCACAGCCAGGGCCGCTGGTTCTCATCCTGCGGGACCTGGGATGGCACAGAACATGATTATAACCCTCTGAATGCAGTACCCGGGGCAGGTATCCCGGTAACAGCGCAGCCCCCTGGCCCCACCCTGCGACCCAGCCACTCAGGCAGCCCACTTGTCCGGGCACTGACAGCTGGCAGAACTCACGGCGCAGCACCCCAGGCCACAAGGCCCCAACAGACTCATCCTGCCGACGTCCCCATGGCAGACCCCGGAGACCCCATGTGGAGCACGGTGCCAGCGACATGGCTGCCTGTTCGGCCCAGTCCCCACTATGTTATGTCAGCTGTTGCCCCACGTTTAAAACAAGACACTCCAGCTGGCGGGGGCGAGAGGTGAAAACAAGGCCCTCACAAAACCAGCCCTCCAGCTAACCCGAGCCCGAGACCCGCACTGAATGTGGCAGTAATGACCAGCTCCCAGCCCTCGGGCAGAGCATAAAGGAAACACCTGTCCCAGGACGGACGGCGTGCTCTGATTCCGCTAAATGCCCAATGGAGGAGGGGGGCCCACAGCAGGCGCCCCCACCCAGCGGCTGCCCCTTGTCCTGGGCCTCAGGGACACACTGACACGAGGGCTGCGTGGTGTGGAAGGCAAAGAAGGGCAGGAAACACCAAGCCAGGCCTGGGGGTGCTGAAGCCTTCCCGTCAGAGAGCAGAGCACTGCGTGGGGGCCTTTCCTGGGGGTGGCCAGTGGGCAGCCTGGGTGCATGTAAAGACCCCCTCCTCTTCCAGCTGTCACCTTCTAGAAGGGCGGGAGGGACTCCTGTGCCTGCCCCTCCAAGGCCCTTGCCACCGACAACACTGGAAGCTAAGCCGAGCCAGGAGTGTCCCGCTTGTCCCCACCGCGCCTGCACCCTGACTGGGGAGGCTCCGTCTCTGGTGACCAACCTGGAGCTGAATCATCACAACTTCAGAAGAGAGGGAAAGAAAAGAGAAGGGGCCACAGCGGGGAGCGTGGAGGAGGAGCCCACCCAGACCCCTGGCCGCGGTGGGAGAGAAACCTGGGAACCATATACGTACACACACACACACACACACACACACAC
>NW_017731844.1:415758-436848 GCF_001890085.2 Hipposideros armiger
CACGCACACACACACATGCACACTCGCTCACATGCATACACATGCACACACACACTCTCACTCGCACATGCACACACATGCACATACGCACATGCACACACACATGCACATACGTACACACACACACTCACATGCACACTCGCTCACACACATTCACACACACACACTCGCACATGCACACACATGCACATACGCACATGCACACACACGCGCACACACACGCGCGTGTGCTGGGGAGGCGGTGGGGCCTGCGGAGCAGGCACCTACTGGTGTTACAAGGCCCCAGGGCTCCTGCCTCCCCGACAAGCAGGATGGTCATTTCCTGTGGGCCAGGGGCCCACGGACTGGCGGGACTGGCTTCCAGGGAGGAGGGTGACCTGCAGAGCCCAGGGAAGACGGGCTGCGGGCCTGGGGGCTCTCAGCAGGGCCCCAGCAAGGACGCCCCCGGAAGGAAGGCAGTCTTAGACGCCGGCACTCGACTTGCATCACACAGTTTTATAGTTTGAAAACAGGAAATACTATGGAAACAAACAGGCCCAGACGCAGGCGGTTCCCAGAGCCGGTGGGAGCCCTGTGAACCAGGCCCTGGCTGGTCTGGGGGCCCCAGGGCCCCCACTTGGCCATCGTGGAGTCTCCTGAGGACCCAGCATCAGGCACAGGGCAAGGGACACCTCCCCTCCCCGTCAGGAGGCACAGTTGACACTCTAAAGGCCCCAGGTGGCACCTGTGGGGGATTTGAGAGAGGTGTCTGGTGGGGGAGTGAAGGGGTCCTGGGGGAGCAGGTGGACGCCCCCCTGCCCCCACGGCCTGGAGCCCTGCAGGCCGGGCCCCCCCGCCAGGTTCCACCATGCCAGGTGGGGCCAGGCTCTCCCCTCTGCACAGGCCCCCGAGGACACACTGCCTGCAGGCCCCCCCCTCTGCACCGGGCCCCCCCCTCTACACAGGCCCCCGAGGACACACTGCCTGCAGGCCAGGAGCGTCCACGACTCAGACCATTCGCACAGGATCAGGTTACATGTTTTTCGGGAAAGTTTCAAACATTTTGCACAGTTTCCTCTTCCTCCTGCCCAACCCCCCTCCTTGTTCTGAACAGACGTGTTCGATCTGACAATTCTGGCAGCAGATAACGTGAGGCCCGGCTGTGGGCTTCACAGAGGGCGTCTTTGTTACAGAAACGAGTCACTGTAGGACCCCCCACCCCCGCCCAACACAGGGCCTGGTGTCCTCATGGAAGGTTCTGGTTACAGCACAGGATTCCCGTTTTCACGGCTCTCTCTCGGCTGAGCGCAGACCCTGCATGAAGGAATGTCAGCTGTCCCCCTCAGGAGCAGCTGCCTCCAGGCCAGGAACGCAGCCAGCCCCAACCCTGTCACCCCCACCAGGGATGGGGACGGGGGGCCCGGGTGGGGCGTAAACTTTGTCCCCAGTGAGAATGGTCCGAGCTGCCGCCCGGGGCCCCTCAGAGGGCCTCACGAGCCTCGAGCCCTCAGCGTCCTTTTACTTGGGTGCCCTTGGGGGCCAGAGAACTGTCCTCTTTCTGCAGTGGGGACAGAGGCACTCCCCCTCGAAGCCCAGGCGGGAGACCACGAAGGCAAGGCCAAGGCCACTGCAGGTCAAGGTGGCCAAAACCCGTGACAACCACGTCAATGAGAAAAAAAATGCTACAAACCCTGGGAGAACAATGACACAAAATGTGGGCCGGGGGTTGGACAGAAGTGGCTGCCTGTGTTAGAGGGTCTGGGGAGCTGAAATGCAGTGAGTGGGTGGCTCAGGCTGTGTCCAGAGTCACCGGGGGGGGGGCTGTCATTCTCGGGGGTCCCTGCCGATCCGCACAGGAGCTCTGGTGAGTTGGCCAAGTCCCCGTGAGGACAGCGGCTTCAAATTCTGCTTGGTGGCCCTACGCCTCTGCTCACAGACTCATGAGAGATATCAAGGGGTGACCCAGACCCATGGGGAGTCCCCCGTCCCTTGGCACAGGATGGACAACCCCGTAGCCCCTGCCCCCACTGGACACGCTCTGTCCAGGTCAGCCACTTCACCAGGGAGCCGGAGGAGCAGCCCCAGACCCCCACATCTACCTCGTCTTTTCCCAGGTGGGACCTCAGGGCAGATGAGTGGGGAGCTCCTCCTGCACCCCAGAGCCCCCCACGGCCTGCCAAGCAGAGTGCAGGTCCCTGGGCCCCGTCGGCTGTGCAGGCTGTGGAGGACGCCACTCCATCCACCAGAACCACTTGCAAAGAAACCCTGCCCTTCTCAGGGATTGCCGCACAGAGACATCCGGGAGGCGGCCTGCGGTGCTTTGGGGCTCGTCCGTCCCCTTTGGTGTTGCTCCCAGGAACTGTGAGGCTCTGGTCTGGCCATGGAAAGCTGGCTCCCCAGGGGACAGGCCCTGCTGAGGGACACCCCGGACACCTGAGCTGTGCCTAGTGGAGCACGCACATGCACACACACAGACACACACAGACACAGGTGTGCACACAGGAGGGTGTGTGCCGCTGTCTTCCGGCTCCTGGGGGCGAGGGGGAGGAGCCAGTCCCTCTCCCCACACTTAAGCACTGACCCCTGCGGGGAGGGTCCTGGGGTACACACAAAGCCCATGTCCTGCCCTCGAGAGCCCACACCTGCTTGCACACAGACCCTGACATGTAGTAGGTGCTCAGTAAGTGCTGGCTGGCTGAATAAGGCAGGAGAGAACATCCCCCAGGTGGTGGGTGGGGGCGGGCTGCATTCTGAGGCAGAGCATCAGAAAAGGCCTGGGCGGCAGAGACCAATCCTAGCAGGGTGGCAGCTGTGAGCAGGGACGATCAGACAAAGGAGTTCAAGGCTCGGAGACGGGAGAGGAGATCTCCCCAGAGTATCCTGAGGTCCAGGGGAGAAAACAGGTGATGCCACCGGGCAAGCAGGATGGCGTCACAGAAGCTACTGTGCCTGAGTGGGGCTTTGCCGGATGTGTAGGAGTTCACAAAGCCAAGGTGAAGGCTGAGAGAGAAAAGTGCTCCAAGCAGGAGGCGGTGGAGAACGTAAGGCCTTGGGGCTTCTTAGTGAAAAATCTGGGCCACCCGCTGGTACCCTGACCTCAGGCAGAAGGGACTTAAGCTCTGGGACTTCCATCCCCTCCAGCGAGTGAAGGACATGGCGGAAGGCGCGTTGGTCGCGGGCCCTGACCTCAGCACAGTCATCTCTACTGGCATGTGAAGGGTGTGGAAGCACGCGGGGCTGCAGGGGCCTCTGAGTGTGAGCTGGGGGTGGGGCCGAGGACAGAGCCTGGGCCTTGCTCCATAGAAACGGGGACCCACAGGAGGCTGTTGAGGGGGCCCACAGAGTCCCTACGGGGCCCAGAGACCCAGAGGGTCTCGCTTTGTGCTGGTGGGGGGGGGGATACAGCTGGCGGGAGGGCTGGGTCAGAGCGGAGGGGCTGAGGGGGCCTCGGCAGCAAGGGAGGAAGCCGCAAGCGATGATCTCATCCCCCAGACCTCCGGGCCACGCTCACGGGGTTTTCAACCACAGGCATGGCAGGACAGTTCCCTGGTATGCTTGCCACCAGAGGCACGGACACACTGTGTGCGTGTTGAGCTTCCCAGAGCCTCTCCCTTTGTGTGTGATTTCAGGGACAAAACCGAGCCCCTCACCTGGGCCGGGCAGGGTCTGTGATTGCAGGGAGTGGGGGGGGGGCGGTTTCTGCCACAGCAGCAGGACGGGGAGGCACACAGGACAGCCCCCCAAACCCAGACTCCTGGGGGTGCACACGCAGAAATTCAAGCGCAAAGCGTGGACACGCACGTGCACACGTGTGCACAAGCAGGCACACACGTACACACACGTACGCGCACACACAGGGCTTCCTCTGAACTCAGGAACCACGTCAGGAGCTGTTTGCAACCCCAGAAGTGGCCCTCTCCCCTGGGAAGCCACAAACACGGCTTAGAGCTCCAACGTGTCTGCTCACAGGCCCAGGGCAGACCCCGCAGCACAGACGAGATTCCAACAAAATGGCTTTTTCAGGCCCACCAAATATCCCTGGTTCAGCAGAACGCTTAATCCCTCGGAGGCCGCCTGGGGCTTCCTTACCCCGGGCTGAGATAACAGCTTTCTGGCACCATAAAAGCCAAGCCTATGAAAAAAAAGGAAGAAATATGGGCTCTCCGGGAAAACACAGCTTTGAACGACTTTTTTTCCACCATTTAAACATCGTGCTGTTCTGAGAACCCCTCGCGCAGAGCCCACCCTCGGCCCCTCCTGGGCTCCGGGCTGTGGTCTGGCTCCGCGCTCTGGGCCCCGGCCAGTGGCACCTGTATTTTGCTGACAACAGCGCCACCTGGTGTCCTGCAGCCCAACTGCAGGGGCTGCAAACACCTCGGCTTTCTAAGCCCACTCCCCACATTGGGTCCCCTCTGCCTATGGTCAACACCCTCCCTCTCCGCCTCCCCAGGGAGCCCCGAGTCCCCTCTGCGCTGACAGCCCCGGGGCCCTGCTCCTGCCAGGCTACCCTGGAGGCTGTGAGCGGTGGGAGGGGTCCCTGCCTGTGCCACCAGCCCCTCCTTCTCCTTCCCTTATCAGGGCATCCCCTCCTCCAGGAAGCCCTCAGCACCCCTGCAGACACAGCCCACCCACACTCCGTCCTCACCTTGCCCTGCCTCCACAGCCAGACCCAGACATAACTCACATCTACCCCTGGGGGCTGGGCCCATGGCTGCCTCACCCCCACTGTATCCCCAACGCCCTTCCCCGCCCCCCCCATGACTGCAGTGGCAGCCAGCTCAAACCCACCTGGAAGGACCCGTCTCCACATGGCCAGTGAGTTGGGAATTCCTTAAGAAACCCAGCAAGACTTTTAGAAAGGTAAATCTGAGGCCATCCTGCCCACCCATCCATTTCACAGGTGGGGAAACTGAGGTCCAGGACAATCCAGCAACTTGGGGTGTCCTATGGGCAGCCCTGGGTGCGTGGGCTCAAAGGAGGGGGTCCAAGACCCGGGAACACCATGCTGAGCGTGTGGGGGGAGCGCAGCCGCTGGGGCCCTGCTCTGGGGCTGGGGGGGGCTGCGAGCCCACCCACAGAGCCCCAGCGCGCAGACGGCTGAGAAGAGCAGGGAGGGACCCTGCAGATGGCAGGTCAGGGAGGTGCACCCATGGTGACAGCCAAGCCGGGCCTGAAGCTGGACGAGAAGCCATTCCTGTAACTTGGCAAAGAAACGGCCCGGCCACAAGCAGAACCTGAGGCAGCCGGGAGTGTCCCCAGGTCGGCCGGCCGTGCACTGGAGTGGACACGCCAGCAAGGCCGAGGCAGGTGAGGACGGCAGAATGGGGGCAGAGGGGCCAAGGGCGTGCTAACTGCCACGGGGGCTTCTGGAATGATCAGGGTGTTTGTTTAGAAAGCGCCCCCCCACCACCAACAGCTGCTGTGTGGAGAGGGTGCCTGTGGGGCAGGAGGGTGGCAGGGAGGTGGCTGACACGACAGAAAGGGGACAAGGCAGGCAGCACAGGGTCTCTGAGCTCAAAGGGGTGGAAAGGGGGTGGGACCACCGCAGGAATGGGCTGTCTGCTTGGGGCAAGGGGGCCTGCTCACTCGCACACCCATCCCGGACCCAGGGGGAGAGGACCTGCACCCCTCTCCCCTCCTCAGCCCAAGCTGAGACCCCCATCCTCAGCTGGGGGCACTGTGCCCGCAGTTCAGAAAATGGCCACCAGGTGGCACTCGGGCCTCAGAGATGCCAGGACCTCCAAGGGCTGAGCAGGAGACAGCGGGCAGGGGACAGCGGGCACGGGCCTGCCAGGATGGAGGGGCTGCGTGGATAGAACGGGAGCCCTCGGCCACCTCCCCAGCTCTGGGCTGAATCGTGCCATTGAATTCGTGAGAGCTCAGTCTAACGCGGTGAGCGCTGTCTGGGGCAGGAGGTAACTCCTGGTCCTCCCCGGAGGAAAGTGGAGCCCCGAAGCCCCCAGGGTGTGGCCCCCCACCCCAGGCTCAGGGCTTGGGGTCCCTCCAGCGCATCAGTGTGGTCCCTGGGCTGAGATTCGCACACGAGGACATGCAGGGCACGTGTGTGAGGGCAGATCCCCGCGTTCAGCCCGTGCAGGCGCCACCTTGCCCGTCACTCTCCCAGCTGCTCCCGGGGGCCCTGCCTGAGCTGCATGAGGGTGTGGAAAGGCACCCTGGACGTAAGGCCAAAGTGGGGTTCCTGGTGTACCCCACAGCCTGGGAACTTGGCGTTGTTGGAGCTGCTTCAAACCCAAGGGTGAACTTCCCAGCCCCGGAAGAATGGCCCAAGTCACTCAGAGGGACTTAGGGGCTGAACTGTGCCCCCCTCCACCAAATTCACACATTGGAGTCCTGACCCCCAGCACCTCAGACTGTGACTGTATGTGGAGCTGGGCCTGTAAGGAGGTGATGAAGGTGAAATGGGGTCACTGGGGTGGGCCCTGATCCACTGTGACTGGGGGCCTCATGAGAAGAGATCAGGACACAGACACGCACCGAGGGATGACCCTGTGGGGACACAGGGAGGAGACGGCCGTCTACACGCCAAGGAGAGAGGCCTCAGAACCAGCCCTGTGACACCTGGGCCTCGGCCTCCAGCCTCCAGGACTGGGGACAGTGCGTGTCTGTGGTTTAAGCCGCCCGTCTGGGGCATTTTGTTGCAGCAGCTCCAGGAAACTCATATGGGGGCGACAGTCTGACCAGGCTCTGGGCGCAGTCCCCTGTCCCCTCCCTGGCCCTGGTGCCCACCAGCACTTACATTCAATAGGAGGGCAGACAGCAGCCAGTGCCCAGCGGGCAGAGAAGCGATCTGCTGAGGGAGTCTTTGGAGTCTGGGTCTAGCCTGGCAGGGTCTTCCCAGCCCCTTCCTACCTCAGTTTCCACCTGGATCAGCTCGGTCACCTTGGCCGTGAGGAGAGGGAGCAACTCAAGTCACAGGCCATTCAAGTAACCAAAATCAATGGCTTTCACAGGCACCATAAAACCCCACAAAACATAACGGAAGAGTTGTCATTTGTGATGACAACCGACAATAACAATTACTATTCCAGTCACTGCTGTTAGATAAACTGAGCCCCAACGTCTAAAACCACACTGTGAAACCAGAGAACCACTGCTAAACCCACGGTCGTGGCAGGAAGTCCCCACACCAGAGAGACGTCCTTCTCTGCAAATGCATTCATCAGGTACCATCAGGTTTTGGGGGAGCATGGCGGGTTGGTTGTGAAGGTCACTGGGGGAGCCAGCTAGTGAGGACTGGCTGGTGACCCCTAAACAAGAGCCGGCACAGATACTAAATCGCGGAATGACACAGAATTCAGCTCACGTCATCAGAGCAGGTGACCCTGGGAGGTGATGTCACTCAGACCAGCGGACCATTGGCATCGGAATACCTGGCTCACGATAAAAACATCATCTCACATCAGGGAGGAAAGACAGACTTGAGTACATGGTGTTGGGATGACCGGAAGACCAGAGGGATGACATGAGAGGGAGTCTGCTCCTCACGTCACACGCCAGGACATCCCCAACTGCCACCGACAGCTTAAAACTGTAAGATCAACCCGCACAACTGCTAGAAGAAATCTGGCTGAATCCCCCCACAGCCTCTGAGAGGGCGAGGCTTCGCCGTGGCTCAAACTCCAGAAGCATCGGAGGGAATGTAACGCCCACCACGCAGAAGTGACGTGGGAACTGCCGTCGGGTCCGTCACAAGGACTCGGGAGTCCAGCTGACCAGGCCTCTGGGACAGGAGGACCTGACGTGCACAAGCACGACCTCCCCAGGCCGGCCCCAGGGGGTGCAGATGGCGCAGGTGGGGGTGTCGGGGCGCTCTCTGTTCTAGGTGGCGGGATATTACACAATAAGACACGGAAACACAAAACAGCCATGGAAAGACACCGGTGCTGTCGGCCATCAGCATTCAGGTAGCCTCCTGGGGACGTCACCAGCCCCTGCACCCCGCCTTCTCAGCGGACTCACAGCCAGGTCCACTTGGAGGTGTCCCCTCCGTGAGGTCATGTGTTCCCGGCACCTGGCCCAGCATACACCATGCCGTGACCCATCCCGGCTGGGGGCTCCCAGCTCGGCCACCCTACCACAGCCAGGCTGGCCCGAGGTTGTAGGGGGCCCAGCCCAGGCCCTGTCTGAGGGGCTCACACCTGGTTGGGGGTGGGGAAGGGCCCTCACACCCCACTCTCAGGGGGCGGGGCTCAGACAGTCTGGGAGCAGGAGGGGCCAGGGCCTCATGTTGGAGATGCCTTCTGTGCTCAGGGGCCCCCCGAGCACCTCCTCAGGGGCCTGGGACACAGCAGGGGAGTGAAAGAGGCCATGCAGGTGTGTGAGGGCTGGGACACCTGCAGGGTCCATGTGCCAGCTACAGCGCAGGTCAGGCGTCCCCCAGACCCGGGGCTCCAGTGCAGGCTCGGGCAGGCCCTGCCGTCCACAACCTCAGCTCCTCGCGCCCATAGCCTCCTGTCTTTTCCTGGCCCGGCTTAGAAGCCTCCTCCTCTAGGAGCCTTCCCAGACCACCAGCCTGGAAAGCGTGAGAGCTGGGAGCGTCCCCACACCTCCAAACCCCCAGCATCAGGGTGAGCGCACAGCTGCCGGCCAGCAGAAAGGGAAACCAGTCAGGGTCATCACACGGGCAGAAGCAGCCAGGAGCCGCTCACTGCACCCCACGCCCACACACCTGGGAGACAAGCCACAAGGCGGCTGTGACGGCTTCTGTACGTACCATCCAGAAGAGGGTCCCTGTGGCCAGGGCGACATACTGCTCAATGGTGGACAGCACGCTGAAGATCAGACAGACCAGGACGATAAGGAAGCTGCAAGACAGGAGGACACACGGTCAGCCCCCGTGGCCAGCCCCCCTCACACAGACACAAGCCCAGGCACAGGCAGGGGGATAGGCCAGGGGCTCCCCCAGCACCTACCCCCACCCCCATCCAAGCACAGGGACTCAAAGTGCCCCAAACCCCACCGTCCAGCAGCCGGTGAACCAGGCACGAAGTGTGGCCCATCCACGGGTGAAGTGTCATCACCCGGCCACGGGAGGATGCGTGCTAACCCGCGCTCCAATGGGATGGACCCTAACTGGAACATTGCGCTAAGAAGCCGGACGCTGAAGACCATGTATCGTGTGATGCCATTTGCACGAAATGTCCGGATGGGAACCACCCAAGGGCAGAAAGCAGACGGGTGTTCGCCGGGGCCAATGGGTACGGGGCTTCCTTTGGGGTGACGAAATGCGGAGCTGAGATGGCGGTGATGGGGCACGACCCTGAGATGCCCTGAGAACCACTGAAGTGTGCCCTCCCCCGAGGTCACATCACAACATGGAACATTTAATAGTAGCATTCAATGTCTGTTTACGAGGTGCTTCCAAACAGCATCATGGGCCGGCAGGGACTGGGCCCAGGGCAAGGCAGCTGGTGGTTACAGCACAGAAGACAGCCTGCCAGGGAGGGGCTCCCCAGGGGCTGGAGGCTCAGAGCTGCTCTGGCTGCCTGCCCCCCCCCCAGGGCGCAGCAGAGGGACGGTGGGCAGCCCCGCCCCGGGGCCGCTCGTGGGCACGACCCCAGGGCCCAACCTCACAGGTTTACAGACCCATTGCTCTGATCACGTCCCAACCGGAAAGATAAGGGAGCCTCTGCTTCCTGAAGGCAGACCATCCAGGGCCCCTTCGTGTTCCTGGATGTCACTGGACCAAGCCCCCAGCCCGCCTCCCGCCTGGGGGAGAGGATATTCTTAGGGGAGCTTCCCTGGGGGCTCCAGGGGCTCCAAGCGCCCTCCAGGTGGGCTTCCTGCCTTGCCTCCGGGTGCCCACCCAGAGTCCCTGCTCACCAGCTATGCCCTGCCCTCCAGCAGCTCTGGCCCAGACCTGCCGTCACTGCCTCCCTGCACCCGCCAGACCTGTGAAGTCAGAGCCCAGCCCGCCCGCCTCACCTCTTGCCCTGACCATGGCGCCTGCCTCCACCCTCAGCCTCCCCTGCCCACCCCACCGGGCTGAGATAGAGCACCCATCGTCATCCCCAGCATGACACCAGTGACCCCAGACCACCTGGCTTCTGCCAGCCCCTCTTCCCAAACGTGCACGGCCCCACTGGCCTCAGGGCCTTTGCGCCTACTGTTGCTCCTGCAGGGCTGACCCCCACTCATCCACAGAGGGGTGATCTGACCCCTACATTCCCCAAGTCATGTATTTCACACAGATCACTACTGGGGCCTACTGTCCACTCTCAGACCGTGAGCGCCCTCAGAGGAGGGCTGTGGGGTGCCATCCCTGCTGCGTCCCCCATGCCTAGGACAGGGCCTGGCGCACAGTAGGTGCCTAGCCCACGCCTGCCGCGTGCGCATCTCTGTTCAGCCGCCAAGCTCCGGCCTCAGTCCCCCACGCCGACCTTTCCGCTACGCCCCACAGTTGCCGTGCTCATCTCTTGGCAGGAGACAGCCCCAGCTCGCACTTGGTCCCAATACCCACGCCCACCAGGACGCTGGGCCTGAGGTACTGTCTGATAGTGTCCCCTAGTCCCACCGTAGGACCCCCGGTGGACTGCAGGCCTGCCCCTCCTCGGCCCAGCTCCCGCCGCCAGCTCCCTGCACAGCTGAGGCTGCACCAAGCCCCCGGCATGTGCACACGCACCCCGCCCCCCGCCAGCCAGGGAGGACATCCAGGCCCAAGGCCGCGGTAAAGCCGTTCAACGGATAAGGCAGGGCCTGCCAGACGCGGAGGGGAGCCCTCTGTGGGGACACAGCAAACACCAGTGGGGTGAGAGCCCATCTTTGGCCCGACCGCCCCTTGGGCATCACCTTCCACTCATGAGTGAGGGGCATCAGCCCACACCCCACGGGCTCACTGCCCAACCGGCCAGGCCTTGGAGGCATTTGCACAGGGAGGTGTAGCGCCCGCTGGTGCCCACCCCTCCCCCATCACAAGGCCCGGGTACGTCCCCTTGCCTCAGTTTCCCCGACACACACCAGAGCCCGTGGCCTCTTCCTCGTGGGGCTACAGTGGCAGGGCAGTCAGACACAGGAGGAGGAACTGCAGTCAGGCTGTGACTCCCCAGGCCTGGGACCAGCAGTGGCTCGTGGACCCCTCCCCCCAGAAGAGACGGCAAACACAGCCCCCCCCCCCCGCGCCCTGTGGGAATAAGTCCGTCACTCTCTGTGGGGCTACAGGGAGTGCTCCTGGGCCGACTGCCACCACCATGTCCCCTGCCGGCCAGCTCTTTACAGACAGGAACAAATCTCCACGAGACACAGCCGTGTTACCATCTGACAAGTGCTAGGGATGGGGAAACCGAGGCCCTGTGCTTCCTGAGGCCACTTGTGATTAAACCAGGGAGGTGACAATAGTGCAGGGGGACTCAGGGGCGTGGTGGGTGCCTGGAGGCCAGGCCCTGAGGAGGGCGCAGGGAGGAGTGCATGGCGGTCTCCTCTCTCTCTGACCTCTGACCCTCTTTCTCAGGACACTTGTGATGATCATGAGGGCCACCAGGCACTCCAGGGGGATCTCCTCTGTCCCTAATCACAGCTGCAGGGCCCCTCTGCCACAGAAGGTCACCACTCACAGGCTCAGGGGTCAGGACACAGACATCTCTGGGGGCCATTATTCAGCTGACCGACGTCACCAACCGGCCACGCCTCAGTCCCCATCCTGTGCCCCACACCACTGCCCCCAGCCTACATGTCCTGCACGCCCAGGAGGGAAGGGACTCACTCCGGCCAGGGTCTGTGGGTCCTGCTGCCCAGGTCTTCTCGGACCCCCCGGCCTCCAGGGCCTGTGACCGGACCACAGTTGAAAAGTTCTCAGTTCTCTGTTTCCTGCCTCCTGGAGCAAAGGCAGTAAGGAGAAGGCGGTGGCTTCCACCCTCTCAGGCATGGTGGTGGGCACTGCTTCCTGCCAGGCCGTGATACGTCAGGGCAGACGCGGCAGCTCGTCACGCTGCCACAGGGCCACAGGAGCCTTTTAGAGCCCAGGTCTCTGTATTAGTTTTTCAGTTCTTTTGCTGCCGCTGGCAATTCTACCATTCATGTCACCGTCAGCACGACCTTAGCTAGGGGACCAAGGCAGCAATGAGAGCTGGCTAGAGCCGTGTCAGGTAGCAGCACAGACGCCCACAGGAGGCCCAAAAGTGACGTGCACCGCAGTGCGGGGACCCCAGCTGCCGAGGGGCTTCTCCGCCCCCAAACCTGTGCCTGCTGTGCTCAGGAGACACCATGAACTGTGTGTGTGTATGTGTGTGTGTTGGGGGGGGGACGAGAACCCCGCCTGTGGACGGCCTGTCAGGGTGGGTGTGCTCACCCCAAGCTCCGGGCAGAGGTGTATGGGAGACCCCCTCTCCCTATGCAGACAGAACACGGGGCCACAGGGCGTGGTGGGGAAGTGCCCAAGGAGGTCGTCCCAGGGCGACTGAAGGATATGTCCCCTTGAGGTTCAGGTGCACGGTGTTTTTATACCTACGTGTTGTTTGGATATTTGACTACACTGCGGTAAGTTCAGGAAGAATCACAAAAGAAAGTATGCTTCTGCCTGCTCCGTCCTGTGCTGGGTGGGCCCAGGAGCCTCAGAGGTGCCAAGACAGGGGCCCTGCCCTTGGAGGGCTCAGGCTGGGGTGTCAGATGCCTGCCCCCCACCTCTGCAGGGCTGGCTATCACCCTTCCGTCTCAGCTTGCGACCTGAGGCTCCAAGCTCAGGCAGCCCGGCACCCCCAGAGCTGGGAGGCTGAGGCCCCAGGAAAGAAGGAACCCGGCCCGGTTTGTAGACAGGGTGTGGGGAAGACGGAGCCCGCAGAGGCCACCCTGGCCCCCAGTGCTGCCCGACCCGCTTCCCGGAGCTGTGTGCGCGTCAGCAGGAGGAGACTGCTGCCAGAGGCGAGGGCGGCTCCGTGGCCATGGAACAATGCCCAACTTGTGCCCGGAAGGCCGGGCCGCAGGAGCTGTGACTGCCAGCGCTGGTCCCGAGGGACGTCCGGAGCGTTATCGGACATCACTGCACTATCTGAAGCAGCCAGGTGCCCTGGGAACACGGAGGAATGCGGGAGCCCTGCCAGGCCAGGTGGAGGCCTGGGCAGGAGGGTGCAATAGGGCACAGGGGCTGAAAGCAAATGGGACGCGGCCACAGACCCCCCTTCCCCGCATGCCGGGCCCCCGTAACAGGCCGGGGCAGCCCAGGTGACCCAACAACCGAACCCAGGCTGGGTTGGTCCCCATGAATCCATGGCGACGACAGACTCTGCTACCCAAGGGCTCTTTCCCAGTGATGTTCAGAATCGATGCCGAGAACCACACTTCACGTGCAGAGAAAACGGGCAGCGCTCCAGGCGCCCTCAGAGCCCAGCTCGGAAGAACGCAGCCCTCGGGTTAGCCTGGGGTTACGCAGAGACTCCTGGAAGCTTGCAGGCAGCCCTGGGACCCCTCGGAGAAGGGGAGATGTGCCGAGTCTGTACGCTGAACTTACTGAACAAAGGGACGTCGGAGGAGCCCTAGGAAAGGCTCGTTGGTGCGGGGATGAGGGTCTGCGGAGAGGGACCGCTAGGAAATGATGCCGAGTAAAAGACGCCAGGCCCAAAAGGACAAACCCATGTGACCCACTCACATGAGGTCCCCACAGGAGTCAGAGTCACAGAAACAGGAAGTGATACCAGGCCTGGGGGAGGGGAGGCGAGGGAGCGTTTCCTGGGGACAGGGCTTCAGTCTGGGACGGTGGGAAGTTCTAGAGATGAGGGTGATGTGAGTGTTCCCGGCACCACGGAGCTGTGCGCTTAAAAACTGTTAAGATGGTAAATCATATGTTCTACATTTGCCCACAATTTTAAAAACGTTTTTCAAGGAAACTAAGTAAATGACGTTTATACGCGGTTTCACGAAGGCTTTCAAAGATGCTGACCAAGGTTCAAAGACTGCCCACCAGGGACAGACAAGCAGACAAAGCGCTGGTTAAGCCGACTCAAAGCCCGAGGCCAGGCAGGCTCCTGAGTGTGTGACTGAATAGCCGAGGTGTTGACGGTTTCACCCGAAACCAGGTCTGAGGGGCGTCTCTTCGTACAAAAGTCACCCTGCACTGTCCCAAACACCCTGGACGAATGAAGGCCAGGTGCCCCGCCCAGCCCTGCTGACCTCAGTATCTCTGGACGCGGACACCCACATGATACTGGACTCCCAGGTCCTGCCAGGCCCATCTCCGGGGGCGAGGGACAGTGCCCAACAAGGACACCAAGGCCCCCCTGCTGGTCCAGCCCGTGCCCCACCCTGCTCTACGGGGAGCTGGGCCCGGTGCATCTCAGCTGGCACTGTGGGCCCCAGCCATGCTGGGACTCTGTGTATGAGACCTCCCTCTAAACCCCATGTGGAAGGTCATCTCCCGTGATGAGACAGGGGCCCAGGTAGGTGCGGCGGGTTCCAGGCTGCAGGCTGTCAGGCTGGCCCTCCATCAAAGGCCACCCGGTCCTAAGAGGGCCCTGAATTGTGGAGCAAGCGGCACAGCCACTGACAGCAACACCAGGGTTCTGAGCCAGTGGGGACAAGCCTAGGGCCACAGGGACAGTGAGTCCAGGCCAGCTGACCCCAGGCCCCTGACCAGGCAGCTCTGAGACAAAGACAGCCACCTCCTTGGGCACGGGACGCCACTGCCAGGGACTAGGCCCAGCACTTGGTGCCTCGGTCCTCCAAACAGAGGTACCACGTGGCCTTCTCCTCTGTGTCTCTTACGAGGGGGCTTGTCACTGGATCTAGGGTCCACCCAGGTCTCCGGGATCGTGTCCTCTCTCAAGATCCTGACAATCTTAGTCACACCTGCTTTTTCTGTGCAAGGTCACATGCACAGGCTCCAGGGCTCAAGGTCACCCTTCGGTGCCCTGCACAGTCCAGACCACATCGCGTGGGGGCCAGAGGAGCTGGGAGTGGCGGCCAGCACAGCCCGGGGAGACCAGGCCCACTCCCTCATGGCCGGCCCCCCACCCTACACCCATCTCCCCATCACCTCTCTGGCCACCACCCTTAACAGCTGTCACCACCACGTGTTGGGCATGTGCTCAGCCTGCCGGGCAGGGTCCAGGCCTGCCTCACGGACGCCCCGGGACCAGGGCTCCACGGCCACCCCTCCGCCGGGCCCGCCCCGCACCCAACACCCCTCTGAACCTCCCACCCGGGCTGCAGGGCTGCCACAGGGGGCCCAGCCTCACTTTTTTAAAAGGTTCATTTCTGCAACACAACACGGAGGACAGCACAATAGGCCCCGGAAGGCGGGTGGCGGTGGCGGCAGACATTCAACTCCTGTGGATGCTGTTTCCCAGAGGTCCCAGGGCACTGACCCCATCAAACAGACTCCAGACCGCCTGGCAAGGAGCTGTCAGGAGATTAAAACCCAAGTCCCTGCTGCTAGATGGAGGCTTTCCTCGGGACTCGGGGTTTCAGCTGATACCTTTCCCGAAAGTGACA
The DNA here is from genome assembly GCF_001890085.2 of Hipposideros armiger. NCBI lineage: Eukaryota > Metazoa > Chordata > Mammalia > Chiroptera > Hipposideridae > Hipposideros > Hipposideros armiger. Next base: position 431,176 of record NW_017731844.1, read on the forward strand.
TGGGCTGGGGACCCTGGAGACACAGGACCCTCCCACTTCGAGCCCCGCTGGGCCCTCACGGAGCTCCTGTGCACACAGCACCTCCCCAAACGCCAGGTTTCCACCACCTGGGGGTCACCACCACCCAGCAGCCACCAGGATGGCACCCGATCGGCAGCCCACACCCCACTGGTCCCTTGGTCTTTCAGTACCCACTGAGCACCCAGCAATCCTGGGACAATGCACCCCACCAGCCCCTCTCAAGCAAAAGACCCTCCCAATGAGGCCTAAACGCCAAACGTCTTCCCGAGCGTCCACCCCCCTGCCCCCCCCTCCAAGGCCTGGGCTTCCCTTCAGGGTTGCCTTCTGAGGCCCTGGCTGGGCCCTGTGGCCCTGCCTGATGTTCATCAGACCACTGCCCACCTGCTGCTCACTGCTGCCCTCCCTAGGCAGGGGTCTGGCTACCGGAGTCCCCTCTAGAGGCCCAGCACGGGGCCTGGTACATGAGTGGCTGTTGAATGAATGAAAGACAATGTTTGGTTGAACTCAGGAGATCAGTGAAAAGAATTGTCAGTGCCCCCTCCTCCAGATGGGCCTCCAGGGTGCAGCAAGAAGTGAGATCCTTTGGCTCCACTCTTTCCCTCCTTGCCCTGCCCCACCCCACGGGGCCTTTCAATGGGCCAAGACACGGCACTGAGGCATCACTTGGCATGCGCACACACACACCCAGGCTGCATGCCAACAGCACCGGGCAGAAAGGGGCCTCCCCGGGGGAGACTCTGACATGAGTGGGGAGGAGGCACAGCTACCCTGCCTGCCAGGACTGTGAGGACGGCAGCAGAGCCGGCACGATGCACTGGGCCAGGGCTGAGAGGCCACCAGGCAGGCAGTGACATGCCAGGATTCAATCCACACCCTCTCCTCGGGGCCTTTCCCCGAAACACTGGGACAACACAGGCGAGGGAGGGGATGGCGTGGCACAGGGAGGCCTGTGATAGCTCTGCCAACAGCAGTGCCCCATAAAGATGGGGGGTCTATCCCCCTTGCTGACATGGGGACAGGGATCTCTCACCGGGACCACGGCACTGACAGAAACCCAAGATTCTATCCTGGAGTCCCCGGGGGTGCCAGGTAGCTCCCTGGCTGGAGGTGCTTCAGGCCCGTGCTGGCCGATTGCCAAACAGCCCACTGCAGCCCCAAGAGGTGACAAGGGCGGGTGATGGCCACGCCCCTGGCACTGTGCTTTTCTGCTCCGACAACCCTGCAGGGTGGGCAGCTGGACCGCAGGGTCCCGCCAAGCACAGGCTAATGCCCTGCCCAGGCCACAGAGCGGACTGGCTCCAGTCGGAGGGCAAGCTGATGGCCACGTTCACGTCTCACCCCGATGCCCAGCGTCCTCTCAGCACAGAGCACGGGGGGCCATGCCAACGGGGGCAGCCTGGGGACGGCGAGCACAGGCATTGGCTGAGAGCTTGGCCACGCCACCCCAAGCTGTCATTTCAAAGCCTTTTCGGCCTGAGAGGGGCGGCTGTGGGGGGTCTCCCTGGGTACACACCGGGTGTGCACACATATGTGATTCCACGGGGGTCCACTCACACAATCAGGGGCACACAGCCACGTCCAAAAGGCAGGCTGTGGATGGCTGAGCCTGGACCGTCCAGACCCTGGCCGTGGGCTGGTCCCGAAGTGCTTTCTTGGCATCCATCAGACCAAAGGAACATCAACCCACAGAGCTGGGGTCCACACCTCTCCCATCAGGCCCCACGGCGGCCCCCTAAGGAGCCCTAGTGCCTGGCAGGTGGGTGGGAACAAGGCGCCCAAGAGCCCACTTCCTCCTGCTTGTGCCAATCCTCACGAGAAGCCAGTCCCTCATCACAGGAGAAAGAGGCTCAGAGAGGGTGAATGACTGCCTCGAGTCACACAGCACCAAGCAGCAGCGGAGAACGGAGCTCTAGCCCAGGCCCCCTCCCACCTTGCAGAGACTTGTGCCTCCAAGAAAACAGCAGCCTATGGTCAACCAGGAGCAGTGGGCCCCTCTACCGCCCACCCGAGGGGCTGCGCCTGGCCTGGCAGGGGGACAGGCCCTTAGTGGGCTTGAGTGGGAGGGCTGTGGAATGTCCCAGCCCTCGGGGTCACGGCCATCACTGCAGCCACACTGCGTGCGCTGGACAGGCTGGCTGAAGCACCCAGGCCCTGGGATGCATTCAGGCACCGGGCTGGACCCACCTGAGGCAGAGCCTCCTGGCAGAGCGGGGTAGCCTGTCCAGGGCCCAGGGCGGCTGGGGGTGGCTCTGTCCCCCAGAGTGTCACCTACAGTAAGCCTGGCTGCGCAGCCCAGCCTGAGATAAGAAAGTCCTCAGAGAGTATATTTAGAAGGTGCCAGGGAACAAACTGGAGTGACCTCACGGACAGGGACCTTATCTGCCGAGGACGCACGTTGTCTTCCCTGTGAAAGCCTGTCCAGGATGGGGAGAGGCCAGCAGGCCCTCCCGGGGGGCAGCCGGACGCACCTGTACCCACTCACTCTACCGGGACACGTCCTGTGTCTCAGGGGAGAGTCTCGGCCTGGGAATGGCCGGCTCCTGAAGGCCTCACCTGGGGTGTGCCGGGACAGGCCGGGACCTCCCATGCCTCCCCTCTGGGGCAAGGAGGAGCCCCAGCGGGTGTTGTCCTAGAGCTGAGGGGGGTAGACTCGGGCACCTGGGGTGGGATGGGGTGTGGGGGAGGGGCCCGGGAGGCTTCCCGACCCCAGGGTGCAGGTCCCTGTCCTCCTTCAAACAGGGCGACTTTGAAGACTGGAGGCCATAGGCAGGGGTCTCAGGACACCTAACTCAGGGCCCAAGAAGGAGCAAGATGAGAAAGGATGAAGGACAGTGGCCCTGGCATTGCCTCAACCAGGGCAGCACAGCCCATCAGCGCTGGGCAAGTCCCTCCTCGTGTCTAGTCTAAGTCTTTCTTGCTGTGGTTTGGTCTCCAGCTGAAGGAAACCTCCCGACTTCCCACAGTGGAGGATGGAGGTCCCTGAAACTGAGCTGCTGTGCGACCTCTCTGAGCCTCAGTTTCCCTACTGGGAAGTGGGAATACATTAAGGGTGCCCAACAGCCTGCAGGTGTTCAGTAAAGTCTGCTGAGGCCGTGACTGCCATAAGATCGGCCCCCACTGTTCCTGGTGCCAGCCCCAGCTGCCATGATGTAGCCGGTGGCAGCCCCAGGCTCCAGGGCCAACCAGAGGCTCAGCGCAATGCCACCCAGCTCTACCGGCGAGAGCCTGCAGGGGAAGAAGGCCTCCCTAGGTGTCACTGCTCTCAGCTGGCCCCGTCACACACCCTGCAGGCCCAGGGGCAGCACAGGCCTTGAAGTGGCAGGTAGAGCTTCCAGCTGGGCACCCCTTTCCCCACCGCCCCTCCCCCAGAACGCGCCTCCCCATCCCACTCCTCTTGGAAGGGGCAATCAGGGAGGGCTGCCCAGAGGTGGGGCCTGGTCCAGGCAGAGGGAACAGCATGTGCAAAGCCCAGAGGAAAGGAGAGAACACAGCTCACCTGGAGACCGCAACGAGTTCAGGCACACCTGACACTCCATCACCAGGGGGCGGCCGAGAAGGGTAACAGTGACACTGCAGGCTGTGCCGCGAGTGGCGGCTTCTGTCACTGGCTAGAACAGCAGTGAAAGCCAGGGCCTCTCCTGGTCAGCTGCCCGCCCCACGCCACGAGCACTGGAGCTGCAGACCCGAGCACCCCCAGAGCCACTGAGAGCAAGGCAGAGACAGCTGGCCCTAGCGCAGCTGTCACACTGGGCGCCACCTCCAGGACCCGTGTCTGCAGCCTGCCCACCCTGACAGGGAAACTGAGGCTGGAGACAGCGTGCCAGCACCGGGCGAGCAGCCCCCATCCACCAGGGCCCTCGCCACCAGTCCATGAGAGCAACGGTCACCTCGGCCCAGGGCCCAGCTGGTCAAACTCCAGGATACGAGTCTGTGTTTTCAGGCGGTTTTCTAGACATAGTTGACCCCGACAGTCAGTAGACTAAGACCGATCTCCCCCTGTGACATGGTGGCCTCACCAATCAGTGGGCGGCCTTCAGAGCAGAGATGGAGGTCCCCAAAAACAAGGGAGGAATTCTGCTCAAGTACGCAATGCAGGGCCTGCCAGGTTCACAGCCTGCCGGCCTGCCCCAAATCATGTGAGCCAATTCCTTACAATGAGGACTGTCTGTCCCCCTCTCCCTGACTCTGTTCCTTGGAGAACCCCAATTAATACACATCAGGCATTACGGTGCCGTTTCGCAGGTGGGGAGACTGAGGCTCAGAAACACCAAGAATCCCACTCAACTCCGGCTCTGTCTGGTCCTGTCCAGCTATAAAAACCTAGGACTTCCCCACGAGGGAGGAAAGCCAGCAGCGGGCGGGCAGCTGAGGCTGCACCCACACTCGCTCGGTGTCCCCTGGCCCCCATTTTGTCTTGTGGTGAGAGCACTTGGCACAGGGTTTGGGCAAGAAGCCACCCTGTTTTTCTACAAAGGAAGAAACTGAGGCCTGGAGAGGGTGTGCCGGCCCAGACCACACAGCGAAAGACCTCCCAGGGTACACATCAGGGCCCCTCGCAGGGAAGGCTGTGGCTGGCCTCAGCTCTGCTGGCAGTCTCTGTGGGGGGCTCCGTGTGCCAGGAACAGGCCCCTCACAGCCCCGGGGGAGGGGAGGCTCTGGAAAGACCCTGCCCCACTGCTTCACCCTCCAGCCCTGCAGACCCCCAGCCTGGACCCCAGCACTCCAGGGACAGTCCCTGGGGCCAAGACGCTGCCCAGACCCAGGGAGGCAGGACCTCCGGCCGAAGCTTGCCCCTCCTTCACTGCCTCCCCAGTCAACAGGTGGGAGGCAGAGGCCCCTTCTGAGAGGCCAGAAAGCCCACGTTGGCAGCCCCCACAGAGGTAGAGCCCACCCGAGCTACAGACTGGGACCTGCCAGAGACAAAATCCCTTCCCGGACAGAGATAGCCAGCTATGCCCTCACCACCCACCAAGCAGACACAGGACCCCTGGTTGGCCTCGGCTCACCCACACCCACACCCCTGGGGGAGGTGTCCCATGGGGGCTGCAGGGCTCCCTGGACGAGACGCCAGCTTCTCTGGCAGTCCAGAGCCCGACCACAGCCTCCTCCTTGAGCCGGAGCTCTCCTCCTCCTGGGGTCCCTGCACTGGGACCTGGGGACCAAAGGCGGGCCACCGGCCCCTCCACCTGCAGAGGAGGAGAGCCCCATTGTCTTCTGCGCCCCAGCACCCCTGCCAGGAAAGTCCTCTGCTGACAAAACAAGTACCCCATGATGGGGACAGCCAACCCACCAGGCCAGGGGGCCTCCAGAACGGGCCCTTCACCTGGGCGGTTTTGGCCAGCTCTATTTTCCACAGGAAAGTCTGGGGATCAGCTGGGACAGCGCCTCTGCCAGGCTCCTGCTGCAGTCGTGGGGCATCCAAGAAAGCGCGGACTGGGCTGCAGAGGGTGCTCCCAGGGCACCCAGGATGGCCCAGCCTCAGGCCCAAGGTGGCAGCACCCCAACTCCGGGTGCAAGAGAGAGATCGCTGGGGCAGAGCTGGACACAAGCTCTCAGGGCACCCCCAGGAACCTCCAAAAGATGGGATAAGGGGGAAGAGGCAGGAATATGGGGGGCGGTGGAGACATGGGGAAGGTGGGGCCATGGGGGGTG
>NW_017731844.1:436937-442602 GCF_001890085.2 Hipposideros armiger
GGGGACATGGGGGAGGTGCGGACATGGGGGCCATGGGGACATGGGAGGGGCAGGAACATGGGGGGGCAGTGGGGACTTGGGGTGCATGATATTAGGGGTTGAGGCAAGGATGTGAGGATGGGAATACACATGGTTTCCCTGAGTGCCCATCACGGACACACCACCTCTGACCCCCAAATCCAGCCCCCAACGGCTCTCCATCATGCTGCCAACACCCGCCGAGGGGGCAGCCAGGCTGCTCCTACAGCTGTCGCCACCACCTGCCCGCTGAGCATCTCCACCTCAGGCCGGGACCCGTAGGAACGGCCAGTCGCCACGGACTGCGGGTCCCCGAGCAGCGGCCATCACAGTGAGCCGAGCTGCCTCCCCGATACGGGAGCCCCAGCCCAGTCCCGCACTAGGACAACAATGTCCGTGCCCCGGGCACTGCATCCAAGGGACCAGAGCTGGCTGCCCTGACTTGCAGAAAGCACGTCCTGAGTCACCACAGCCACACTGCGGCCTCAGGACCTACAGCAGTGACGCAGGAAGATGGAGCACTGCACATGCCCAGGGCCTGAGCCAGGGTCCGGGCCTCACACCCAGCCTGCGGATGCAGCCTCCAGGGATGGGTTGGGGGGCACACAGCACAGCTGCGGCCAACTGCCAGCCCAGCACCAGCCCCCGCTCTGCCCCGTGAGCTGCCCGCAGGGTCCCAGGAGCTTGACGCTGCTGGGGACACGCGAGCAGGGCTGGCCAAGTGCTCGGTGCCCCCTGGCCTGACATTTGTGCAGATCAAGTGGTCGGAGGGACAGGCACGTGGCAGGCGCCTGACGCTGGAGCCCACTGTCATCCTGGGACAAGATGCAATCTTGCCCACTTGAGCTGCAGTTTCTGAAGGGTCAGTGTCTCCAGGAAGCACCCACTTCCTTGCTGTTCAGCTGGCCTGAGACAAACACCGCACTTCCTCCAAGCGTCCTCTTCACGCCCGCCCGCCAGGACTGCCCGCTCTCATCTGCGCCCTCTGCGGGGAGGAGGCCCAGGCATACGGCCCCCCAAGGCGGCGGGTCGAGGGGCTTGCTGAGGCCCTTGTCCATGCAAGCCAACCCCCAGGCTGCAGGTGCTCTGCGGGCTGGACTTCCTCATGGGGTCACTCAGAACCAGGCCCAGCCTTCGCCAAAACGGGAGCCACTGTGGCCCGGAGGGAGGAAGTGGCTAGCTGCAGCCGGACGGGCCTGGCCTTCGTGTTCCTCTCATGGCCAGGCACGGGATTACTCAATGCCGGATGCAATTAGCAGTTTTATTTCGGTCTCAGCATCCTCCGTCCTGCCCAAGGTTAGCCAGGCTGTGGCCTCAGAGAGGCAGGTCAGCGCCTGCACCCAGCGCTGCTGGCCAAGCGAGCGCATAAAGACACGTTCCTGTCACCTGCCACCAGCCGCCAAACACCAAGGGAGAATTCCCAGGCCAAGGAGGGACCAGGACTTTGCTAAGCCAGGTCTCTACCCACCAGATGCTGACCGTGAAGCGCACCTGGGCCTGGTAAGGCCATTCTGACCTGTGGGAGGTTTTAGGAACAGGAATATTAGTGCCAATCGGCACCCCAGTAAGCACTCCAGGGGCACCCCAGGAGCACAGAATACGCACTCCTTGTCCTGCCTGCAAGGCCTGCTCGGTGGACTCAGCCCCCCATCCCTACCCCTGGCTGGAAAGTACCTCCCGTGTGCCTACCACCATGCTAGGCTCCAGGGAAGAGGCAGACATAGGAAAAAGACAATAAACCAGAAACACAATGCACAAAATAAAAACAGACAGTGACAGCTGCCCCAGGGGAACAGAAAGGGTCTGTCACAGTGAGCGAGAGGGCAGGGAGGCTGATCTAGGAGGTGACATGTGAGCTAGGGCTGGGGATGTGTACTTCAGGCAGAGGAAACTGTCGTGCAAAGGCCCTGAGGTGGGGTTAGTAGGCTTGAGGCCAGGTGGCAGGAGGAGGCCGAGAGCCACTAACGAGCAGTGAGTCAGAGGAAGACCGTGCCCAGGCGTGCTCGCAGGCCATGGAGAGGCATCTCAGAATGCCAGGCCTCCTGAGATCAGCGTCACAGGTTCCGGACCAGCATCTGCTGTTTATCAACTGAGCTCCTGGCCTGGGCCCGAGACCCCAAGTAGGCGTCAGTGTCCACTTTCGTGTATACCAGTCACAGAGGCCAGAGAAAAGCATCAAATTCGGATGCTGGACGCATCCAAACAGAAGGAGGCGTCACCAGCGGGTCCATCCCAGCCATCGCCCGTCACCTCTGAGGGCATCTCCCAGACACGGCCGCCCATGACATCGCTGTGACCCCTGCCCACAGCTGCCCGCCCCAGAACCCCTCTGTTCTTTCTCAATCACAGGGACTGTCTCCTGGCCCAGACCCAGGAAGCCCACGGCCGAGAAGGGGCAGAGCGGATGAAAAGGGGAAGCAGCTGAGGACAGGGCACAAACACAGGGGCCGGAAACCCCGACACCAGGCCGACACCTCGGCAACCATCGGGAGCACGCCCTGCACTGGCCTGTCCTCGGACCCGGCCCAGAGCTACTTCCTGCCGGCCGCCCAGAATAGCCGGCACATCCTCCGAGCAGCAGGCCACCCTGCCCGTGACACAGACTCCTCCCCAGGACACTGAACACCCCCACGCTGCACAGCCCAGCCTTCCCGACGCTGGTCATTCACCAGAGCAAAGGAAGCCGCTGCAGGTCTCAGGCAGGGAAAGGGGTTCACGAGGCATGGGGGTCCTGGGAGCAGGACTGCTGGGCTTGAGCGTGGAGGGGTAGCAATGATTGATGCCAAGGGGAAGGGCCTTCCTCCAAAGCCCAAAGCCACCCTTTGTGAAATAGTACTATATTACAAACTGAAATTGTGTGTCTCATGAAACAGCAAATATAAACCTTTGGACTGTTGCTCTGTCTCCCAATCTGTGCTGTGTGCTTCCTGTTGTACAAACGCGGCCCTTCGCCCAGAGGTCCCCAAGCTCCCTAATATGCAGTAGGTGTTACACTAATGTGGACATTGCTACTTCACCCCAAGCAACACCTCCCCAGGAAGCCTTCCTGGATCGCTCAGTCCAGTCCTATACGCACGCCGCATGTACTTGCTCAGTGCTGTGCGCCTCGCTCTGAGAACTTTGCCCCAGCGGGAGCTTTGCTTTGTGGGTTTGAATGCTTCTGTGACTGAAGGTGCCTCCCCCTCAAGCCCACTAGGGCAGAAGCAGGGTTTGTGGAGCTGGCGCAGCACCCACGTACATGGGCATGGGCACACATCACTGGGGGGTGGGTGTGGATTGCACATGGCATAAGCCTTCCAAGGGAAGTTTGGTTGCACCTAACAATCCTATGTACCTATGCTTCAACCCAGCACTTCCACTGCTAGGACGTGACCCTACAGACACACCTCCAACAATATGAAAATACAAATGGACAAGGTCCTTCAGCGCAACGTTGCTTGCAATTGCAAAATATCAGAAACAATCTAAAGGCCCACGGACAATCTGTGGCGCGTCCGCACAGTCAAACATCGGCCGCTGTGGGGAAGGACAGGGATGGTCTCAACGAACTGATATGGAGAGAGCTTCACGATACACTGTTAGGTGAGAAGGGCAAATACAGATGAGCACCCACAGTCGTGTCAACCAACGGTGCAGGGAAATGTGCACGTTCCACGGGCAAGAGAACGCATGTGGACCCTTACCTCACACCACATCCAAGAGCTAACTCAAAAGGGACTAAAAAACTACACATAAGACCTAAAACCGTAAAACTCTGAGGCAAAGACACATGGGAAAGCCTTCATGGCACTGAGTTTAGCAACGATTTCTTGGCTATGACACCAAAAGTACAGGGAACAAAATTAAAAACAGGTCAATGGGATATCATAAACATGAAGACTTTCTGTGCAGCAAAGGAGAGATGAACAAAGTGAAAAGGCAACCCACAGAATGCAAGACGGTATTTACAAATCACACATCCAGAATAGATCAAGAACTCCTACAACTCAATGACAAAAACCCAATTTAAAAATTGGCAAGACCCACGATATGCTGCCTATGAAAGACTCACTGGCTTTAAGGACACACACAGGCTGAAAGTAAAGGGATGGAAAAGATGCTCTGTGCACATGGAAACCAAAGGGGAGCTGTACTATTGGGTTGTCAGAAAAGTCATGACGCATTTTTTGCAACGAAAAACATAGGACAAATACGTCATGACTTTTCCGACAACCCAATAGATCAGGCAAAAGACTCTTAGCCAAAGACCGTAACAAGAAACAAAGAAGGTCATTATACAGTGAAAAGGGGCCAATTCGTTATGAGGATATAACAATTGTAAACATATATGCACCCACCCTCAGGGCACCTGACTGTGTTAAGCACATAGTAACGGATCTGCCAGCAATGCTATAAGAGCAGGAAGTTCAATGGCCCACTTTCAACAATGGGCAGCTAACCCAGACAGAGAGTCAACAAGGAAATGCTTAAACTACACATCAGACCAGAGGACTTAGTAGGCTTCTCTAGAACAGTCCATCCAACGGCAACAGAATACACTTTCTTCTCAAGCACACAAGGAACTTTCTTCCGGAGAGATCACATGTTAGGCCGCAAAGTAAGTCTTACTAAATTTAAGAAGACTGAAATCATATCAAGCACCTTTTCTGACCATAATGGTATGAAATTAGAAGTTGACTGTGAGAAGAAAACTGGAAAAACCCCCACAAATATGTGGGATTGAAACAACATGCTCCTGGGCAACCAAGTGTTAAAGAAGAAATCAAGAGAGAAATAAGGCCGGCTGAGTGGCGCATTGGTTAGGAGTTGGCTTGGGACACCAGCTCTGAGCAGCAGGGCCCCGGTTCAGATCCCACATATGAGGGGCAGTGATGCTGCGCCCTCTACAGCTAAGATGGTGAACAACAGCTCAACCTGGAGCTGGGCTGCCATGAGTCGCCGGCGACAGCACAGGCTGCAGTCGGGCTGGTCGGGGCAGCGGGAGTGAGCTGCCATGAGCCGCCATGAGTGGCCGTCCGATGGCCAGCGACCGACAGCCTCACCCAGGAAGATTGCAATGATCACAATACCAACATGGACCAGTGAAGCGACATCCTCCACAACTAGACTGAAGAACAAAAGGACAGCAACTTGTCTGTTCCCCTTCCCTAATTCCCCAACGATGTTCCCTCCCCCAATTCCCCAATAAAATCTTTAAAAAAAAAAGAGAGAGAAATAAAAAAATGTCTTGAGACAAACAGAAATGGAAACATTACATACCAAAAGTTATGGGATATAGCAAAAGTGGTTCTAAGGGGAAAGTTTATAGTGACAAACATCCATACTAAAAAAAAAAACAACAAAATCTCAAACCACCTAATTCGATATCTCAAGGAACTAAAGAAAAGAACAAAGTAAGCCCAAAGTTAGAAGAAAATAAATAATAAAGATCAGAGTGGAAACAAACAGAGATTAAAAAAAACAGTGAAACTGGGCTGGCCGAGTGGCGCGATGGTTAAGAACTGGCTTGGGACACCAGAGGGCCCCGGTTTGGATCCCACATATGAGGGCCAGTGACACTGCCCTCCGCAGCTAAGATGCTGAACAACAGCTCAACCTGGAGCTGGGCTGCCGTGAGTCACCGGCGACGGCGTGGGCTGCAGCCCCT
>NW_017731844.1:442742-451927 GCF_001890085.2 Hipposideros armiger
CTCACCCGGGAAGAGCACAATGATGGTGCCAACATGGGCCAGTGAAGCAACGTCCTCCACAACTAGATTGAGAACAAAAAGACAGCAACTTGTCTGTTCCCCTTCCCCCAATTCCCCAGTGCTGTTCCCATCCCCCAATTCCCCAATAAAAAAAATCTAAAAAAAAAAAAAAAACACCAAAAAACAGTGAAACTAAGAGATGATTTTTTGAAGATAAACAAAACGGAAAACTTTTAGCTAGACTTACTAAGAAAAAAAAAAGAGAGAAGACTCAAATAAATAAAATTATAAATGAAAAAGGAGGCATTACCACTGATGGAAATACAACGGATCATAGGAAACAACTATGAACAATTATACGCCAACAAATTGGACAACCGGGAAGGGATGGATAAATTCCTGGAAACATACAACCTACCGAGAATGAATCAGGAAGAATCAGAAAATCTGAACAGACCAGTAAGTGATTAAATCAGTCATCAAAAACCTCCCAAGGAAAAGTCCAGAGCCAGATGGCTTCACTGGGGAATTCTACCAAACATTTAAAGAATTAACACCAATCCTTTTCAAACTCTTCCAAAAAATAGAAGAAGAGGGGACACTTTAAAACTCATTTAATGAGGTCAGTGTCACCAAAGCCAGATGAACACATTACAAGAAAAGAAACTCACAAGCCAACATCCCTGATAAGCATAGATGCAAAAGTCCTCAAGGAAATACTATCAAACTGAATTCAAAACAGCACATTAAAAGGATCAGACACCATGATCAAGTGGGATTTATTCCACGGATCTGAAGACAGCTCAACACCCACAAATCAGTCGATGTGACACCACGTTAACAAAAGGAAGGATAAAAATCATGATTATCTTGATAGATGCAGAGAAGACATTTGACAAAATTCAAGTCCTTCCCAACAAACTGAGTATAGAGGGGACATACCTCAGCATAACACAGGCCACGTATGACAAGTCCAGAGCTAACGTCATATCAATGATGAAAGATTGTAAGCTTTTCCTCTAAGATCTGGACAAGACAAGGGTGCCTACTCTTACCACTGTTATTCAACAGTATTGGAAGTCCCAGCCGAGCAATTAGACAAGAAAAATAAAATAAATAAAGGGCATTCAAATCAGAAAGGAAGAAGTAAAACTCTTTTTATTTGCAGATGATATGATATTCTATATAGAAAACTCTGCCAAAAAACTGTTAGAATTAATAAATGAGTTCAGTAAAGTTGCAGGGTACAAAATTATATTTTAAAAGTCAGCTGCATTTCTATACACCATGAACAAACTATCAAAAAGAGACATTCAGAAAACAATCCCACTTACTACACACACACACACACACACACACACACACACACACACACACACACTTGGGAATAAATTTAACCAAGGAGGTGAAAAACCTGTACACTGTGAGCTATAATACATTGACAAAAGTAAAGAAGGCACAAATAATTGGAAATATATTGAAAGAATATTGTTAAAATGTCCATACTACCCAAAGCAATCTACAGATTCAATGCAATCCTATTGAAATTCCAATGGCGTTTTTCACAGAACTAGAAAAAAATACAGTAATACCTTAGTTTGCAAGCATAATTCATTCCAGAAACAAACTACTTGTATTGCAAGACATCACGCGTTTACCACATTAAAATGTATTAGAAATGTTTGCTCATCTTGCGGAACACTCGCAAACCATGTTGCTCGCAGTCCAAGATTTTACTGTAATCCTCAAATTTGAGTGGAAGCGCTAAAGATCCTGACTAGCCAAAGCAATCTTGAAAAAGAACAACAAAGCGGGCGGCATCACACTTCCTAACTTCAGACTATACTACAAAGCTAAAGTGATCAAAACAGCCTGGTACTGGCATTAAAAACAGACACACGGATCAAAGGATCAGAATCGAGAGCCCAGAATAAGCCCACACTTACATGGTCAATTCATTTATGGCAAAGGAGCCATGAATACACAAGGACAGTCTCTTCAACACGTGACACTGGGAAAGACATGTGCAAAAGAATGAAACTCCACCACTCTCTTACGCTGCACACAAAAATCAACTCAACGTGGGTTAGTGATTTGAGAAGACCTGAAACCCCAAAACTCCTAGAAGGAAACACAGGTGGACGTGGGTCTTGGCAGTTTTGGGGGATGTGACACCAAAGCACAGGCAACAAGAGCAACAGTAAATGAGTGGGGTTCCATCAAACTCAAAGCTCCTTCACAGCGAAGGAAACCAACTGCATGAAAGGCAGCCCAGGGAACGGGAGAAAATGAGCTATCACCCACCTCCCCGCCTGGACGGCTGTCATCGAGAAGAGATAACAAGTGCTGGCGAGGCCGTGGAGGAAACGGGGCCATGTGCAGTGTTGGGGTGTAAATGGTGCAGCCACCGTGGAGACCAGTGTGGAGGTTCCCCCAAGAAGCCCAAACTGGAGCCACCATACGAACCAGCAGTCCCACCACGGGGTCTGTGTCCACAGGAAACCCCCGAGGAGATGTCTGCACCCCTCTTCCCTGCAGCGTCGTGCACAGCAGCCAAGGCCTGGTAACAGCCTAAGTGTCTGTCAACGGATGATGAATGGATAAAGAGATTGTGGTGTGTACCAACATAATGGAATATTACTCAGCCATAGAAAAGAAGGAAATCCTGTCATTTGTGACAACGTGGATGGACCTACAGGGCATTATGCTGAGTGAAATAAGTTAGAGAGAGAAAGACAAATATCTCATGGTCTCACATGTGGAATCTAAAAGAGCCCAACTCATTAAAAAAGAGTAGAAAAGTGGTCGCCAGGTCCTAGGGGGAGGGGAAATAGGGAGAGTTTGGTAAAAGGATACAAACTTTCAGTTGTAAGATGAGTAAGGTCTGAGGATCTGATGTGTAACAGGGTGACTAGCGGCGGTGACACTGTATCGGATCATTGAAACATATTAGGAGGGCAGAACGAAATGTTCTCGCCCCGGAAGAAACGAAAAAGGAAAACCTGCCAGGTGAGGAGATGAGCTCATTGAGCCAATGCGGGGGAGCCCTTTCCCAAGTGTACGTCCATCAAAGCCTCGCCTTGCACACACTTTAACTATCTCACAATTTATTTGTCAATTATGCGTCAGTAAAGCTGAAAAACATGGCAAATGACTTGAGGAAACATTTCTCTAAGGAACACATACAATGGCCAACAAGCACATGACATGATGCTGGGCGTCACTGATCATCAGAGAAACACAATCAAAACCACGGAGAGCCCACCCCACACGCATCAGGGCGGCTGCTATCAAAAAACAACAGGAAATGACACGTGCTGGCAAGGATGTGGAGAAACTGGAACCCTTGTGCACGACTGGCGGGAACATAAAACGGTGCCCCCGCTATAGAAAACAGTAGGGCAGCCCCTCAGAAAATTAAAATTACCACTTGACACAGCAATCCCACTTCAGGTGCATCCCCAAGAGAACCGAGAGCAGGGTCTCGAAGAGCTGTCTGCACCCCCATGTTCACAGCAGCATCCTTCACAGCAGCCAAAAGGCGGACACACCCCAGCTTCCCATCAACAGAGGGGCAGGTACACAAACATCGTCCCTCCACACAATGGAATGTTACTCAGCTTTAAAAAGGAGGACATCCTGACACCTGCCACAACGTGAACGGACCTGGAGGACATTGTACTCAATCAGTCAGACACAAAGGACAAATATTTATGATTCTGCTCATATGAAGTCCCTACAGCCATCAAAATCGCAGAGACAGAAAGCAGGAGGGTGGGTGCCAGGGGCTGGGGGGGGGGGGAGTGGGGGTTTAATGGGACAGGGCTTCAGTTTCGCAAGATGAAAACGCCCTGAAGATGATGGTGGCACAACGTGACTGTGCTTAATGACACTGAGCTGTGCACCAAAAACCAGTTAAGATGGCAAATTTTATGGTAGGTGTATTTCAGCCCAAATAAATATTTTACAAAAGAGCATCTCCAGTACGCTCCCCTTCCTGTGAAAAAAAATAAAACAACAGTGATAGAAAACACACATGCATTTGCTCATTTGTGCAGAGAACCGCAGGAAAGGCAGAGTGGAGCCTAGAGAGACCAATTATCTGCAGGGCTGGGTGGGGGTGAAGTGGCAGGAGGTGAGGGGGGGGCAGGTGCACATGGAGGCAGAGGGAGTGGCAGGCCTCTGAGGACACGTTTTTTTTAGATAAAGCTCAGAGGCTTAGAGCCGGAGGGATGTTTTATACCCCCTTCCCATGCCCCCCCAAAGACAAAGCAATAAAAGCACTCAGGATGGGGGAGCACAAAATGGAATGCCAACCTGATAAATGAACTAAACTGTGCTCCAAGTGAATCACCTAGGCCCCCAGAAGGGGGCGGGGCAGCAAACAGACCCTAAGTAAGTGGGAAGCAGCCCTCGGAGAGGACTCTGTAAGCCTGAGACAGACAGAAGGTGCTTAGACACTGCGCTTGAGTCGGTACCCCGTGCCTCTCGGCGTGTGAGCAGCTCTGAGGCTACTTGACGGGCACACTAGGGCTGGACAGACGCGTAAGTACGGTGAGAGCCAGACTTCCCACTGTCCACACACACGGTTCAGTAGAGAGGAAGCAGCTACAGCGAGCCCTGCGGGCGGAGCTGGGACGGGGGACAAGGTATGAACCCATACTTCTATTAGTCAGTACACACAGGTAGACAGACACAGAAATACTACGGACGTGTGCAGGCGCGTGGGTTGGTCTGCACTTATTCTCGGGATCCGGGCACAGCCAGTGCCCCGGTCTTGGCATCTGAATCAAAGGAGCTCGCTGGAGAAGGGGGCTGACTTTGGAACTGGGGAGAGGAAAATGCAAACGAAGCCTGTGGCACCCAGGGTGCCAGGAAGTGGGCGGTGCTGGAAAAAGGCAGGAAGGCCAGCCTGAGGGAGCTCCCAGTGGCCCAGGCTGGGGCCTTCTGAGCAGCAAAAGAACGATCGTGTGGGATCGAAAGCCACAAATAAAACCGACTTGCACGAGACCATGCTGGTCTAACTTGACCATGAAATTACTACATGGAGGATCGGGGACAGCTCCGCCCACAGAAGAATCCCAGTTAATACATGGAGAGGGAAAGTGGTAGTAAAGCTTCTCATTACACAGACACCAGCGACAGAGCTGTGACCGGCCACTTCCTCTGACGCAGGCTAAACTCAGCAGGCAAAAGTTTGAGGAGAAAGGGGACCTGTGCAACGTGCCACACTATCTTCAAGGTATTTATTAGCGACAAAGGGGAAACAGTAAATTTACAGCAGGGAAGCCCAAAAGACCTCCCCAAGTGATCAAGGTCAAAGCAAGCAGTATCGAGACATGTCGACGTCACACACACGCCCCTGATATGAGGCTCTGCTTGGGAGCCAGCACTGTTCCTGCGTGTTCTTGCCAAAAACGCACGATCGCTATCTAATCATGAGACCCATCTGCCAAACCCAGATCGAGGGACACGCTGCGAAGCAGCTGACCAGTGCTCATCAGAGATGTCCCAGTCAGAAAGGACACGAAGAGACCGTGGGGCCACTAGTGACTGGAGGAGACACAACAGCTGAATGCAATGTAGGGATTGCGGGACAGAAAGATGATGTTAGTGGAAACACTGGCGGGATGCGAACAGGTGTGCAGTTGAGTTGATAGTAACACGGCAGTGTCAGTTTCCTGGATTGGATAACTGTACCTGGCCATGGAAGCCATTACTATTAGGGGAAGTGAGTGGGGAGTCCGTGGGAGCGCTCTGTACTGTTTGGAACTTTGCTACAAGTCTAAAAAAATGTTTTTAAGTACAAAAAAAAAAAGTACAGAAGAGAGGACAGACCCCATCACTCCTCACTTGAGCCGCGTGGTGCCCACTCTCTCTCTCAGAGTCACAGCCCAGGTTCGCCCTGGGACCTGGCTACCCTCCAACCTCCTTCACACCACCTCTCTCACAGCACTCTGCTCCAGTCCCCAGCCCCTCACTTCTCCTCATGCATGCTGAGCACGTCCCTACCCCAGGGCCTTTGCACAGGCTGTCTCCTCTGGCCAGATGCCCCTTCAGGACTCTCTGTTTAAACACCCCCCGTGTGAGAGGCTGTCCCTGACCGCCCCCCATAGGCGCCCTGTCACCCTCTGCTCCCTTGTCTGCTTCATACCTTTTGAGGCCTTACCACCGTCTGACCCACTACGCGTTTGTTCGCATCCCCGGGCGCTGTCTCAGATGGACTCTCCTGGAGGTCAGCGATGCTGTCTCACTGAGTCGCAGTTTTCCGAGGGCAAAAGACAGCCTCAAGCATCACAGGGGCCCAGCGGGCAGCTGAGTGAAAGAACAGCTAACGTACAAGGAGTCCGACAGACGTGAAAGTACCCCCCTCACTTCGCACAAATAACAAGATGCTGTCTTTGCCTCATCAACATGGCTGCGTGTTTTTATAGTAATACCCAGCTTCAGAGAGTAATGTCCAGCCTCACAGAGGGAGGTGAAGTGAGGGAAGGCTTCCAGGAACAGATGTCAGAGCTGTAGAAACGTGGGACCCCTTTGATCCTGCCAGTCTTCTCCTGCAAATGGGACCCACGGAAATCATGTGGGCTCCATGCAGAAATGAGTGCATGAGGGTTGGCATCCCAGTGTGATGGACAAGAGTAAACTAGGAAATAACCCAGATGCCCACAGGGTATTTCAGGTTCAGTGACGCCGTGGGAACACTAGGTGGCCATGAAAACTCCCGCTGTGGAAGGAGAAGGGGCGATGGGGCAACATTCACCACACGTCAGTGATGAAAGGTACCGACGAGTGGTTTGGCCTCATCCCAATTCTGCCACTCAGCTACACGGGCAAACGCACGTGGAGTGACTGCGGGTGCTGCTGCTGAGCTCCTCCTCTGAGCTGGCACCGACTTAGGTGTGCTCTCGTTAGCTAGTTTAATCCTCCAACAGCTATGCAAGGCAAGGGCCCTCACCATCCCCACTTCACAGATGAAGACACTTGAGGCACAAGGTTTAATGGCCCATGGCTACACAGCTTGGGGCCGGCTAGCTGTGGACCTGCTACTCACCGCTGGCTGCAGCAGGTGTGTGCGCACGTGCGCGCGCGCACACACACACACACACACACACACACACACACACACACACACCCTGGGAGAAAGACGGGAAGGTTATCAACAGCGGGCATTTCTGGGTTGTGGTACAGTAATTTTAATTTTCTCATTTAAAGTTTCCCGAGGGGCTCTGCTCAGCACGTCTGAGTGATTTAATCAGCATGTCCTGAAGGTATGTTCTGAGGTCTGGCGGGGACAGGCTCAGGAGCCCTGAGCAGCTGCTGGGACCATCATGTGCTTCTGACCAGCATCGCTAACCCAACACAACCGCCCCGTCAGTGCTTCCGGAGGACCAAGCTGCTGGCTCCTGCGGTCAGGGCAGACATCTGAAGTGGTAACTTCTTGTAACTTTTGCTTTATACAGTTCAATTTCGAACTCACAGGACAGTCGCAAGAACTGTACAAGGCCCTCTGAGATGCCCTTTGACCCAATTCACCGACAGTTCACAGGTCACCTGCTTCCTGCTTTATCACCCTCCCTGTCTCCCTTCCGCCAGGGTTTTCTGGACCAGAGAGCAGGATAGAGACGTGGTCCCTGTTCTCTGCTAAATTCTTCCAAGTGTACTTCTCAGGAACAAGACATTCTCTCCGTAAACACAGGACAGTTGTCAAAGGCGGGACACATCACAGGGACACGACTCTGTCACCTAGCCCACAGCCCACCCTCCAACCTGCCAGCTCCCCTTCTCCTGGCCAGGGCTCCAGCCCGAACCCCGAGTCCCATGCAGTGGTCCCATGTCTTCCTCCTCCTTTCGTCTGAACCCGTCTTTAATCTTCCTCTACATTTGCTGACCTTGACATTTTTGAAGCTCTCAAGCCAGTTAGTTACTTTGCAGCGTGTCCTTCAACTTGGGTTTATCGGCTGTGCTTTCACGATTAGGCTCAGGCGTGTGTGTGGCGAGAAGACGGCTAACTGGGGACGTCCCTTCGGGTTCCTGAAGTGGGTCTGTCCCACTCACCGCTTGGGTGAGGTCACGCTTACCCAAGGCCAGCAGGCTTGCTCCTTGGGAAGTTACATGTCCCTTGTAATTAAGGTGTGGGGGGGTGCTCAACAAGGTGGTGCCACCTCTGTTTTTCCACCTTCATAGGTGGCACTCATCCGCAGAGAGCTCCCCCCACCTACCCTTCCCCGCCACACACACACACACACAGGTGTACTAGGTTAGTACGTGCGCGGGTTCTTACGTTTCATGACACATCTGTCTCCATCAGGCTGTGTGTGTGGTCACTTGAAGGCACTTTTGGATTTAGTGTGCCATTTTTTGCCTCGGGCTTTCCTATCTCTACCTGTACATGTGGTCTCTCTGTGGTTTTCCCTCTGCTATCTTTGCGAGGCTTTTACGTCAGCACTATGTTTACAAGTTGAAGTGGGCAGCTAGCCTATCGAGCCATGTACGCCAACGGGCTGGCGCTCTGTCAGCCAGGGGCGTCTTTCCTGCATTGGGAAGGACCTGTGTGGTGGGAGCCGGGAAGTGGGGGGGAGGAGAGGGGCAGGAAGGAAGGGGGAGGGTCCTCTGCCATCCCTCAGGGAGACAGGCCCTCCCCAAGGTCCAGGTCTGGGACACATCTGTCCCTGACGATGGCCTTGGCAGTGCTGTCAGTGTGGCTCTTTCTCAGCACAGGTGGAAACTGGGGCTGAGACTCTGGGGGTACAGGAGCAGGGTTTTGACTGATGGAAATGGGGTCACTCCAGGCAGGGGGAGGACCTGGGCCCAGGGACAGTCTGGGCAACCAGTGTGATGGGGTCAAGTGAGCAAGGAGGGGGCAGCAGAGGGGACTTCACCCAGGGCCAGAGTGTGGGGGGCCGGGGTGGGGCCGGGGTGGGGACAGGCAGGAGCGGGGACTAATGCGATCCAAACCAAGACCCGCTGGGGATGGCCCCCTGGTGAAGGACTACAGAGGTGACGCCCATGGGCAGCGCTGACCAGCAGTCACGAGACCCACAATCACTCCCGGGGTGTAGACTCCAAAGGATCAAACACAGGTGTTCAAACAGAAATCCTGCAGAAACGTTCACAGCAGCACCCTCACAACAGCCCAAAGGTGGAAGTGGCTGAGAGGTGCAGGAACATACAAACCGTGGTCC
>NW_017731844.1:453777-459878 GCF_001890085.2 Hipposideros armiger
CTGAGTGGCTCAGTTGGTTAAGAGCTCGCTCAAGAGTTTGAGCTCTGAGCAACAGCGGTTCGAGTCAGCCCGAGCTAAGCAGCCGTGAGCTGCCAACATGTGGCAGGATGGCTCAGCTAAAAAAAAAATACAAAACAAAACCAGAGACAGAGGCCAGGACTCGAGCTCATGACCTTCCCTTTCTGCAGGCAGGCACCTCACCCCGAGATGTACAGACTGGCCTCGGGGGCTCTCCCGTCCCTTCCTGCTCTCTCTGGGTGAACAAAGGACGGACACGGATGGACACACACACACACACACACACACACACACACCTGCATACACCTGCACACACACAGGCCCCATCAGGGCCCCCAAGTCCCGGGACCCACAGTGTGTGGAGTGAGATGAGGGCTGTGGGTCCTGCTGGGTCTGGTGACACTTCAGTAGCCACCTCTGGTGTCCAGCAGGTGGCCCGGCGGGAGTCAAGGCTCATTAACAGCAGGAACTCCAGACCCCAACCCGTGCCCAGGATACCTAGGGGTGAGGGCACTGCAGGGAGAGTGCGGGGAGCCACATGCTCAGGCCCGACACAGAAACACACTCACAGTCCACCCAAGCCTGAGCGAAAATGACACAATTTCTGGAGGAAAACACGCAATCCCCTGTGCCCTCGGGTTAGGCAAAGGTTTCTTAGATAGTCACGAAACCACAGTTTCTAAAAGAGCAAGCGGGTCAGGCAAGCTTCATGGAGATCACAGACGTGCCTCTGACAGAGCGGCGAAGAGGTTGAGTCTCCACAGAGCGCGTCGGTGATAAAGGGCTCGCGTCCAGAAGACAACCAAGGACCCCTGGAACTCACCAATATGAAAACAACGCAATTTTCCCGACAAAGGCTGGGAACAGACACTTCACCAGAGACACGGACACGAGCAAACATGTGGCAAGGCGCTCACCACCGTCGGTGGTCGGGGAAATGCATGTAAACCAGTGAGGCCCCCCACCCTGTGAGAGGGGCTGCCCTGAGATCTCCACCAGGCCAGCCCGGCTGCCCAGGGGGCGGGGGCAGGAGGGGCTGCCTCAGAACAGAGTGGGGAGGGGGCAGAAGTCAAACCTACACCCGCCGGTGCCCCGGCCGCCCCCACAGCTTCCTCCCACGGGACTGAGGCCGGTGTCTGCACAGAGGTCTGTCCTCCCGTGCTCCCCACAGCTTTCCGTGCAATAGCCCCCCATGGGGGACAACCCAGGTGTCCATCAGCTGGGAACTGGATGGACAAACTGAGGTCCAGCCAGTGAGTGGAACCCTACGCAGCAGTAAAAAGGACTGAACCACAACCCAGGCGAACGAAACGGTGATGCTGAGCGAAACAAGCCAGACCAAAAAGAGGACTCACTGCGCGACTCCATTTCTAGAAAATTCTACAAAATGAGAACCATCCTACAGAGACAGAAAGCAGATCCACAGTTGCTGAGGGACAGGGACAAGGACAGCTCACGAAGGGACCTACACACATGAATTTGTTTATTCCAATTTCATCTCAGCGACGCTGTTCTTACAAGTTATTCTGAGAAGGGGTCGGGGCCCACAGATGGTTAAGAGGCCTGGGAGGGCAATGGAGATGGACGCTCGCTCCGTCCTGGCACAGTTCCGAGGCCGACCTTACCCCCCTGCATCCGGATGCAGTCTCCTGGGCCACAGGGGCTCCATGCCCAAGGGCCACTTCCTGTGGTGGTATCTCTCTTCCTGAGGCTACTCAGCTGACCCCCACCGCCAGACCACATCCCCTGAGAGCCTGGGCAGGCCCGGAGAACAGGCCCCAACCCCACCCATCCCCGCTGATCCAGGGAAGAGGGGCGGCAGAGGGGGCACAGGAGCCCAGCAGGCAGGCAAAGCCAGCCCTGACCTCCTCTGGCCACCCACGGCCCACTGGACATCAAGGAGCCATGAGGGCTGTCCAGGGCTCAGCCCCACCCCCCAGAGCCATGGTGATAAACCCACTGCCCCCTGCGGAGGCCCCTGCCCCGCACCCTGGAAGCCCACAGCCAGGGCCTGCTGACCAGCCCTGAGCAGCTCCAGCCACAGCTTGGGCCTCGCCCGTCAGCTCACCTCCTGCCCATCCGGCGTGCCCCACTCATGCCCAGCCTCCTCTGGGACCCACTTGGGCTCCCAAACCCCTGAGCTGCCTGTAGCACACACAGGCCCCCGCAGCCCAGGAAGACCCTGCTCAGTACTGTGACCGGGGCACGGCCCTGGGAGGTGGTCTTGACCTGGCAAGGCCATGGTGTCCAGGCTGGCATGAGCGCAAAGCGTCAGGATAGACAGGGCAGTGGGGCAGGTCCACAGGGCCTCCCTTGCTTGCTGGGCACTCCTGGGGCACATGCCAGTCCCCACAGGTGAGTGGCTGGCACGCCTTCTAGGGAAGGACTCGGCCGAGTTGGGCCCCAAATCACACGGAACTATAAGCCCAGGACACCAGCCGTGAGGGGCCAGGGCCCAGGCGGGCAGGGCCAGCTCAAGGCACAGGGGGCAACCCGAGTCCTACAGGGCTGGGCTCACTCGGGGGCCTCCATCAGCCCATGACCATGGCATCATCTCAGGAGGTCCCAGGGGCTTGGCATGGATGTCCCTGAACCCCAGGCTGGACGCTGGCCGGGTGGGACACACAGCTGTCCCCATGGGGCTGCGAGCTCCTGGCAGTGCAACTCCTCCCACCTCTGTTCCACCATCAGCTCCAAGGCCCTTCCCAAGTCGCTCCAGCCTGTGGGCCACGGAGAACCACAGGAGTCACGGCCAGCCTCTCAGCGGACTGTGGTCTGTGCCATCTGTCAAGCAGACCTCCCCCCACGGCAGGACCCGTGGCAGCAGGAGGGGTGTCCACAGTGACAGCCGGGGCTGGCCCAGAGCTTCCTCCCGCGAGGTGTCCCCGAGGCCACCGTGCTCCAACCCCTCCATCTCCGACACTTATTCCCTAAGCAGGAGTTCTGAGCCGGGCGCTCTGACCACAGGGGGCATGGGCACGTTTGGCGATGGTTTTATTGTCATGAATCAAAGGCGGTACCACTGGAATCCTGTGGGTGCTGAGGCTAGGGAGGCTGCACAGGACACCCCTCCTCCCCCAGAGAAGGATCCGGACCAGAACGTCACGAGTGCTGAGGTAGGGACACCCTGCTCTCTATACCAAAAGCTTTCATGATCCCTGTTTCCAGATAAGACAGCTGGGGCCTTGAGAGATTAGACCATCACCAGGCCAGCTCCCTGGGGGCCAGGGCCAGAGTCCCCTACGCCACCCCACCCCCACGCTACTGCGAGGACCAGAAGGCTCTCTCCCTCTGCCTTCCTGGCAGGATCCCTGGACAACGCTGGCTGGCACTCCTGGGCAGGGGGCCTGCCAGCAGCAAGCTCTCTAAAGGGCTTCCTGGCCTCCCAGGAGCTGCGTGCCCCTGGGCAATGCTGACACTAGAGGCCAGGCAAGTGTCAATGGTGTTGCTGACTCCCCTCCAGGGCCAGAGACGCTGGCCAGCCCCTCGCCCCTCTGAGGACAGCAGCCCTAGGACCAGGAAGGAGAACCCCCCAACACCCCGTTTCCCCTGTGACTGACACTCTGTGAGCCCTACGACTCTGCAAAGTGGCAGACACTCCAGGGAACAGCAGGACATGGAAGAGCTGGGCCTGGGGAGGGGGCGCAGAACCCCAGGGTGTCTCCCCACCAACAAGCACCCCGTCCAGGCAGGAGCTTGGCCAAGGCGTCACCTGTCCCCTTGGAGGCCCCTTCTCTGATCTGGGCCTCAGTTTCCCCAGCTATAGGACAGGGCCACAGGGCCACAGCATGTCCATGTCTCCTCAACAAGGAAGGTCACTGTCCAGCCTTGTTGGCAACACACCCTGGGCTAGGCCCTCGGGAGGACTCAGGTACTTTCTTGAATCACCTGGGGACATCTGCGGACAGCTGCTCTTGGCCAGGACAGGAGGAAGTGGTGCCCTCATACCCAGCCCCTGACCACACACCTCCCCACCCCAGGGGAGGGGACACTGAAGCAGTCACCAGCTCCCTAGGGAAGGACGGGTTGGGTTACAAGCCAGGCAGGTGCCACCAGGAACCATCCAATTCCAGAACCGCCCGGTAGGGCTCAGAGCCTGCCGCCACCTGCCAGGCTGCCAATGACCTTCCTGGCTCCCAGGACGCACTGCTGGGGAGCAGCCAGGCTGTCCTCTCTTGGGCTGCCCAGGCTCAGGGCCCGATGGCATGGTGTCCCCACCTACATAGTAAGTGTCAGGCTGCAGGGCAAGCCTGCCCAGGTGCACACGGACTCTGCCCCATGGGGTCTGCCAAGAGAACCCAAGGCCACCCCTTCAAAACCTTCTCCCTACCCCAGATACCTCCCCCAGAAGTTCCCCCAGGCAGCGGTTCTCAACCTTCCTAATGCTGCGACCCCTTAATACAGTTCCTCATGTTGTGGTGNATTGAGTGGCAGGCCAGGGGAGTCCTGCTCATGGTGAAGGTTTCCAATCCAGGGCGTTGAGCAATCAGGAAGGGGTGATGGCGGCGGCACACCACTGTGAACATACCAAATACTCTCTAACATGGCTACCATGGTCAATTTTATGCTGTATTTTACCACAATAAAAATGTGCATAGTGTGCGCCCGCGCGCACGATCTCTGAAGCCAAAAGCCTGGGTTCCAGGCTGGAGCTCGGTGCGCGGACAGCCGGGCTCAGGTCTCTGAAACTAGCTGGGCATCCCGCGCCTTGGGTTCCCCGCCTGTAAATTAGGCTGATGTAGGGCTGTGGAGAGGTTTTGAGGAGCGGGTCCACACAAAGTGCCCCAACTGGTGCCCAGCTGTCATCCACCACCATCGTGTCCAGCGCAGTCAGTCTGGCCACCAGCGCCCCCTTCCTCGGACCTGACGGAACCCACCAGCTGCAGAAAGCCCCTGTGAAGCCTGGACAGGCACCAGCTGTGCCTGCCTGGGACCTGTCCCCAGGGGCTGCCTCGGGCTGCCTCCACCAGGCCCTCACCCAACCCAGAACAGTCTGACGAGGGCCATTTGTCTGGGCGGAGAAGAAGCCGCCAGCTGAGGTGTGGAATGTCTCAGAGTCCTCGGCCGGCGGCCCGCCCCACCCGGTAGGCACAGCCAGCACGTGTTCCGGGCAAACCGTGAGCCTTAGACGCCCTCACACCTGGCGTCCCCTGTTACCTGCCTGCCACGGTGGGACCTGTGACCCCGGTACTGGAGCCCGGTGTGCTCAGCTGTAAGTGAGGTGGGCAGAGTGATGGGGGACCTCCCACGCATGGGTGCAGATGCCCACCACAGCCAGCCGCTGGCCTGCCAGGCTCCAAAGCCCCCAGCCACCTTTTCCTTCCCAGTTTGTTGGCTTATTATTGTAAAATGAAGGACATACAAAAATAGAATCTCCCTGGCCAGCCCTCAACACGTCACCTGCTGTCCTTTCCTCTGCCAGCCAAGCCATTCCTCAGCCACAGGCAGAACCTTCCAGACTCAAGCATGTGGCTGGGAGCCTCCTGGGGCCTATGAGGGGTAGGGGGCTTGAAGTTGGTGGGCCCAGTGTCCCACTCTCCCTGGAAGGTGCTGTCCTCCAGGGGCCAAGCCAGGAGGTAGGGGTACAGGAAATTCTCCTAAATGACACAGAGTCCTTTGTGTGTCAGCCACACCCCAGCCCACGCCCACGCCCTCACCTTAGCCCCTCTCTTGAGGCCCATCTGGGTTCCCCAGGGTATTGGGAGGCCCCAGGAATGTCAGGGTGTCTTCCCAATGCCCTTAAGGATGGAGTGGGACCTGCTAGGCTCACTGTGCTATCACATTCGTTCCTCAAACAAGGTGCGGGGTAGCAGGACAGGCGCACCCCCAGACAAGGAAAGGGGCCTGGTAAGCGGCAGGGACCCGGCCAAGGTCACATGGCAGGCAGGAGCCCGAGTCACCGCCCAGCACCACTGCCTGCCCCCAACCCACAAGCTCACATCACAGGGGACCCAGCCTCTCAGCATGACACCCTCACCTCCCGGCCACTCCAACTGGCTCCTTCAGAGACAGAGGCCAGAGGGCCGGCTGAGTGGCTCAGTTGGTTAAGAGCTCGCTCAAGAGTTTGAGCTCTGAGCAACAGC
>NW_017731844.1:464898-476154 GCF_001890085.2 Hipposideros armiger
AAAATTATTTTCGTTGCTACTCTATAACTGTAATTTTGCTACTGTTATGAATCGTAATGTAAATATCTTTTTGTTTTCCGATGGTCTTAGGCGACCGCTGTGAAAGGGTCGTATGACCCCCAAAGGGGTCGCGACCCACAGGTTGAGAACCGCTGCCCCAGAGGAATGCTGTAATGACAGGCAGAGCACCGAGCCCACCTGCCCCTTCCTCCCTGACCCCCTGCACCCCCAGGCAGGCTGGGCCTCAGACTTGCCTCAACAGCACCCCTGGCTCAGGCCCAGTCACACTGGGGACATCCAGGAGGGAGGGAGAGGCCCTGGCTGGCTCTGGAGAGACCCTGCTCCAGCCACTGGCAGGAAGAGCAGCCCTGAGCGGCGACACCCAGCAGGCCCCCCACCCACTGCCCCGGGTGTGAGCAGGACCAGACTGAGGGGCTGGCATGGGGTGGGGGCTGCACAGAGCAACTCGGGGAGTTCTGGACAGTCATGTAATGGGTCCAACGCCAGCCCTGTCACCCACCAGCCACGTGATGCTGAGCAAGGGTCTGTCTCCTCCAGGCCTGACCCTACCTCAATGAGCAGCAGGGGTGACAAGCTCCGAGCTGCCTGGGCCTGGTGGGCGCGATTCCCTCCGATTCTGACCCCTGGCTGGCCTAGCCACGGAGCAGTCGGCGATCTCAGATCACGTGCTGGACAGAGGGCCGCCGTCGGTGTACAGCCCCGACAGCTGCGGCTGCACTGAGGGCCCCTGGCCTCCCTCCTGGATGCGCGACCAGGCTCCCGGGCTGGTCACGCAGGTGTCGGGGTCCCCAAGGACTCCCTTCCTTCTGTGGGGGTGAGGCCTTTGAAGGGAATAGGGTCCCACAGGCCCGCAGGAACTCCCTCCGTCTCCCTTTCACGGAGCTGGCTCTTTTTATGTGTGGGCGCAATCCCCACAGACAGACGGCGTCCTCCATCCCCCAGCCCCCCTGCGAGTGTTCAGCACGGCTGCCTTTTCCACATCAGCAAGACTGTCCTCCCAGCGGGTCCCCCACCCCAGACCTGGGTGAGCAAGGACCCTGACATGGGCTGTGCAGTCCCAACCCCGAGAGAGGCTGGGGTCCTCTGCCCAGCAGCCCAGCCCCCACACAACTCCCACCCCCAGGCTCCCCAAGGACAGCACCCAGGCCCACCCGGGTGCCCATCTGGAGACAGCGCCAGGGGCCACAGCGCACTTGCCCCAACGTACCCTCCTGGCACCACGCCACACTCAGCCCCCTGCAGCAGGAAGGACGGCCCGAAAGCACCAGGTAGCGGAGATGGAGGCACAATCATCTGGGGTCGTCTTGTCACTTATTTTAACAAAAACAACCTTCTATTGTTTTTAAACAACCAATATTTTTAAAGTAGAAAACTCAGATCAGCTGAAGTTTAAAACCCACCGCCCAGAACCCACACCCAGGGGTGTCCAGGGGGGAGCATCCAGCGTCCACTTTCCGACTGTTCCCATCTGCACATCCCTGTTCGACCCCAGTGACCTCATGGCTGCCAGGGAGCACTGCTTTCCCGTGTCAGCAAACCTAAAGTCCCCCAGTGCCCTGACCTGCCTGGCTCAGACCTGGTCTGTTTCACACCGTCCATTTTCAGCAGCGCTGCCTCTCTGGTCCTGGCCCATGTGGGATACACCAAACCCAGCCCCCAGCAAGGGCCCCAGGGTGCTGGCTCCCACGTCCCTGTGATGGGCTCGCTGAGCAGTTCCCAGGGAAATGACCCCATGGGGACGGACCCCCGAGTGGCTAGGCACAGCCAGGGGCCTGGCCACCTGCCACAGGGTTGACCCCTCCCAGACAATGTTCTGGGGTCTCAGGAAGTGGGGCGGCCTCTGCTCACGGCCTCAAGTCCTCCAAACCCAGATTCAGATCTCAGCCCTGTCACTCTCTGAGCTCCCTGAGCCAGTGTCCCTGCCGTCCCAGGACAGCCTGGGACCTGGAAGCAGTCCCCAAATGACTGCCACCCCGTGCCCGCCTGGAAGAGGCAGAAAGGCCCATGGACGCCCCCAGGGCGGCATGACTTTGAGGTGGCAGGAGCTTGGCAGAGAGGCCCTGATAAGAGTGTAGGAGGCGGGGCCTACCCTGGGGACAGGCCAGCTAGGCCCAAAGAGCCCCCAGCCCCGCCCAGCCCCCAGTGCCAAGGGCAGCCAGAACATTCCAGCGCTGCCCGGGAGGTGCCTGGGAGTTGCCGCGCCTCCTCAGAGCTGCACTTGGGGACCTTGAGTGGCCTCTGATCCGGGGGGACAGGTTAGGGGCCAGAAAGCAGCCTCCACCTCCAGGGTCTTTGGGGGCCTTTCAGAGCCCGTTGTGTCCCCATCTCCTGCTTTATCCCTTCCCAGCGAGGGAGGGATAGGTTTCTCCAGGGACACAGAGAGGTCACCTGTCACCCATGGGGACACGGCAGGCCAGGGACAGCCAGGGCAGACACATGCTGGGATTCCCCACTGATCACACACAGACCAGGGCCTCCTGGAATTCACCCTGCTCCCTTTGTCTCCAAAAGCTCTCCCTGCCTCCGCTCCCACCCTCACCCCTCACCCACCTCGCAGCTCAAGAGGCTCAAACCAGGCCAGGACCCCCACCCCTAGGACCCTCCATGGCTATTTGGTGTCTCGAAGGAAACTGGACTCCTGCCAGGCTGCACCCAGCATCGGACCGTCACCTCCCACCAGCCCCCACTTGCCAGACGGGGTGGGACTCCTTCCTGCACCTCCAAACGGCCATCTGTCCCTCTGTCCATCCATTCGTACCCCATCCTTCTGTCCATCCCACCACCAGCCTCTTCGGTTACTGGTCTCCACCAGAAACACCCGCCCTCCTTGTCCTCAGCCTCCCCAAGCTGTTCAGTTTTCAGGTGGGGTCACTCAAGGAGTACCCAATCCGCTGGGCCGTAAGCCCATTGAGAGCAGGGTGTGTCCTTTTTCCCGCCCTGCACCCCAGGCCCACGGGAAGCACCCATAGGACGGCTGTGTGCGTGAGCGCTGGCCTCACTGCTCAGTAACGGTGGGGCCTTGTGGGGCCCATGCACGCGGCTCCTGCCATGAGCCGGAGGCAGCACATTCTAGAAACTGAGGCCTTTGCTGGGAGCACCCCAGGCAGGAGCGGGGCTCAGGACAAGAGCAGAGGGAGGGAGCAAGTTGTGTGTCAACGCCAGAGACCGGGGCCCAACACTGACCCACTGGCCACCCCTGTTCATGACCAGAGGCCCGTCCACCTCAAACACAGTGACCGGGTCACCTCGGCGACAGCCATGACGACCCTCCCACACCTCCATTTATCACAGTCCAGGCCACAGGCAACTCCCCACACCCTCTGGAAAGACCACAGCACTGTGTCTCTTCCTGGGACTGAGGACACTGCCACCTTCTAAGTCTCAGTCTCTGGCTAAGTTGGCCCAGGACACACAGAAAGGCTCTGTCACCAGGACATCCCACAGGCAGTGATCCAACCCAGCGACGCTGGGAGCAAGGCTGGCCAGAGCCACACCCACCTATAGACTCTCCCCAGAGCCCCCCTCTCAGGGTAGCTGACGGCCAATCAGTGCTCCCACTGGGTGCTGGGGACAGCGTGCAGCTGTCCATCTCTCCATACACTTGTCAATCACTCCATCCACCTGTTTGCCAGTCCTACCTGCCTGTCCACCTACCTGTCCCCCCGTCCATCTGTCCATCCATTCATCCCCTGTCCATCTGTCCATCCATTCATCCCACATCCATCCACTCATCTCCCCATCCATCCATTCATCACCCGTCCATCCATCCTGTCCATCTGTCCATCCATCATCCTCCCATCCATCTGTCCATCTGTTCATCTCCCCATCCATCTGTCCATCTCCCCATCCATCTATCCATTCATCTACCAGTCCATCTGTCCATCCATTTATCCCCCCTCCATCTGTCCATCCGTTCATCTTCCCATCCATCTATCCATTCATTCATCCCCCATCCATCCACTCATCTCCCCATCTGTCCATCCATTCATCCTCCCACCCATATGTCCATCTATTCATCCCATCCATCCATTCATCCCCCTGTCCATCCATCCTGTCCATCTGTCCATCCATTCATCCGCCCGTCCATCTCTCTACCCATCTCCTTGCCCACCCGTCCTTCAGGGGCATCTAGTCCGTGCCGGGCCTCGCACTGACACAGGTGTACAAGACCTTCTCCTGTCCCATGGCAGCCACAGCCCTCCCATCTGGAGAGCTGCGTACAGTTGTGCTTACAAGAGCTGACAGGTGGGAAATAAACCCGAACACCCATCAGCAGGGGACGGGTCACATGCACAGGGGACGACCATGCAGCTGCGAAAAACAACGTCCGACCGTCACACACTCGACCAACACTTGCTGTGTGCTCATCACCCACCAAGCGCTGTTCTAGACACTGACGATCTTTCGACTTTATGATGCTGCGAAAGCGCTGTGCATTCAGTAGAAGCCGGCTGGGATGCGATGTTCAGAAGGCGAGATGCATTAGATGCAGTTGCGACCTATGGTATTTTCGGTTGACCTTGGGTTTTTCTGGACATAACTCCACCGCGAGCTGAGGAGCGTCCGTATCTTTCCCTTCATGCACCAGGCTTCTGCGTCACAGAGATGTCCCCCTCACTCAGGTTAAGAGGGCTCCCCATGCTTCCTTCTGGTCCTCGCGCGGTTTTCCAACCCACTTGGAATTTATCCTGGTGTGCAGCAAACGGAGTGCGTCCAGCCTGGCCTTCTTCCTTGTGGTAACTCGTTTCCCCAGCGTCACGTATGAGAAAGTCTATCTTCTTATCGTTTTGCGATGCTGCCTATAATTGTGACTAAACTTCCTCATACATGGGTTTTTTATTCTGTTGCATTACTTATCTGCCTGTCCACAGCGAGGACCACACTGTTGTAATTATCCAAGCTTTACGTTTTATAGTATTTGGAGCCGTCCCAGCCAAGAACGTGCATGTGACTTTTACAAGAGACCGGCTGGGGACGTCATGAAACAGAAAATCAAACCATAAAACCCATCAGGAGCCAACATCCAAAGCACATGGTCCCCAGGGCTGCTCAGGCATCACCTGAGGCTCCCTCGGGGTTCCCGACTGCTCCTCTCTACCGGACAGGGGCACCTCTGGGAGGGAGAGGGCTATCCTCTCGGTCAAGGCTCCTGCTCAGTGTCCGGGCTGGGTAGGCTGCGATCAGCCTGGAGGTGAAGGGGACAGCCCTGGCCCATGCAGAGAAGTGCTCCGGGGCTGAAGGGTGTGGGGGCGATGGGGGTCTCTGTCCAGCTGGCCCGGCTTCAGTCTATGTGTCTGACTCTCTAGATCTTTGCATGGGGCACTGCAGCACATTTAGCAGGAAAATACAAAAAGCCGCCATCCTGAGTGTCATTTTCAGTTGCCTGAGAGCATGGTTTGGAGAAGGAGCAAAGAGGGAGCCACCTGGGAGACACGGCGGGGGCAGGGGTGGGGGCCAGCCCACAGCCCCCGATCCTGCCAGTGGGAGCAACCAGGAGCTTGCCCACTGCTGAGAAGCAGGGGCGAGGCAAGCCACCTGGGTAGTCAGGAGGGGTGGCTGTCAGGTGCTTCCTGGAGGCTGCAAGGGGAGCCTCTGCAGATGGGGCGTGAGGACCAGCAAGGGTGCCCGGGGGTGCACGCTGGCATGATGCCAGGAGCGCGGCTTCCTCCTGCTTGAAGGCCTCTGCATCGGAAGCGCTTCTGGGCAGAAGTGGAGCAGGTTTCCTGGTGTGGCACGAGCCACGTGGCTGGGCCTCAGTTTCCCCACCTGCGAGTCACTGTGCAGGGAAGGAAAACAGGGAGCCGGCACAGAGGGGGTGGGCTGGGCCCTGGAGTCGCTCCCAAGCCCTGCAATCCAGGCGCTCAGGAGATGGACACACAGATCAGGGGCTTGTTCAGAGGGACCTGCTCTGATTCACGGAGCTCACGTCCTCCTGGGAGACGCCGGGACCAGGGCTGGTCTTCCTGTGCTCAGAAGCCTCCGCAAGCCACGACGTCCTGCTCCCTGGGCCACATGGGGCCCACGCTCCCTCCCTGGGGCCTGCCCTCTGCCATGAGCCACTCCCCGAGCTGGGCAGCAGTGGGTCCCGCCATCGAGGGCCATCACCCTCCGGGCCCGGCCTTGCAGCTTTTCACCCAGGCGATGCAGATCTGCCCCCATGCCCAGGCAGGGCTGCTGTGAAGACGGAGACGAAAGGGTTCTGAAAGGCCCGCGGGGGCCTGCAGGCCTTCCCCCAGCCCCAGGGGGCTCCTGGTGGCCTCTGCCCACCGCTTCCGAGCTCACACTTCTTCCAAACTCAGGAATGCCACTGGATAAAAATACCAGCAGACAGATGTCATCAGGCCTGCCTGGCTGTGGGGCCAGGAGGAGAGAGACGGCAAGAGCTCCGAGGGGGCCCGGGCGCCGAGCTGGATACCAGGTGACACTTCTGTGAGCACATATCCCTGGTGGGGATCAGGTGACAATTGAGACAGCTCCCCAGGGCCCTGCCCACCCACTCGGACGCTCTAAAGCCGAGCAGCCCTGGGACCAGCACACGAACGCCAGGCACGGCCCCCGAGCGGCTGAGACTGGAGGCCAAGACCCAGGTGTCAGCAGGGCTGGTTCTGAGGCCTCGCTCCTTGGCGTGTAGACTTCCAAGTGTGTCCTCTCCCCGTGTCCCCATATGGTCATGTCTCTGTGTGTGTCTGTGTCCTGATCTCCTCTTGTTGAATGGCCCCCGTCACATGGGATCAGGGCCCAGCCCAGTGATCTCCTTTTAACTTAATCACCTGTTTAAAGACCCCATCTCCACATACGGTCACGTTCGGAGGTCCTGGGTGTTAGGATTCCAATGTACCTTTTTGAGGGGCACAGTTCAACCCAAACAGAGGGGACCTGTGCAAACCCACCATGAGTCCGTGTGCCAAGACCTCCAACGCACAAAATGGCCCCTCGCCTCATCCCCTCAGCAACTGGGGACCCTCAGCATCTATGTCCCGGCCCGGCCCTCAGGCAGGTCTGCCATCAGCATCGCTGAGGCACCTGATGTCTGTCTTCCCCAGGACCAAGCCCCACTCCCAGTCCTGGGACACACGGCTGCGACATGTGAAGGTCCCAGTGCATGGGGACTGTTGAGTGCAAAGCGGCCCCTCCTGTCCCTTCAGTGCCCTTGGCACCCCCTCGGGAGCAGGCACCGAGCTCACAGAGAGCCACTGACTCCGTGCCAGGCACAGGTGGCTGTAGTCTCCCACCTGAGGAGATGCAGACTCGGAGAGCTCAGGGACCTGGCAAGGTGGCCGGCCACGGGCAACACTCAGACACGAAGCCCATCCCTGCCCATGTCTGAGCTCCACGCACTGTCCCACAAGCCCCACATCCTGCGCCACGCAGCCTCCTGACCCCAAACCTGAGTGCATGCTGGGGTACGGTGGGAAAAGACCGGACAGTCTGTCCTCCTCTGTACCCGGCTGCCACGCCCCCCATCCACGGGGACTCCCCCCCACCCCAGCCAACTCCCCTTCAGAGTCTGCAGAACTGCAGGACCCTCACACCAGAGCCTGGGGCCGGGCCGGCACCAGGTGCCACTGAGTGGTAACATGTGGCCCATGAACTGGCCTCCACTTTTGGAAAGGCGGGCTTAGCCCAACAAACTGCCAGGGCCAGCTTCCAGCACCGTCAATGATTAACACCTCTGTGAAGGTGCCGCCAAAGCCACCAGAGAGTTCTTGGGAACCTGGGAAAGGCAGCGGCAGGAGGGTGGGGACCGGTGGCACAAGCCGAGTCTGAGAGCCTCACCCCTCTCTACTAAGCCCTGGGACCCTCTGGCAAACCCCTCTTCTCAGCCGGGTCTCCAAGTATCTCCCAACCACAGTGGACACTGACTGCAGGGGGCGCTGTGCATTGCAGGGGGAAACTGAGGCACAGAGGACAGGGGGCTCGCCCAGGGGCAGACAGCCACAGCGGTGGCTGGGGGAGTCCAGGCTGCATGGGGAGGAGGGTGGGTGAGGGCAGCTGGGAAGAGAGTCTGCCCCTGCCATCCTGCGGCTCCCACGTGCTGGGGGGAGGGTAGGGAGAAGTGGGAAGGAGGGGTTCCTTGGGGCTCCTATGACTGGAAGCCCCTCACCAGCCAGAGGAGGGGTGAGGAGTCCTGGGGGCAGCCCTGACCCTGCCCTCTGCGGGAAAGGGGGGCAGCATTGCTATGGGGACCCTGGCTCCCTCTCCAGTCTGGGTACCTCCCCTATCTGATCACCCACCACTCACCGTCCCAGCTGAGGCCCATCAGCAGAGCTGCCAGGAGCCCCCTGTGCCCTCAGCCAGGGTGGGAGCTACCACGAAGGGCCTTGGAAGAGGACGGGGGAGCGGCAGGGAGCCCAGTGGGCAGGGGCAGTGGCCACAGCAGCAGTGTCCTGCTCCCTGACCCCAGCAGACGGGGCAGGCCAGGCGCACACAGCATGGGGCAGGGGTTCCCCGGTGACGCGGAGGGGCCAGGATGTCCTGGCTTGCTTCCCTGGCTGCATCTAGGAGAGTATGCCCAGCCCTGCAGGGCTGCCCAGACAGCGGATCCCACCTCAAACCCCCACACTCACAAGGGGATCCCAGCCCTTCAAGGCCAGGCTCAGCCTTCTCACCCAGAAACCAAGCCAGGCCCTGGGGGGCGCGTTTCACAACCCGACCCACCAAGGACAGAACTCTCTGCTCTCTCAGCCGCTGCTGAGAGGAGCCCCAGGGCCAGAGCGGCTGCCGTCCATCGCTTTCACCCATCCCCTTTCACGGGGCTCTGACCACTCAATCCCAGCTCGAAGGCCAGGCTCCCTGGGAGAGTGTCTGGGGCTCCGCTGACCTCCTGGAGACACTGAGGTGAGGGGGCACCTGCCCAGACCCCAGACAAGCCGCTCGCCCAGCCTGGCCAGGGTCCACCTCCCCTGCCGCCCTGCACAGGGGGGCTGTGCAGGCGTCCACTCCCCAGGGCCACACACAGCTCTTACAGGACAGGGTCCAGGGTAGGAAAAGACTGACCCGAGGTCACACAGCCACCTTCAGAGCCCATTCCTGGCTCCCCCCACAGACAGGCCGCTGAGCCACTGTGCCCCGAAGCCAGCCCTGCCCCGCCAGCTCCTGGGAGGCTGGGCAAAGGCGCTCAACTGAGCAAACTTCCGAGAGCCAAACAATCAGAATCAGGAAGAAAACACAAGTGTAAGCAGAGACTTCCTCTGGGGTGCGGCAAGCCCTCTTCCTCCACACGGCCAGGAGCCTGAGCGACACTCGGCTGCCAGCCGGCATCTCCCGGATGGGAACCAGTGGGGTGTCTGGGGGCCCCTTGCCCTGGCAGCCCCCCCAGGGTGGGGGCATTGCAGCACTGCCGGGCAGCCCACCGCCCACGCCTCCCCTGTGCTGGCATGTAAGGCGGCAGGACGGAGACGGCTGGGTAGGGTCTACCGCAGAACCCGGCTGTGGGGTCCGCCCCACCCCTGGGCTTCTCAAGGCCAGGAGGCAGGCAGCACATGTGCACAATGGCACCCACGAGCCTGGCATTGGCCACGTGTTTGCACAGCAGCATTGGACTCAGGTGGGGTCCCTTGAGGTCACTGCACAGAAACATCTCAAGACAAGCCACTGCTGCTGTAGCCGTGGGCAGGGCCACCCTCCCTCAGACAGTCCACGGCCAGGGCTCAGGTACCCTCTGACGCTTCGGGAGGCTGGGGCAGGGGTGGGGAAGAGGCTTGAAACCTGCGGCCCATCCATGCCTTTGGAGACATTGTTTTCGTCCCTCCTGCCAGGGAAGGCTGGCCCCTCACAGCAGGGACGGCAGCAGCCCTGGTACCACACGCACTCCCAGCGGAGCAAAGGTGGGAAGCTGAGGCCGCCTCACCCCACACCGCCGCCTCCCCTGCTGGAGATGATGCTCCAAGCGGGCGCGGCTTGGACCCCCTTGCAGCCCTGGGGGCACCGGTGGGAGAAAACAGGGCTCTGGTCACCCTGGGCCTCTCCCAGCCATGGCAGCAGGGATGGGCAGGGCCACTCGGAAGCCAGAGGGAGACCACCCCATGCAGCCCCCAGAGGATCACCCAAGATCAGCCTGAGGACAACCATGTGAAGGCTCACGGAACAGAGGCTGGCACCATACCAAGAGGCTGCTGGCCGGGCAGCCAGGAAGTAGGCCCACGAGATGGGGGGGGTGGAGGGGAGGTGCGGGCTCCAGGCAGGCAGCAAGGAGGGCGGCCCTGAGGAGGGAACTTCCTCGTGCCCCCGTCCCTGAGCAACGAAGGGCCATGCCCTCCCCACGCAAGCATGCCATTCCAGGGACTGGAGCCACCTGGATAACAGCAGGAGCCAGCCAGGTGCTGCCCATAGGGCCCGGCCGCCTCCGCGCACAGCTTCCTCTGATTGACGGCTGGAAACGAGCCCCCTCCAGGCTCCTCTGTCAGTCCAGGGTTCATGAGTTTGACTCCCTGTGAGCGCTCGCCACCGCCATGCTGACCCCTCCGGGCATGACACCAGACCTGCCACCCTCCAAGGCAGCCTCGCCCCCGCCGGCCCGGGGAGACTGTTCCCTACAGGGCCTGCCTGGACCTGGGAGGGTCTGGGGTGTTGCTGCCCAGTAGGGGCACGGGGCTCTCTCCTCTTGGGGGGCCCCTGAGTAGCACGTGCCGGCTGACCCTGGGGACTTCCCTCCCCTGCACCCTGCACCCAAGGTTGTGCTGCCCTGGCACCACCCTTCCCCCCAAACATTAACACCTGGGCTGTCCCTCCAGGGAGGCGTGGAGGCGACTTCTGAGCTGGACCCCCCTCCGCAGCTGGCTGCCCCCCACACCCACACACACCGCCTGGGCATCTCAGCCACAGGTGTCCCTCACGGGGTCCGGCCCAAGAGTCCCTGAACGGAAGGGACCGGCTCCTCGCAGCTCTCCCCGTGGACCCCTTCCCCTCCTCCCGGCCGCTCTGGGTCACACGCAGCTCGGGGCCGGCCCGGCGGCGGCAGGTGGCGCGGGCACCGCGCTGCGTCCCCTCCCCTCGCCGGCCGCGGAGACGGCCCCTCGGAGCTCGGCGTCGCCGGAGGCGATACTCACACCGCGAAGTGGTAGACGAAGCACTTCCAGCCGGTGGGGCGCTCCAGGAAGTTGTAGACGCGGCCCTGGACGTGGGTGCGCGCGAGCAGCGGGCGGCGCGCGCTGTAGATGGAGACGCGCGGGTCGAGGCTCACGGGCGGCCGCGGCCCGAGGTCGGCGGCGGGCGGTGCCGCGGGCGCGAAGAGCG
>NW_017731844.1:476704-506567 GCF_001890085.2 Hipposideros armiger
TCACCGGCTCGGCCCCACCTGCGCCCACGTGCTCGGCCCGCAAGCCCACCTGCTCGGCCCCACCTGCGCCCACCTGATTCGGCCTGCGCCGCCGAGCACCCAGCTGAGCCTTGAAGAAAGGCGCGGAGCCCGCAGGTGCAGACACAGCGGGCCGCGGCCCCCCCACTCCCCCGGCATCAGGGCGGCACAGGGCGCAGGGACCCACTTTACCCACTCTGAGCCTCTCCGGAGATTGGGGGTGAGGTAGAGGAGGAAGGAGAGGTGCGGTGGGACACATGCAGACAGACCCTCTTGGCACCTGGAGGATGGAGTGTTAGCCCTGCTGGGTGCTGGGGCCCGCGCTGCTGCGGGCGGAGAAGAATGCAGTCGGGTCGGTAGGTGCCCACTGGCGCTGTCGGGCCCTGGAGGCAAGGGGGAGCCACCGGTCAGGGACCGCCCAGTGGGAGCCGTAGGAGTGGAGGATGCGGGGACCGCTGGAGACAGCAAGGTTCTGGAGAGTTTGACCAACCGGCATAGCAGGCTGGGCTGTCTGGGCAGGTCCGAGGGAAGCGTTTGCGCCACCCTAGGGGCATGTGTGTTTGTCCTCCTGGCCCAAGGGGCTGCCGCTGCGTCGTGTGGGCTTTCCTGGGTGGGGGCAGGGGTAGAGGTGGTGATGAAGTCAGAGGTTTTCGTGGGTCCCCCACACTGCCTCCAGCCATCGCTGCACCGGTGTTTGGGTCCCTGTACATGAAACGGGTGCAGGGGTGGAGGATGGGGTAACAAACAGGAAAAAACAGGCTCTCTAGAGACATTGTCCTAGGCAGAGGGGTAACCATCCCCCAGCCATGTCAGGGTCCCATAACTTGGGAGACACTTCCCAGGTCTTCACTGAGCACCCTGGGCTGATTTATTTAATGTACCCCCCAGCAGAAAGTCAGTTCTTGATGGTGGACAGAGTGCAGCCCCCACCCTTCCCCTGACTCCCCCCCCCTTTGGATGGTGCCTGCAGTGGGTGCAGTTTGTATGGTCTGAGAGAATGGAGTGGGTCCCAGCCTGTGCCAGGCACGAGGGAGGCTCAGCCACTACAGCTCGGGAACCTTGCTGGGAGGTGTTTCGGTTAGGACACAAATGGGCAGAGAACCAGGAGGCAGAGTCCACCTCCACAGGGCCCCAGGGGACACTCAGGGCACACAGCAGCCTTTCATTCAGGCAGTACTTTCAGGATGAATGCGTATATGAGGGAACAGTGTTTGCACATCCATCTCCCAGTCAGCAGGAGGAAGACAAACTTGTAATAGGCAGTGTTGGGACAACTGGAGAGTCACAGAGAAAGAAAATACAGATAAAGTTGATCCATCTTGTACGCGATGCACAAGAATAAATTTCGAAGAAATGACAGGCTTAAAGGCAAATGTTGAAATGAAGCCATGCAGACTCTACAAAAAAGCAGGGCTGAATTCCTCAGCAACCTAGACTAGGAAGTTCATTCCCAACCACTGGAAATCCAGAGACAATAGCTGAAATCAGCAAAGGAAGACAGGCAATGGCCAACAGACAGCATTTGTAGTTTATTTTACATCACAGGCAAAGGATTAGTAACACTGATACATAAAGAACATCTAAAACTGAGAAGAAAATGATAGACCGCCTTATGGGAACGGGGTTGAAAGACAGGGACGGTGCATCCTGACCTTTGCACTTATGGGAAAAGCTTCAACCTCACGCTCAACAAGAAACACTGGAAGTACACTGTAGCACCACTGCTCCCCTACCTGGGCAAAGTCCAGATGTTTGAGGGCTCCGTCGTGGGCAAGGCAGGCCTCGGGAAAATAGATGTGCACCAGCGTCT
Organism: Hipposideros armiger; assembly: GCF_001890085.2. Classification (NCBI taxonomy): domain Eukaryota; kingdom Metazoa; phylum Chordata; class Mammalia; order Chiroptera; family Hipposideridae; genus Hipposideros; species Hipposideros armiger. The sequence goes on from NW_017731844.1 coordinate 478,533, forward strand.
TCTGTGGGAAGGGGGGGTCCTGGTCATATTAGCAAAAGCACAGGTACCATTTGACCCGGCAAGTTAGTCCCATTTCTGGGAACTGACCCAAAGATACGAGGAAACATTGAAAATGGTATATGCATAAGGCTATTCATTGTGACATTATTTGTATATTAGCAGGAGGCTAGAAACAACCAGAGTGTCCCTCAAATGGCTGAACTACGCTATGGTACAACTCCATAATGTAGCCCATTATCAATATGATCATTAACATTCGAAGGACAAAAGGACCCCCAAGAATCATACTGTTAGTAATACTATTAGTACCATTACTTTGAAATTACAAGTACATATCATGTTAAATTCCTGCACAACTAAAGGTTTTCAGCACAAGAGAGAAGAGATACCAATATAAAATCAAAGAAGTACAAACTAATGCTTAAATTGGAATTGGGAATCTGAGCATAAACTCCTCAGCTACTTTACCTTGAAACAAAATTACTTCCTAGCTCTGTCTTAAAACTGAAAAGTTTTAGGAGGGGTCGATCAGCAAGAGAACAAGTTGTGCATCAAAAAGAGTTATAGATTAAAGCATATCAAATATCTTAAAAACCCATTAATTCATAATGATGCCAAAAAATTCTAATGGGCCCTTTGTTGGTTACTGGGCTCATTAGTCTGAAAACTAGCTGAAAAGGGGACATTGTCAAGTGTTTATCCTGCCTCCCCTGCCTGAACTGAACTTCAGGGGAAGAAGACACACACATTATGTGATGTCAGGGGAATTGCTCCAAAGAAATCCGCAGGGAGGGGCCTGGAGTCTGAGATTAAACCAACCGGCCACTGAACTGGTCATTGTTGAAGTGATCATTGTTGAGCCTGTGGTGAATACAATCATGACACTGTGTGCTTTACTTTCGTGTATGTTTCCATATTTAAGAGATTATAACAAGGAGCCACCCAAGCACCTGGTAGAGGCTTCTGGGTTGGGGAGGGGGCTCTGAGCTGTGCAGGGGCCTGCTCTGGGAGTCCTGGCCTGCCAGCCTGGAGACACTGGAGTGGATCAGAGGCTGGAAAGGGGTCTCTTGGAGCTCTCTGCAAGCTCAGAGGAGCTGGTGGGGGGTCCTGGTGGAGGACTGAGGACACTGGGCTGAGAGGTGAGAGCTGAGAGGAGGGAGACCAGGTTCACAGGTGCTATGAAGTGCAGGCTAGGGCTGCACTAGGCTCAGGAAAGGAAGGGCCCAGAGTGAAGGGGTGAGAGCTGGGGCTGGGTGGGGCCAGCCCACAAGAAACACAAGCCGGGCCTGCTCACCTGGGGCTGGCGGGCCTCACCCACCCCCAGCCCACGGCTCACCAGCTGCCCTCCAGTTTCCCCCTCCACTGAGGGAAGCCCCACCTGCCCACAGCCCCCTCCCCAGGACCCAGACAGGGGCCCTGAGTCCACTCTGGGTACACATGTCACACCCTGGGGTCCTGGACATTGAGGCTGACAGGCCTCCCTGAGTCACCCCCTCTGCCTCGCAGGCCCATGGGCTGTCTCAGGGCCTCAGAACATTCTGGAAACACTGCAATACCCTTTCCTCAGTGGCCCTTTGCCATCACCCCTCTGCACACCATACCCACCCCTCGTTCTGTGGGGTTAGAGGCCAGCGGTGGGAGGAGCCCAGCTGCCCAGGCTGCAGAATCACACGCCCACACTCCGCCCTGCGAGCCCAAGACCCATGGTCCTGCTGGGCTGCCGGGCGATCGGGATTGACCGCGGGTTTCCTTTGGTCTGAGGTTAAGTCGTGTGACATTACCCCTTCCCATGAGCTGGTCTCATGCTCCCCAGAGAGCCTTGGGGCCCAGCCCAGCTGATAGGAAGTCCCTCAGGATACTCTCTGGGGCTCAAGTTCAGTTCTCCAAATAGAGCAGATTTAGAAAAGCTTGGGGTTGCTGGCCCTGGCTGTGTGCAGGGGCTGGGGGAGGCTTCAGCAAAGAGCATTGTGGCCAGCACCACAAGCACCCCGTGGCCCCCTCCAGTCACCTCCCGTCACCCTCCCACTGGCACTGAGCCTCTTCATCCCCTTCTAAGTAGGTGTCTTGAGGACGAGCCCTGAGACTCCAAAGTCCCCTACAGCCCAGCAGGATCTCCGAGCAGCAGTCACTCTGTGCAGAAAAGTCGGGTTTGGGGTTCAGGGTTAGCTTCCAGCTGGAAGGGCCACCTTGCAATATCTTTGCCGCGAATTCGCACCAACTACCTGCAAAATCAAGATGTGAGCTTATTTCCACTGCCAGTCCAACGGTCACACGGATGCATGGTCTGGTGCCCTCTTTGGCAAAATCACCCTCAAATGTGCCCCTTACACACTCACCCTAACCCCTCACGTTGCTGTGTGACCGAATATCCTGAAGTCAAGAGCTCTGTACACCAGGCTGGACCCTTGGGGCACACGCCTGTCCAGCACACGTTGGAGAGTGAGGGCCGAGGCCAACACATCCGATTTTGATCACCAAAACCTAAGACCCCCCAGCCCTCACAGGACCCCCACCCAACACAGCAGCCCACCACCCACCACCCATGGCCCTCAGCTGATCCTTCCAGGGTCAGGCTGCCTCATGTCCCAGGAGCCCAGGCAGTGCCCACCTGGGGCATCTGAGAAGCGATCAAGCCTTTCCTTGCTGGACAGTCTGGTGGGTGTCCCTGGTCACTCGGAGAATGGAGGGCAGGAGATCTGGTCCAGGTGGCCTGTTCTTAGTCCTTCGATGCTGTGGCGGGCAAGTTCCTGGCCAGTGCCTTGTCCACCTTACTAGTGCTTTGGCACTTTGGCCAGTGGGACTGGCCCTCCCAAGCTGTCCCCGTGGCCCATCTCGGAGCCAGAACCCAGGCTGGGCCTGAGCAAAGAGTGAACTTGGTGGAGGCAGGTGAGCAGGTCAGGCCACAGGCTGGCAGGGAGGCCAGGGCGATGGCAAAAGGGGGTGAAGAAGAGGCGGCAGGGGTGACTCAGCCAGCCGGCCGTGTTTATTGGGCACCCACTGAGTTCCCAGCCTTGCTGGGCATTAGAGCCACCAGAGGAGTGGAAGACAAGTCCCTGCCCCTGGGGGGCAGTGACCTTGTCTGTGAGACATACAGACCACGAGAGAAGCCACACGACAACAGCACACACGTGCTGAGAGCTTCACCCAGCCCCACTCCTGCTCCCCCAACGACCACACAGAGCCTGTGAAAGAGCTGTCCTCACGGGGTGCGGGCACCCTGAGGGCGGAGACTAACTCACTCATCCCCGGAGTCCAGGCACCCAGGAGAAGATAGGTGGTGAGTGGGCGACTAGGGAGAGGAATGGGTGCATAGGGTGGGTGGGTAGATGGGTCGTCTTACTTCCAGTTACTTGCATAAATGTTACCTTCCCAATAAGGTATTTAAAAATAACGTCCCCCAGGGTGGCCCGGGGGCTCAGTTGGTTAGAGCAGGAGCTTTGAGCAACAAGGTTGCCAGTTCAATTCCCACATGGGCCAGTGAGCTGCGCCCCCCACACACACACACAACTAGATTGAAAACAGCAACTGGACTTGGAGCTGAGCTGTGCCCTCCACACCTAAGATGAAAGACAACAACTTGACTTGGAGCTAATGGGTCCTGGGAAAAACACACTGTTCCCCAGTAAAGTTACAAATAAATAAATAAATAAAAATAAAAATAACATCCCCCAGCCACTGGTTGCTCCCTGCTTTATTTTTCTCCATGCCATTTTAATAATGTCTGTCTCTCTTTTTTTTTTTACTTCATATTTCTTTGCTCGTTGTGCATCTCCCCTGACACCTAGCACCATGGTGGCACATAGAAGCTGCTCAACGAATTTGTGGTGAACGCCTGCCTGAGCTGGTGGGTGATGGATGGGTGAGGAGGAGCGGGGGTGGGGGGGTGGACAGTGGTGCCTGACAGACGGGGTGGAGTCCACAGATGCCTGTAATTTAATGAACCTTACGCACCTCTGTTCTCTTGTAGATCCCAGGGAAGGGACAATCAGTTTCTTGGCCTCCTCAGGAGCCAAGAAGGGGACAGAGGGGCAGCTAAGGACCAGTGGGGCTAGGGTCCCCGGGTGTGATGCCCAGACCCAGACCCCAGAGCTCCAGCTGAATCTTCAAGGCAAGAGCCTGTATGTCCACACAGACACACACACACACAGTGTGTCCACATACACACAGTGTGTCCACACAGACATACACACACAGTGTGTCCACACACACACACACACACAGTGTGTCCACATACACATAGTGTGTCCACACAGACATACACAGTGTTCACACATACACACAGGTACACACACACACACACACACACAGATACATACACAGTGTGTCCACATACACATAGTGTGTCCACACAGACATACACAGTGTTCACACATACACACAGGTACACACACACACACACACACACACAGATACATACACAGTGTGTCCACACATACACATACACATAGTGTGTCCACACACACACACCCGCTGGCCCTTGCATGGGATGCTCACCCAGAGCTCGGGGCACCAGAGGCCATATTAAATTTAAAGGATGCTGGGCTTTGTCCTAAGCAGTCTCCCTGGCCACACAGGCCCCAGGAGGTGGTGTTGTCATTGTCCCCATTTCGCATTGGGACCAGGATCCACAGCTCTTAAGAGAGTTACTGCGGGTCACGCCACAGCCCCTCACGCATGTGCTCGCGGCTGGTGCACACACACGCAGAAAGACGCAGGATAATGGCGTGTGCAGGGAGCACCCTCCCCGGCCTAGGGCTGCCAGCCCGCCCGGCTCTCCACAGCTGACACGTGCTCCCGATGGCCAGAGTGGACGGCGGAGGAGGGAGTCACTCTATTTGCAGTCCCTCCAAGCACCCTCAGGCCCCCTTGCTGGGGCTCCAGGACGCTGTGGGGACAAGATGGCAGGGGGAAGGGACAGAGAGCTGGGCCGGCAGCCATGCCTGACCCTGGCTCAGCCCCCTTGGCTTCTCTGCCTCTATCCCAGCATCTGTGACAGGCCGGTGCCTCCTCCCACGTGGATGGAAGGACTGGCACTGGGCACAGAAGCGGCTGATGGCAGGCACTGCCATGGGGCCAGAGCCCAGAGGCCCAGCCAGACAGAACACAGCCCAGAGGCCTCGCTGCCCCCCTCCGGCCCTTTCCTTCCCAGGTCCTGCTCCTGGGGGTGGAGGTCACAGACAAGGGTCCACCAGCTGGACACAGGATCCTGGGCTTATAAGATCCTGATGGTCACTTCAGGGAGACGACACTGGCTGTGGCTGTGGGGATGAGGACCCGGGAGGAGCAGCTGCAGAACTGGGGGACCCCTTGTGGAAAGGAGGGGCTGCTGGGTCCTCTGAGTACTATGGGTGAGGCTACAGGAAAACGTGAAGGGGTAGGGGTCAGCAAGGACAAGTTTACCTCACAGGGGCGAGGCGGGCCGGGGTGGGGGTGGGGTGAGACTGGGCTGCTCAGCGAGGATGACCCTCAAACCGAGTGGCCCACTGGGCTCTCAGCCTCCATTGCGGGTGCTGGGGTCACCCCAGAGTCCACAAATGGCCCTATCCTGCAGAACCTGCCGGAGTAGCCAGAAGTGGTGTCCCCCCCGCAAGGACCAGGGCAGGGCCCTTCCTGTTCCAGGGCCCCGAGTCTGGACCTCATGTGGACTTAGAAGACGCAGGGACAGAGGGGGCCCCCACACCAGCAGGGAGATGCAGACCAGCTGGGCCCCTCTCGGGGCTGTGGCCTGGGTCCTAAGACACAAAGCAGCAGAGGTGGGTCAGTGGGCTGGGTATCTTCCTGCAAATTGAACCCTGTGTGGCACCCAGCATGTACTGGGGGAGGGCTGCCCATCTGGGGTAGCATTCTTGAGGGACCTGCCCTCACCCCCCTACCCTCCCTCCCTTGCAGGCCTCGGCCAGCACCAGAAGGCCAGCTGATGGCTGTGGTCAGTAAGATCTGCGTCCCAGGGACAGGAGCCTGGGGGACTGGGCCTGTGCTCTGCTGGGTGTGGCCTCTCCCCCAAAGGAAGCATCACGTGAACTCAACCCCATCCTGTGTGACGCTGGCCCCCGGGCCAACTGTAGCAAAGGGGATGCAGGCAGCTGAAAATAAGGCCAGAGCGCAGGCCAGCGTGGACATCCCTCCAGACAGTGTCAGTGGCACAGGTGGCCCCTGGGCACCTCCGTCCCGGTGCAGCGTTGCCCCGGCCCTCCCTGCCCCGCCCACCCCAGGCACTGCCACCCACTGGTCCTAAGAACTTGCCCAGACACCCCGCCTCTGCCCCACGGCCGCTCACGCACGGACACACATCTGCACACTCACTCATTTACTGTTGTTTATTCACCCAACAGCCTGGGTTGTAGGCCCAGGAGGCAGCAGTGAACTCTCAGTGGCCCAAGCAGACGGCAAACGAGGGGACGAAAGGTCACTTCAGAAGGTCAAGCTCAGTGAAAACGAACGCCAGGTAACATGGAAAGAGAGACCCAGGGCCGGCCCCTGTGCGGCTGTGACCGGTGCCAGGGCAGCGGAACGGAAGGCCCTGAAGCTGGACTAGGAGCAAACGAGAGACCAGATGGCTTTGGGGAAAAGGGGGACAGGCGGCAATGGACAGAGCTGCAGGCTGATGATTGGGGTTTTCTTGTTGGGGTAATAGGGAGCCATGGAGGGTTGTAGGCAGGGGAGGAGCACAGCCCGGTCCTGGGCTGGGGGTGGGGTGGGGAGGGGCGTCCAGAGGTGGATTTCAGAGGTGAGGGGCAGGACTGGCAGAGAGGAAGGGAGGGAAGGGCCGTGTGCCCGCTGCCCCCACAGGCTCTGAGGGCCTGGGAGATGCCCTCACTCTCCACATACCCCCAGAGCTGGCAGGTCAGCAGGGTGAGGCACCTGGGTGTGTGGACCAGGGGCCCACCAGACCTTGCCAGCTCCCCCAGGATCGGCGTTTCCCCCTCAGAACCAGGCCCGAGGGCTTATGGGGTTCCTGCCTGGAGTCCCATGTTGCTGGAGCCTGGGGGACCTGAGGGACCTCAGACAGCCCCTCTCCTACCTGGACGGGCTCCAGGTGACATACCTAACCCTCAGGTGGCTATTGTGGGAGCGACCTGAGCCCTTGCACCGGGGGACAAAGCCGGCGGGGCCTCCACTGCCTGGACCGCCATCGCCTTCCGGGACTCTGCGTGTGGTCCTGGGGCGCCCTCTGGTGGCTGACAGGCCAGACAGGCGGGGACACCGTTAGTAGGGAGTTCCCAGTGTCAAGGGCCTGGACTCCGTCCCCCACCCCTTCCCAAGCTCAGGAGAAGGGTCTCTGGGAGGAGTCCTTGGGAGGGGGTCCTGAGGGTCTCTTTGGGGAAGGGGCACACGGAAGTATCAACCAGGCTCTGTTCTCCTCGTGCGTTACCCACAAGCTCCCAGAGGCCGGCTCCCCACTTTTCAGAGACACTGGAGTGGTCAGGTTCCTGAAGATACGCAGGATGTGAGCCCAGGACTGTGGGACTCCAGAGGGCACACGCCCCATGGCACCCCATCCTGCCCCTGGATGAAAGGACAGCGCTCATGCAGTGCCCACATTGCCCGGCAGCTAGCCCACTCCATGCCACCTTCCTAAGAGGACGACACGCCCTGGGGGCTGATCCCACAGGGCTTTGCAGGACCCCAGGCGTGGAGAAGGCCATCTCTGCCCTCGGGTCCTCCATGGGACGCTGGGTCGCACGCCCTGGGGTCAGCCCTTTCCACTTGGTAGAGAGCTGAACGGAGGTTCCGTAGGAAAGTGAGCCACGTCAGTGAGTGGGACTGTCTGGACTCGGCTCTGGGACACAGGCCACCCCCAAGAACAGTCCACGGAGAGAATGACAGTAAGCAGGGTGGCCCAGCAGCACCCCCACATGGGGTTACCCCTCTGACTTTGGCCAGAGCAGGGCTGTAGGCCCAGCTGCGCCCAGGTGGGTGCCTCCGCCCCCAGCCCGTATTGGTCACAGCATTGGCTGCCCAGGTGGTGGGCGTGGTGGGCGGGAAGGAGGAGGAGCTGGCGGCTGGCAGATACCCTCGCCCCCAGCCCGTATTGGTCACAGCATTGGCTGCCCGCGTGGTGGGCGTGGTGGGCGTGGTGGGCGGGAAGGAGGAGGAGCTGGCGGCTGGCAGGCAGGTGGCCCCGCCAACGACAGCCTCCACCCTGCTCCTTGGCAGCAGCAGCATGTCTGGGCACCGGGGAGAAAGCAGGCAGGTAGGTGCCCCGCACAAGCAGCTCCCAGGTGGGAGCAGGAGAGGGGCGCCCTCTCCTCCTAGGCAGAAGGGGGAGGTGGGACGGGAGGGGACGGGCTGGGCCATCCCTGCGTCTTGCCTCAACTTCCTCGTGAGAGCCTGGGGAGAATTCCACTATCTCGGGGCTACGGAGGGGCTGGGTGTTTGGGAAGAGGCTGCCCCGCCGCCCCTGGCCCAAAGCCAGCATGGGGAGGTGGGGGGGCGGTCTGGGCAGGAGGGCGGACCCACCGCCCTGGGTCCAGGATGTCGGGTCAGTGTGCCCAGCAGCCAGGAGAAGCTCAGAGATGGTGAGTGTGGGGTGGGGGGCTGAGTCCCCTCACCACCCCCTCCCTGATCACACCTTGCACACCTGGCCCAGGGAGATCCCCAAGTCCTCCTCACTGGGGGGCGTTGGAGGGGCCACTGTGCCGACAACTGGCCTGCTGAGTGTGGGGCCAGTCGATGCCTTCTCCTTACTGCCGCCTTCCAGCATCTCACGGTCGGGGTGACAGGCCCAGAGAGTCTCGGGGGCTGGGACAGTCACACAGCTTGGGGGGGGGGGCGCTGGGCTGTGACCCCAAGGCCTGGCTGCTCAGCTCTGTCCACACTGAGGCCCTTTCCCCGATGGCCTCGGACCAGCAAGTGGCCACTTGGCCCTGTGCCCAGATGAGGAGCCCCCAGCGTCATTGCTGTCCGGCTGAGGATTTGCCCGTTTCCCTCTCAGGATCGTGGGGTAGGATTCCAGCCAGGGGTCATGCAGGACCCCTCCAGCTGCCCCACTGCCCCCACCCCCTCCAGGAACAAGGGCACCTGCTCATGCAAATCCTGCCCACTTTGCATGCCCTTCCCACTTGCTGGCTCCATTTGCCTGACATCTGGCGCGGTGCCGCCCCCAGGACCCAGCACAGTGCCCCCGTGCCCCCGTGACCCGGGCTGGGAAGCTGGGGGCCATGCCCAGGCCTGATAGGGTGTGGACTGAGGGCGGTGGCTGTGGCCCCAGGGAAGCTGAGGCTGGCCCTCCACACCCCTGCTCGGGACCAGCTGTGTGGTCAGCAAGGAGAAAGGCCTGGGAGCACCCCCAGGACCCCCTCCCCAGGCAGGGGCTGTCCCTGCCAGGCCCCCTCCCTGAACCAGCCTGCTTGAGGCTCGTGGGTATGAAAACATCGACATTCAGGCCCCTGGACCCCCAACCCCCACACACCCTGGACAGGGTCACGCCGAGCCGTGCCACCCCCCCCCCGCCCCTGCTTGTGGGCCATGGGTCCAGATGTGGACAGAAGTGACCCTGCTGGTGTCCAGGCGTGACAGTGCCCTGGCGGGAGTGGGGGCCATCCCCGGGGACACTCCCCGCCTTGCTGCCTGCACTTGGGGGTTGAAGAGTGTCCCCCAAAATTCATGTCCACATGGAACCTCAGAATGTAGCCTTATTTGGAAAGAGGGTCTCTGCAGATGTGACTGGTTACGATGAAGTCACACTGGAGGACCTGAGCCCTGACCCAATGGCTGGTGTCCCTATAAGAGGGACATTCAGACAGAAAGACACACGGGGCAGGCCACGTGGAGACGGAGGCCGAGGCTGGAGGGATGCGGCCATGAGCCCAGGAATGAATCTGGGAGCCCCCCAAAATCTGAAGAGGCAGGACGGACCCTCCCCCGGAGCCTCTGGAGGGAGTGGGGCCCTGTGACACCTGGAGGCCCAGTGTGTGGGGCTTCGTTACAGCTGTCCCAGGACACTCCTGTACAACCCCCGTCTTGAACCCCGCCCCCCACACTCAGGCCAGCAGCACTAAATTCTGGTGGATGTGCACCCCACCTCACCCCCGGGCTGGGTCCCAGGCCCCCCGAGGCCCGGCTGCCAAGACAGGGTCGGGGTGGGGGGCCTGCGTGCAGCCACACAGCCAGCGGGAAGCTGGCCCTGGCCTGGGTCGGACACCGGCACACACTGACCAGCGTGCTCTGCGCCCGGCCCTCAGAGGTGATGGCTGTGCAAGTGTCCCGGGGCGGCCGTCACCAATGGCCACACACCGGACGTCTTAAAGAAACAGACATTGAGTTTCTCATGGTTCTGGAGCCGGAAGTCCCAAATCGAAGCATCTCAGGGCCACGTTCCAGGGGGGCTCCTTCCTGCCGCTTCCAGCTTCTGGGGCCCAGGTGTCCCTGGGCGGGTGCCCCCCCCAACTCGGTAGTCGCTCTCCTGACCAGGGCACCAGGCCCTGGATGAGGACTCGTCCTCACGTTGCACCTGAGCAAGTCCACACCTTACAAAGAGCCTATTTCCACAGGGGGCCCCGTCCCCAGGTACCAGCACTTAGGGCTGACACACACCCTCTTGGAGGACACGGTGGGGGGACCCCAGCAGTACCGGTCACTGTGGAGCCGGCAGGCGCCCTGCTCACCTCCCGTGTGCACAAGGGGCCCCGCCCTGAGGACAGGAGCCACCAGCAGACCGTGTTTTACAAAAGGACCCCCTCCTGTCCCAGGGGCCCGTCCTCACCAGGGCGCCTCTTGAGGTGGGGGGTGGCCGGCGGGGCTGACCACGGAGGAGCCGGACAGTAGCTCAGTGGGAAGGGGAGCTGCCGACACCCCCGGGTGGCCTGGGTGGCTCTGGAGCAGTCAGGGGACCAAGCTTCACGGGGGTGGCTGCATGGGGGTGGCTGCACGGAGGCAGGGCCTCTCGGGTCCCCAGAACCCAGGTCCCCACAGCGTCTTGGAAGACCGTGGCTCCCCCTGTGGGCACACGACCCACCCGGTTTGTAGAGGAAACCCTTTACAGTGAGGCTGGAGCCAGGAGTGTGGGAGATGTTGGGGGGCAGGTCGGAGGGGCACTGGGGGTGTGTACAGCCTGGTGGGACCCAGCTCCTTGTCACAAGGGCCAGTCCTGGGCCCCTGGTCCTCAGGTCTCTGCTGCGTGGAGAGGGCCTGATGTGTCCGACCCCACCGGCTGCAGGAGAGGACGTGGGCACAGCACTGGGTGTGGAGTGTGGAGGAACTCAGTGTGAAGAGACCTGGGGGAGGGGCGAGAGCCTTCCCTCCCTGGGCCTCCTGTGCAAGGAGGGGTGGTCTCCTCCCCAGGCCGCTTTGGCCCCCCTCGGTCCCCCTCGCGCCCCCTCGCCTCCCATGGGCCCCTGCACCTGAGCCTCCCCTTCTCACCTGCCCACCCCTCTCCGCCCAGACACACCCAAGGTCCTCACCCCTGCCCTGGGCCAACAGGGGTGTGTAGGGTGGGTGGGCTGCGTGTCTGGAAGTCTAGGGGACTCCGCTAAGCTTTTGGGGTTTCCAGGACACCTCCCGCCAAGGCCTCCACAGAAGTGGTGACAGGAGTGGCTGGTCTGACGTGCCCGGGGAGGGGTGAGTAGTGGGAGCGGGAGGCAGGCGGAGGGGCCAGGACATGTCCCATCGCGACCCGGGAAGGGGGTCGGGCTGTGTGGGCATGTCTGGCAACTGAAGCAGGAGATTAAGGGGGCTCTGACAGGAGAGGAGGTCATAGTGGGGGGGCTCCAGACAGGGCGGGTTGGTGGGAAGGGCACTGGGGCAGAGAAGCCCTCTCGGTGGCCCCAAATCTCTGCCCGTATGTGGCTGTAGGCGAGGGGCTTCCCTGGTGAGGGCGGCCCTGGCGTCCAGCAGGGAGGGAGGCAGGTTCACCTCTCACGTCCTCTGTCCCTGCAGAGAGGTCCCCATGCAGGAGTCTGGGGGCACCTGTCCTGGCAGCCCCAGGGGTGCTGCCGAGGGGCGGTGGCCGGGCCTGTGCCGCGGCGAGATCGAATTCGGAGGGTCTGGGAAGAAGCGAGGCAGGGTAAGGGGCTGCCCAGCCCACCCCCTCCAGCCCCCGACAAGACTCCACTTGGCCCCCACTCCCCGGGGACTGACTGCCACGCTCTCGCTGGACCCCCAGTGACCCCATTTCCTCTCCTGCCTGCTCACCCCCAGAGCTGCGCACTCAGGGGCCATGTTCAGAGCCCCCACACGGGCAGTGCCCCAGCGTGTCCAGGCCCCTCCTCGGTCCAGCTCTCACCTCTCTCAAGGGGGAAGCGAGGCCCAGCGTGCGGTTGGGACTGCCCAGGTCACAGGGCCGCTCAAGGCAGGACCCGCCCAAGCCCTGGCCCCCGAAGGGCCTCAGGCCTCTGTCCTGCTGCCTGCCCCACGCCCCGTGCCCAGAGCCCACTGCTGTGCCGGTGGCCCCGTCCTGAGGCCTAAGGCTGCCGGCCACCATGCCCCGCAGTTCGTGAAGGTGCCCAGCAGCGTGGCCCCCTCCGCGCTCTTCGACCTCCTGCTGGCCGAATGGCACCTGCCGACCCCCAACCTCGTGGTGTCCCTGGTGGGTGTGGAGCGGCCTTTCGCCATGAAATCCTGGCTGCGGGACGTCCTGCGCAAGGGCCTGGTGAAGGCAGCTCAGAGCACAGGTGAGGCCCCCACAGTCCAGGGCCCTAGGGACCCACAGCCCCCCGAGCGTGGAGCGCCCCAGCCACTGACTCCCGAGGCCTTTCCTGGACGGTGGTCCCCAGGGCAGCCCTCCCTCCGCACGGCCAGCAGTGGGAGCAGCTCCTGGGGGGTGCAGCAGAGGGGCCGAGGGGCCCTGCAGGTCCAGAGCCTCCCCCAACAGGGTCCTGGCCAGCCTGTGGGCAGAGGCGCGGCCCCTCCACTCGGGGTGCCTCTGGGGGTGCTGACTGTTTCTCTGCCCGCTGCCCACGGTGAGCACTCCAGCCAACCAGTGCTGTGGTCAGGGTCACATCACAGGGCTTCTGTTTGGGCCGCTGGGCCTGCAGAAAAGCCAGCACGTGGCCGGGGGCTTTTGAGCTCCGTCAGCGCAGACGTGATTGTGCCATAGAGGAAAGGCCTGCGAGCCGGCCGGGCTGAGGGCTTTGCCATCTGGACAAACCTCCCCGGGTCCTGGCCCCACATGGGCACCTGGACAGCCTGGCCCGCTCTCCTGCGCTGTCCTGGATGGCACCGGTGGGTGCCCCAGGACACGGTGGGTGACCCAGGACACGGCCCCAGGACACGGTGGCTGGGCGGGCTGACTGGGGGGATCTGGGGCCCCGAGCTCAGCGAGCCCCCATGCCTGCAGGCGCCTGGATTCTGACCAGTGCTCTCCGCACGGGCCTCGCCCGGTACGTGGGGCAGGCGGTGCGTGACCACTCGCTGGCCAGCACGTCCATCAAGGCCCGCGTGGTGGCCATCGGCATCGCCTCACTGGGCCGTGTGCTGCACCGTCGGCTTCTGGACGACGCCCAGGTAAGTGTCCGGCTCGGAACGCTGCGGGCATGGGGCAAGGTGGGCCCGGGAGGCAGGAAGGGGTCACAGCCCCAAGTATTACCCACCTCAGGGCAGGAGGGAGGCCGCTGTGGAGGCCACCAGCACGGTCTCACAGGCTGACCACACCCTGCCATCCGCTGACCACTCATTATTGGGCGAACATCTCCCAAGTCCCTCTCGGTGCCAAGTCTGCCGCGGACAAACCAGACTCGGCCCTCGAGGCTCACAGGCTGGAAACAGGTGGTCAGAAGGACTGAGACATGAGGGACAGTGGAAAAAATAGGACTTGGAACCAGAGGAGACGGAGGGGGAGGATGAGAGGGGAGGGGGGCCCAGGGAGCTGTGTGCCCAGCACTCGGCCAGCAGGTGGCAGCATTGCCTAGGGAGCAGCATGGGGAGAGGCGGCCAGGGTTCCAGCCCGCACAGACCTGGGGTGGGAACCTGGGCTCCAAGGACCCAGCCCAGGGCCTGTCTTGGCCACCGAGTGGCCTCTGCTCCACCCCGAGGGTCTATCTAAGGCAGGGCCAGAGGACGCCCTGCAGCCCCTGCTGAGTGGAGCTTCCCACAGCCCTACGTGCTTTTTGGGGGGCCCCTCCTGCCTGTGCCTTCCCCTGGGGCCCCTGGCCAGCAGCCACGCCCTCCCCCGTCAGGGTGGGAACAGGACTGGACAGAGCCCTGCCCGGCCTCACGGTGTGCTTGGGGGCCCAGGAGCACAGCCCTGTCCACTACCCCACGGACAATGGCGGTGGCCAAGGCCCCCTCTGCTCCCTGGACAACAACCACTCCCACTTCATCCTGGTGGAGCCAGGGCCCCCCAGGAAGGGGGACGGGCAGACAGAGCTGTGGCTGAGGCTGGAGAAACACATCTCGGAGCAGAGGACCAGCTATGGGGGTGAGACCCGCTGGGGAGGCCGCCGGGGAACACGGTGGGGAGGGGGCACGGCGTGAGGGCTGGGCTGGAGGGACCGCCAGGTGGGCAGGAAAGGGCATTCCAGGCAGAGGGCACAAGCGTGCCTGAGCCTTAAGACGCGGGCCATTGGACGCCTGGAGGTGGATGGCTGGCCCGGGTGTGGGGACACAACTGGGGGGTGGTAGCTCTGCCAGGAGTAGTTGTGGGTCCGTGTCCACTAGATCTTCCCTGGCCTGAGGCTCTGGCTGGGGGCTCAAGGCTTTGAGAAGAAAATGAGATGAGATTGGCCTGTTTCCCTCCGCCAGCCGTGAGGCGTGCTGCCACCAGGGGGCAGTGTTGCCCGGAGAATGGGCACTGCTGTGAGGGGTTCGAAACCAGGATTCGCTCAAAAAGACTAATGTGTAACTAATACTTACCAACAAAATATAGAATTGCTTATGTTCTTTACCTACAATATGAAGTATTTAGCAACTAAGCGCTCTTTAAAAATGAAAACACAACCCAAGCTATGTTTAAACCGTCACACGTAGGTGCAATGTCTACGCTCTGGGTGGCCGGAGCCCGGCTGGCCCACACACCCCGGTGTGTGCTCGCCATCAATCAGGGGGCACCTTTGGGAGCTAGAGGGCCTCCCTCCCCGCAGGCGCGGCAGGTCCAGGAGTCTCGGGAGGAGTCTCATGTCGGGTTCACGTTTAGGGGAGAAACCTTTAGCTCTCTCATCAGCATTGTCAGACCTTCTGCCGTGATGGGGACAGTGGCTGGGCACTTGGAATGTGGCCGGTGAGGCCAGGAACCAAATCCGAATGTTTAACTACTTACATTACTTTAAGTAGCCACACGAGCAGCGACTTTGGACAGTGGGTGTGGGATTGGTGTCTTTGTTCCCGAACGACAGGGCCTGTGATACATGGCCCCTGGCTTTCAGCCTGGAGACACCACTTCACTAGAAAAAGCCTCTTGGCCAGTGTTTGCCCAGAAATGTGGCGGATTGATGGTCCGAGGCCTGGGTGCTCACCCCACGGAAAGGGTCCCAGGCTCCCCACGCGCCCCAGGCACCTGGGGGACCTCACTGGTGCTCTGTCCCCAGGTACCAGCAGCATTGAGATCCCCGTCCTCTGTCTGCTGGTCAACGGCAACCCCAGCACCCTGGAGGTAGGTGGGGAGAGGTGAGGGCTTGGCAGGGGCCCCCTGGCCAGCGGGGGCCCCCTATAGGGTCCTCCCCACCTGGGACGGGGAGTGGAAGGGAGGGCTGGGAGCACCGGGGGCAGCTGATCTGGGGTCCGCTGTCCCCTCCCTGCTGCCCAGAGGATCTCCAGGGCTGTGGAGCACGAGGCCCCGTGGCTGATCCTGGCAGGCTCGGGGGGCGTCGCCGACGTGCTGGCTGCCCTCATGAGCCAGCCCCACCTCCTGGGGCCCCAGGTGGCCGAGAAGCAGTTTAAGGAGAAGTTCCCCAGCGAGCATTTCTCCTGGGAGGACATCCTGCACTGGACAGAGCTGGTAGGCACCCTCCAGAGAACAGAGAAGACCAGTCAGGAAGGCGACCCCTTCTCCCCACTCTGTACCCCATTCCTGGGCGGGGCTGGCCCTGGGGGAGCCTGTGTCCCCTTCCCACCCAGACAGCCCCGCCCCTCTTGCTGCAAAGCCCCCGTGCTCGCTCCTGCTTTGGGCCCTCGTGAATGGGGGTCCTTGGAGCCAGCCCCCAGTCTGCAGTGGTATTGCCCTAGGCCCAGGGGGCGGTGGGCGCACAGGGCAGGCTGGCGCTCAGCCTGTGCCTCCGTCCCCTCCGGGCCTGCGTCCTGGCGTCCCAGCTGCAGAACATCGCCTGCCATTCCCACCTGCTCACGGTGCATGACTTCGAGCAGGAGGGCTCCGAGGAGCTGGACACCGTCATCCTCAAGGCCCTGGTCAAAGGTGAGGGCCTGATGGAGCGGGGAGGGCAGCGCACAGCTGGGGGGCCGACTGCTGCCCACCCCACAGCCCAGGGCCCTGCTGCTGGCGGGGCGGCCACCCACACCCTGCCCGGTCCTGGCCTCGGCCTCCAGGGGCCTGCACCCAGGCAGGGTCACCACCAGGTAGGAGGCAGCAGCTGGGACGGCATTGCTCTGACGTGTGTGTGTGTGTGTGTGTGTGTGTGTGTGACTCCGCACTCGCTCCAGCAGCACATATGACACAGCTGGGGTGATGCAGAGATGGCCATGGTGTCTGGACACAGATACATGAAGCCGTCTGTATTTGACAAGTTTCATGTTAGCTATTTTACCACAATTTCAAATGCTATTTAAAGTGTTCAGTTCAGTAGTTTTTAGTTCTTTCACAAGGTTGTGCAACCACAACTAGAAATTCCAGAACATTCTCCACCCCCAAAAGAAACCTGGCGCCCGCTGGTCTCTCCCCATACTGCCCCAGACCCCGGCAGCCACCCATCTACTGCCTGTCTCTGTGGATTTGCCCATTTGGGGCATTTCCAATCGATGCGATCATACAGCTTGTGGCCTTTGGTGTCCGGCTTCTCTCACTGAGCAGCAAGTCTTCAAGGTCCATCCGCACGGCATGTGAGAGCATCACCTCTGTTTTTATTAAACTTTATTGGGGAACAGTGTGTTTTTCCAGGACCCATCAGCTCCAAGTCAAGTTGTCCTTCAATCTTAGTTGTGGAGGGCGCAGCTCAGCTCCAAGTCCAGTCACTGCTTTCAATCCAGTTGTGGGGGGCGCAGCCCACCATCCCATGCGGGAATCAAACTGGCAACCTTGCTGTTAAGAGCACGCGCTCTCAGCAGCTGAGCCACCCGGCCGCCCCGTCACCCCTTTTAAGGCCCGGCTTTACTCCACCGTGCGGAAGACTGCATGTTGTTTCCCGTCGATGGAACAAGCTGTCTCCATTTTTTGGCTCCATGGGCTTTTCTTGGAGAGCACATGCCATGGGGCTGGCTGCTGGCAGGCCGACACGGGGGAGAGGAAGGCCAGCCGCTGTGCCCACCTGTCCCGTCGGGGTTCTGGGGCACCGAGGGCTGGCGTTTTGGCCGGCTGGGGCTGCAAGCATTGGTCCCGGGGGACTGGTGATGGTGTGTGCCTCTCGCCGTTATTCAGAGGGTGCAGACCAGGGCACGCTGGGTACTTGACAGAGCCGCCTGAGGGCCCCTGGGTTTGTCCTCATCCCCTCTGCCTGCTCTGCCTGCAGCCTGCAAGAGCCACAGCCAGGAGGCACAGGACTACCTGGACGAGCTCAAGCTGGCGGTGGCCTGGGACCGCGTGGATATCGCCAAGAGTGAAATCTTTAACGGGGACGTCGAGTGGAAGGTACCCTGCCCACCCCTGGGCACCCTGAGCCCTGTTTCTGGTCCACAGAGAGAGCAGGCAGTGTCCCAAGGGCCCCTGGCTGGGTCCGTTGTCTCCCCGGGGTCGCTGAGGGGGACTGAGGGTGGGGAGCGCATCAGTTATCACTCCCACAAGCAGGCTAGGGACTATCACATGCTCCATCGGTGGCCCTGAGCTCTGCCCACCTGTGTCCGCTCTGCCAAGAGTGACAGGCTGGGGGACCGGGAGCGGGCGTCTGCCGAGGGGCCCTGTGCCTGGCGGGCTCCCACTCACTCTCCCCGTCACCTTCCATCCCGGGCATGTCCCTGCGGCTGCCCAGTCCTGCGACCTGGAGGAGGTGATGATGGACGCGCTGGTGAGCAACAAGCCCGAGTTCGTGCGTCTCTTTGTGGACCACGGCGCCAATGTGGCCGACTTCCTGACGTACGGGCGGCTGCAGCAGCTGTACCGCGCCGTGCCCCCCAAGAGCCCACTCTTCGAGCTGCTGCAGCGCAAACATGAGGAGGGCTGGCTGGCACTGCAGGCCCGGGGGCCGCCCGCGGGGCCGCCCGCCTTCTCCCTGCACGAGGTCTCCCGCGTGCTCAAGGACTTCCTGCACGACGCCTGCCGCGGGCTCTACCAGGCGGTAAGCCAGGTCAGGGGGATGGGCGGGGGCCACGCCAGAGGCTGACATCCCTGTCCTCCAGGAGAGGGGCCTGGCCAGGCGGCCCACTGCCCAGAAGTGGCAGCTGGACCTGAGCCAGAAGAGCGAGAACCCGTGGAGGGACCTGTTCCTGTGGGCCGTGCTGCAGAACCGGCACGAGATGGCCAGCTACTTCTGGGCCATGGTGAGTGGCGGCTGTGGCAGCCACGCTCTGCTGAGCCTGGCCTCCCCAGGTCAGGCCCCCAGGGAGGGTGGGGGCGTTGGGCCACCTCCTTAGACCCGTCTCCGTCTCCAAGGGCCAGGAGGGTGTGGCAACCGCTCTGGCCGCCTGCAAGATCCTCAGAGAGATGGCACACCTGGAAACGGAGGCCAAGTATGAGCGGCTGGCTCTGGGTGAGCCCCGGGCCTGGCGTCTGGCCCACCCGTGCGGTGGAGGCGACCTCGGGGACCCTTCTAGGCCTGTGAGCTCCTCCCAGGGGGAGGTGGCCCTAATGTCCTAACCCTAATGAAGGGACAGATGGGCACAGCGATGACAACACAGCCCCACACCTTGGCACATGCTGGGCCCTATAGTGGGGGCTGGGGACACTTAGGGGTGACTGCTGCTCCCATGGTCCTGCCGGGCTGACAGGGGCGGGAGGGCCCTGGGCGGCCAGGCAGGGACAATCAGCATCCAGTGCATGCAGGCCTGGCAGAGACGGCCCCCTGGGAGGTGGGCGCAGGGCAGAGTGGCCCATCCTGCAGGGTCCAAGTCGGACGGAGGTGGCTGGAGGGCGGGGCCGGCACTGGGCGCCAGCGTCCGGTCCAGTGTCTGGTCCCCGGGCAGGCCTCTTCTCCGAGTGCTACAGCAACAGCGAGGACCGCGCCTTTGCCCTGCTGGTGCGCAGGAACCGTTGCTGGAGCAGGACCACCTGCCTGCACCTGGCCACCGAGGCCGACACCAAGGCCTTCTTTGCCCACGATGGGGTGCAGGTGAGCAGCCGGCCTCGGGGGGGGGGCTGCGGGCAGGCAGTGGGTGCCCGGCTGACCGCCCCCTCCCTCAGCCAGCAGTGCCTCCCTTCGCTCCCCATGTCCCAGCAATGTGGGGGGGCAGGGGGCACAGGAAGGGGGTGTTTCTGTTCCTGGAAGGCACCTGCCAACTTGCTCTGCCGGCCACTCGCCCGCTCGCCTCATGACCAGCCCTGTCTCCACCTCAGTGGAGGTGCCACGTCCTCAGGTCCCGGACCCCAAGCCCGGCCTTCTGGCAGTGAAGGTTCTTGCCCACCAGGATGGGGGACCCAGGCAGCTGAGTCCTGAAAGGCATGCCTGCCTGACACAGGGCACAGCGCGGGCAGAGGGGTGGCGGCGGGAGAGAGGCCAGGACCTGTGCTTCCATTTCAGGCCTTCCTGACTAAGATCTGGTGGGGGGACATGGCCTCGGACACGCCCATCCTGCGGCTGCTGGGCGCCTTCCTGTGCCCTGCCCTCCTCTACACCAACCTCATCACCTTCAGGTCCGTGGGGGCGGCACCCGGCTTGCCAGGGCCCCTGGGGGCCCCGCTGTGCATGGCATCTGCCTGTACCCTCCTCGGTGCATCCTGAACTTCCTTGCTGGCGGCATGTTTGGGGCCAAGCGGGCACTTCCAAGGGTCCCACCCAGGGTCCCTGAGGGTCCCTGGTGCTTGCAGTGAGGAGGCCCCACTGAGGACAGGCCTGGAGGACCTGCAGGAGCTGGACAGCCTGGACACGGAGACGAGCCTGCTCTGCAGCCCAGGCAGCGGGTGAGGACCCGGAGGAGGGGTCTGGCGGGCGACAGCAGGAGGCTGGACTCCCGTGAGCAGAGGCGAGGCTCCTGTGGGGCACCTGGACACTGCCTCACCGCTGGCCGTGGCCTCCTTTGTGGTGCAGGGAGGAAGAGCCGGCAGAAGCACCGAGGACTCATGGCAGCCGAGGCCCACGTGTGGCCTTCCTGCTCACACGCTGGCGGAAGTTCTGGGGTGCGCCTGTGACCGTGTTCCTGGGGAACGTGGTCATGTACTTTGCGTTCCTCTTCCTGTTCACCTATGTCCTGCTGGTAGACTTCAGGCCACCTCCCCAGGGGCCATCGGGGCCTGAGGTCACCCTCTACTTCTGGGTCTTTACACTGGTGCTGGAGGAGATCCGGCAGGTAAGTGGTGGACCCAGTCCACTGAGCCCCGATCCCAGCTCCAGATTGAGCCCTGATCCCAGTTCCACTGAGCCCCGATCCCAGCTCCAGCCTGAGCCCCGATCCCTGCTCAAGACTGAGCCCTGATCCCTGCTCCAGGCTGAGCCCCGATCCCTGCTGATCCCAGCCTGGTCTGGCCAGGCCGCCTGCAGCGAGGTGGGGGCCCAGGAAGCTGTCAGTGAACTGTCTGGTCCTCTGCCAGGGCTTCTTCACAGATGAGGACACACACCTGGTGAAGAAGTTCACGCTCTACATGGAGGACAACTGGAACAAGTGTGACATGGTGGCCATCTTCCTGTTTATTGTCGGCGTCACCTGCAGGTCTGTGGGGCCCAGCGGCCTTGCAGGGGCAGCCCCAGGTGGGTTGGGGGACAGGCCGCCTTCAGGATGGGGCCGCTCAGGGCCTCAGGAATGCCGCGTGTCCCTGGCACCTGCGCTGTGGTCCTGGGGAGCCCCTTATGCTCCCGGCACCAGCAGCCGTCAGCCCGCTGTCCCCCACAGGATGCTGCCCTCGGTGTTCGAGGCGGGCCGCACGGTGCTCGCCGTGGACTTCATGGTGTTCACACTCCGCCTCATCCACATCTTCGCCATCCATAAGCAGCTGGGCCCCAAGATCATCATCGTGGAGAGGATGGTGAGCCCCCCACAGACCGGGGCCCACCCCCCAGCCAGGCGGCCACTGATGCCCCTCCCCTGCCCCCCAGATGAAGGACGTCTTCTTCTTCCTCTTCTTCCTGAGCGTGTGGCTCGTGGCCTACGGCGTGACCACCCAGGCGCTGCTGCACCCCCACGACGGCCGCCCCGAGTGGGTCTTCCGCCGCGTGCTCTACCGGCCCTACCTGCAGATCTTCGGGCAGATCCCACTGGACGAGATAGATGGTCAGCGTCAGCACCAGCCTGGTGGGGGGCGAGGGCGCCTCAGGCCCCGCTGCGATGGGGCCTCCTGGGCTGCAGTCACACTGTGTCCAGTTTCCCAAGGTTCCTTCTGTAGGACCCTGGACATGTGCCCTCGCCAGGGGCCCTTTGGGGTCACGCGAGACCCTGGCCGGGAACTGGCTGAGGGGGTAATCCCCGAGCCCAGACACCAGCCACCAGCCCCTGCACACCTGCACAGGGCCAGGCCCACGGACCCCCACCCTGCCTCGGGCCTCGGGCTGGGCTGCAGTGAGAAGGGGGTGTGGGACCCCTAGAGGAGGTGAGCCATCAACCAGGGGCCAGTGTGAGGGGTCCGGGGTACCAGCCCCTACGGGGCACTCCTGGGCACAGAGCGGGGGTGGGGGTGGAGGGGCCAGGACAGTCACTGGCACACTGTCGCTGAGGCCTGACCCTGACCTTCGCAGCTAATGGGGCAAGAACTCGCAGTAAATATTTGTCAAGGGGGATGACGCGCAAATCGGAGCAATCAGGGGAGCAGCTGGGAGCGCTGCGCCGTCATGGAAGAAAGCGCCTCCTAACTGGGGCGTTCCTCGAGGCCCATTTCCTCGGGCTGTTTTCTTAGTCCTCCCCCCCCCACGGTCCCTTCTGCATGTTTGCTCAACCACAGGCCATTAGCTCAACCAGGCCTTGCCACCCTCAGCATAGGGCCCCTGCTGGGGGACGGTGCCATGACCCCCACACTGCCCCAGTCCCACAGGGTCCCTCGGGCAGGAAGGGAATGAGGTGGCGCCTCTAGTTCCGGGTGGGGGGCTCACACCGGTCCCAGTGACCACATCTGTGGCCCAGCCAGCGCCAGCCACAGGCTGGTATGGGGAATAGAGGTACGGTATGGGGGTCACCTGGGGAGGGCAGGGGGGTCCAGACTTGCCCGAGGGGGTCCAGACCCTGAGGGCTGCCCTAAAGGCAGGAAGCGCCACAGTGACCAGGGCCGGGCTGGAGCCAGCTCACTGAGGTTGGCCTCTCGGGGCTAAACCCTGGCCGTGCACTGCGAGCCCACCATGCTGCAGGGCGGAGAATTCACCAATGTGCTGGCAGAGGGGGAAACGGGTTCACGCAGCCCCCAGCCTGCGGGTCCTGGGCCCAGGACAGCCGCCCTGCCCTCCCTGTGCCGACCGGAGCCCCAGGCTGAGCCATGATGGCAGACCCCTTCCCTGAGCTCCGGGCTCCAGGGACAATTGAATTTCCAACCCAGCCTGGTGGCACCTCGTGAGTCACAGGAGGCTCGGGCGTCTCATTATCATAGAGCCACTTCTATAGGGCAGGTTTACAGTTTCACGAACATGCTGTCCAGACACACCTCTTGGGTACCTGAGCAGAGAGAGCCGAGGGTCGGAGGGTCGGGGAGGTCGCAGCGTGCCTGCCCCCACCCCCATCCCTGCACACTCAGGAGCTGGGAGCAATGAGAGGGAGGCGCCCAGTGAGGGAGACAGGGACACGCGCAAACAGGCCCTGCCAGCCCAGCACGCATGCACGGAGGTGGGGACGCGGGTACACACAGGGGGACAGAGACCCCAGTGCCACTCGGACTCAGTTGGAGCCCGAAGACAGTGCCGCGTGCAGACGTGTGCCCGCATCTGCTCCGGCACACACACGTCCTCCTGAAGGTGCCCTGAGCACCCAGGGCCACCAGGGGCTGAGCACTCACCCCGCGGCCATCTGCTCCTCCCACCCGCACCGCCTCCAGTCCTGGGCTGCGGTCTGCAGGGCCCTGTAGGGGCAGAAGCACGCCCGGGAGGGAGGAGCCGTCTTCCTCAGGGCGCCCCTGTGCAGGGCGGGGGGTGGGGGGCCCTGTGACAGGCATTGTTATAAACGCCCTGAGAAGTCCTGCATGAAAGACGCCGGCTACCCTTGCCGTGAGACCAGCTCTCCCCACGCAGGAGTGGAGCAGAGCTTTGGGGGGTGGAGGAGTGAGGGGGCAGCGCTGATCCGCCCAGCAACCAGCAGAAACCTGGGCCTCTGCCCCAGCCCCAGAGCCTGTGGCCCTGGCTGTGACTGCAGCCTGGCAGAGGTGGGGAGGTGGCCCAGTGCCACCAGGCTGACCATCCACCTGGGTTGCCTCAGGCTGGAGTGTCACATGTCGGGGACTTGCAGCACTGAAACCAGACAGTCCTCAGAAACCCGGGGTAGTTGGTCGCCTGGCCAGGGCCCTCCATCCCGGGGTGGCCTCGGGCCTAGGAGGCGGCCGCGGCTGCCTGAGGGCCCTGCCCCGCTGCCCACGCCGCCCCCACAGCGCCCGCTCGCCCTCCAGAGGCCCGCGTGAACTGCTCGGCACACACGCGGCTGCGGGAGGACTCGCGCTCCTGCCCCAACCTCTACGCCAACTGGCTGGTCATCCTGCTGCTGGCCGCCTTCCTGCTGGTCACCAACGTGCTGCTCATGAACCTGCTCATCGCCATGCTCAGGTGCCCCGCCCGTCCGTCTGCAGGTGGCTGCTGACCCCAGCTCCGGCCCACCAGGCCTGGATGTAGGGGTCACCCCCGACATGGGGGTGCAGGCAGGGCGGGCACCTGGGAGGTGGTGGGCGCCTCCCCTAGTCCCTGCCCCCCCAGCCCCCCCAGCCCCCAGGGAGCAGGGCCGGGGTCTGCGGAGGCTGAGGGCTTGTCCAGGAGCGCAGAGGGGCAGTGGAAGCCCCCAGATGCTGAGCCCCCTCTAGATACCCCCCAGGGGCAACCGGGGGGGCGGGTGCGTTTCTGAGTGGGCCCGCCCCCACACGCCCCGCCCCCCACAGCTACACCTTCCAGGTGGTGCAGGGCAACGCGGACATGTTCTGGAAGTTTCAGCGCTACCACCTCATCGTGGAGTACCACGAGCGCCCGGCCCTGGCGCCGCCCTTCATCCTCTTCAGCCACCTGGGCCTGGTGCTCAGGAGGGTCCTCCGAAAGGGGGCCGGGCAGAAGCGGGCGCACCTGGGTGAGGCCCCCGGGCTGGACGTGGCGAGGCCAGCAGCACAGCAGCCTGGGGAAGGGGCAACACGGCCAGTGGGCAGCCAGGAGGGGCCCCAGGCCCCGGGATGGGCTGTGCGGTGCTGCCCTGGGCCCTGTCAAGCCGGTGGCTGCCCTGCCTTCCCAGAGAGAGACCTGCCGGAGCCCCTGGACCAGAAGATGGTCACCTGGGAGGCGGTTCAGAAGGAGAACTACCTGAGCAAACTGGAAAAGCAGAAGAGGGAGAGCGAGGAGGAGGTGCTGCGGAAAACTGGCCACAGGTGCGGGGGCTGGGCTGTCACCCCCAGGCTGTCACTGTCACCGTGACTGTCAGCCTGCCTCCACGCTGGATGTGGCCCTCTCGTGCCAGCCAGGATCTGAGCTGGGGAAACTGAGGCTGAGAGGGACACAGCACCCGGCCTCCTGACCCCAAACAGGGCTCTGGGGGGCCTTGCCTGCCCTGCCTTTGGGGACCAGGGACCAATGTGCATGGTGTCCTCCCTGCTCTGGGGTCTCTGAGTGGAACCCCACCTTCCTCCATCTCCTGGGTGCCCCACACCTGCAGGCAGAACAGTCCCCCCTCTGGAGGGTGCCCAGCCCCCACCACGCACGCAGGGAGGACCTGGGAGTCCTGTGTGCCCAGACCTGGGGGCTTGGGGAAAGGGCCAGGGCACCCCGGACTCGGGCACCCAGAGAGGCCTGTGACCCCAAGCCCTCCCAGGGGGCGGGGACGAGGGGGGAGAGGAGCCCCAGTGCAGGGCGCCCTGTGGCCATCAGCCTGCTGCCCACCTGCCCTCACAGGGTGGACTTCATAGCCAAGCACCTTGCGGGGCTGAGAGAACAGGAGAAGCGCATCCGAGGTCTGGAGTCCCAGGTAGGCGGCCGTGCCCCCAAGTCCACACAGCGGGTGGGGCCGGGCCGGAGGGCTGGGTTTGGATGGCTCTCATCCTGGCCCCACCTCAGTCACTTGAGACGAGTGCCCTCCCTCGAGGGGGTCCTGCACTAGCCCCTCCACTGTCCACTCCACACACAGCTGGGGCCTCGCCCTCCAGCCCCGTCCTTCCCAGCAGCCAGCGGGAGGCCCTGGGCCGCGAGGGCGCCTGAGCTTAGGGCTCGGCCCGGGACTGCCCTGGACGCCTGTCCCTTTGGCAGGTCAACTACTGCACCGTGCTCCTGTCCTCCATGGTCGACACGCTGGCCCAGGGCAGCGCCTGCCGCCGTGAGTGTCTGAGGAGGGACACAGGGCCCTGTACTGGGAGGGTCGGACGGCCCAGGCGTCTGATGGCCCTTGGCCGGCCAGTCTTTAAGGTGGAGCAGATACCCTCTGCCAAGCCTGCCGACAGCCAGGCATGAGAGCATGGCCTTGAGGGCCCTACCGGGCTGCTGCCCTCCCCATCGGAGCCACCACGTCCCACGCTCACTTCTGGGTGGCTCTTTTCCTCCCCTGGGCCTGCCCCACTGGGCGCCCAGCAGCTGACGGGCTTTCTTCCCCACCAGACTCGTGCAACTTTGGCAGCGGGAACCGGCAGCCCCCCGACCACGGAGGCGGCCCGGGTAGCAGGGAGCACCCAGAGGCTGCCCCGCTGGCCTCGGAGACCTGAGCCGCCTGGACTGTCAGCACCTGGGGCCCACGTCTCCCAGAGCCCTGGGCCTGGCCCTCTGGCCCCACCGGGGTGGCCTCCCTGGGCCTGGGAGCTTAGCAGGCCCTCTCCCCATGGCTGGAGCCTCAAAACCAGCCAGCCTGGGCCAGGACAGCAAACACCTGAGAGCACCTGTCGGAGGCACCTCCCCGCAGGGTGGGGGGGGAAGTCTTGTGGCCACACCTGTCTCCTACCCAACCTGTGTATTCCAAGAGACCAATCGGGTTTTGCAATGTTGGTGGTTCTTTTCTGCCTCTTAAGACCTGGGGCTGGGGTTCCCTGCACGGGCAGGTTCCCATCCGGCATCCCACCAGCACAGCGAGCGCTGGGCCATGACTAGCCCGGGCAGCAGCCCCCAAACTGCTCTATCTCAGGTGGAGCCTAGGAAGCACACCCACACCTGGGCTACAGCCCCAGGCAGATCGAAGTGGGCCCCGGGGAGTGGTGGGGAGGCACTTAGGACCAAGTTAGTAAAGCACGCGGGCTGGGATTGGGGTCCAGGCTCCTGTGCTCCCCAGCTGGGCCGAGTGGCCAACCAGGGAAGCCCCTCCTTCCCTTGGGGCCCCAAGCCCAGGGGTAGGGGCGGAACTGCAGGCTGGCCGCCCCCTTCCCCCCAGTCACGGGAGAGCAGGGACTGCTCCCTGCTGCCTTCCCAGCACCCTGAGGGGACCACCCCCTCCCCGCCTTTGGGCTCGCTGCACCCGCAATGCCCCTGCACAAAACTCAGCAGCCCAAGCAACGTGGTCCCAGGACACATGGCCTGGGTGGGACGGAGCTGAGGGGCAACACTGGCCAGGGCCGGGGAGAGCCCGTGTGCCTCCACCCACGCTCACAGTCTAGCCTCTCACACCAAGTTCATCAACTGCCTCACCCCAGCCCCATGGTCCGCAGGGTTCTGGGGCACCAGCTGCACACCTGAGGCTGTGAGCCCGTCTGGATGAGCCGGGGCCTTCTCCACCTCAGCTCTGGACTGGGGGCGGGGGGTGACCTCAGTCTCTGTGGGAAGCTCTGCTGCCGATGAAAGCAGGCGGAGCTTTAAAAACGCTCCAAGCCCCCGACCGACACGAAGTCGGGGAGGCCCAAGTGTGGGAACGAACGATCGGGTAGGCTGGAGGGCAGGGAAGGTCCCAGCCACACTGGCTCTGGCGAGATGGGGTTCACAGAGACACGGAGCCTGAGGAATACTCAACACCTTTACTGTTCCCCACGGGTACCCAGTGTGCCCCTCCGTGGCAGCCACGGTCTCTGCTCAAGACCACCGCCTGAGCCCCAGCCAGGGCCGCTGGTGCCACCTCCAGGCAGCCCACCAAGGGGCTGGGGCACCTCCAGTCCTGGGCAGGCTCTCCGGTCGGTCAGACGTCGGCACCCGGGACCTCCGGGCTGCTGCTCTTGCTCCGGAAGTGGTCTCGGCTGCGTTTCCTGCTGCCGTGGAAGCCGACGGTCTCCACCACCGAGGGGCCTGCTGCTGACCCGCTGCGGACGGCCCCCTCGGGCGCGCCCACCTCCTGCAGGCCCCCCCACGGGCTGCCCCGCTCCTCAGCCTCTGGGCTCCCGGGCCCGGCCAGGTGGGCCAGCTCCACAGGCCCCTCGGCCCCGCCAGGCCCTCCCGCCTTCCTCAGGCCCCTCTTCCTCTCGGGTCTGGCCTCGCCGGCTCGGGCAGGTTTGGTGAAGATGACTCTGCCCTCCCCGCAGCTGGAGGGGTCCTGGTTGAAGGAGGGCACGTAGCCGCCGGGGGCGGCCAGGCCCCGGGAGCCCAGGAAGGCCAGGGCGGCGGCCTGGTTGCTGTGCTCACTGGCCTCGGCCACGTCCTCCAGGCTGTACTTGGTCCAGCGCTCGGGGTGGGCCACATAGTCGGGGACGGGGGGCGCCCTCTGGGAGACAGGGCTCTGACTGGCCCTGCCACGGCCCTCTGCTGGAGGCTGGCTTGAGGGCGCCAGGGGCCGCTTGAAGCCCCCACTGTGCCCTATGCCAGTGTGGACCACAGAGGGTGGAGCCCGCCCGGCTGCCCCCTCCAGGCAGTC
>NW_017731844.1:507867-509247 GCF_001890085.2 Hipposideros armiger
GTTTCATGGCCGCGTGTGGCCGGGCACTTTGCAGCCTGTCTCCAGGCCCAGAGGTCAGCCCAGCCTCACCCTTCTGCCGAGCTCCCGGCCATCCTTTCACCATCTCCGTCCCCTGCGCCAAGCCTCCCTCGCCCGGGGGGGGGGGGGGGGCACTGCTGACGCACCCACCGAGGAACAAGCCAGGAGGACCAGAGGGGCTCTGAGTGCCCTGGACCAGGTCAAACACAGGCGAGATCTCCATTCCTCTGGGACGCGACTCCCACAATGAAGCAACGCCTCCGGGAGGGGGGATGCTGAGCACACCCCGCAGCGTCTGCCTGGGGGCTGGCAGGGCCAGTGAGGGAGACGCTCTGCCCGTCGCTCAGTACGCTGCAGGCAAAGCTGGGGTTCCAAGCCGACTCCTGGCTCCCAAACTCGCACTCCTGGCGGCTGCACCGCTGGGGACGTCCCGCTCCCGCCACTAAGAGAAGTAGCAGGATCAGTGGGGCACTCGCGGCGGGGACAGGGACACCGAGCCCCCAAGAGAAGGAGTCCGGACACCTGTCTCTTGGGAGCTCTCTGAGAACTTCGTGAGCCCAGCGGACGGCGCAGCTGAGTCTGGGCTGGGGGCGGGGGCCTCAGAGGGCCGGGGTCTGGGCAGGCCAAGTCCCAGGGAGCGGGACCCCCGGCTTCCTCGCCGGCTCTCTCTCCCTCTTTGGAAGCAGAGCCTTGACTTTCTCCCCTGTACGTGCCCAGAGCCTCGCCGCCTGCCTAACGGGCTCTCCCTGTCGGGGCCTGGGTCTCGGGGACCTAGTGGGCCTGGGTGGGCCACGGTCCGGGCCGCACGCGTCTCGGGGTCCCAAGGACCGGTCCCGAGGCACGGGCGGCTCCGGGATCCGGGCAGTAGGCTGCGCACGGAGGCTTCCCCGAAACCCGACTAGCCCATGCCGCCATCACCGCACCACAAACCTACCGGCTCACTGTGGCCCGGCCGCCTCCATCTTGCGCCGCGCTCGGCCCTCTGGGAAACTGAGTCCTCTGTCGGCAGAGCGCCGCGGCCTCCGCCTCTGAAAAACTACATCTCCCACAAAGTACTGGGCCGCTACTCTCGAGGCCTGTCGGAACGTGTAGCCCTTGCGCATGCGCTCTCTTCCTAGCTTCCACTCCCCGGTAATGGCGGCGCTCCTTCGCGAAAAGAGCCCGGAACTAAGGGGGAGGGGGAGGGTGGGAGGAGGGGGAGGCAGTACTGCGACTCCGAGTACAAGAGGGCTAACGGCCAGCGCCGCGTTCCCGAGGCCCCATCGCCCCCTGTCGGAAGCCATGAGGAGAGCGGTCCCACAGGCCGGAAGTGCGTCGTAGTGCGCGGCGGGTGCGGCGCCGTTCGCCGGAAGCGGCCGGCCG
>NW_017731844.1:509852-511693 GCF_001890085.2 Hipposideros armiger
CGGCCCTGGCACAAGCCGCGGAGGGCCAGGCTGACGCCATGACACCCCGACCCTCAGTGCAGGGCTGGGCTGAGCGTCCGCCGAGGCGGCGCAGGAAGCCCGTGCCGCGGATCCACGGATCCCCAGCCGGGCTCGTGGCCTCCAGGGCTCAAACTAAATCGAAAGTGCACACAAGTCAGTGCTGGCGTGGGGCTCGGGGTGCCGTCACCGGGCAGTGGCTGTTGGAAGAACAGCCTGAGGCAAGAGATGGCTGGGCCTCAGTCGGCCGTGGTGAGCCGGGGGGCTCCCCCTGGCAGCGGCCGAGACCCTCCCCGCCAGCCCTGGCAAGATGCCGCTTGGGCCACAGCCACCCAGCTTCTCGACGCGCAGTGAGAAGACCCTCAGACACTCGGGAGGGGGCAGTGCATCTGTCCCTGTGGAGCTGTCCCTCAGGAAAAAGGGGAGTCTCGCAGAGCCCCCACCTCCAGCGTGCCCTACGCCGCCGGCCGCCCCACCCCTCCTGCCCCCTTCTGGCAGCGGTGCATAAGGCGGGAGAGTAAGAGTGGGTGGAGGTGGCTGTGGGTGGCACAGGGCCCAACAAAGGGGCACTCACCACCTGGAGTGCTCCCCAGACACCCCAACAGGGTGGGCAGCATACCTGGGCCCAGCGAGGGCCACAGAGCTGAGCCCCACCCGTGCCAGGCTCCTCTGCCCCTTGGGCCACCCCTGGACGCAGACGCTGTGGGCACAGGAAGGGCTGGACGATTTGTTAGCATGCCTGGTTTTTCCTTCTTTATTGAATGAGTTTCAGGATGTAATTACAATTGTAGGTGACGTGTTAGAAAGGACAGGTGCGTTGAAGGCTACTCGTAGGCCCAGCTCTGGAGACAGGTGGCAGAAGGATGTGGATTAAAAAAGGCGTGAGCCGTGCAACCCATGGGGACGGGTGGGGGTGGGGAGGGCACAGCTGGCGCGGGCGGGCCCCCTCAGCCCCCTGGAGAGGCCTGGGTGAGCAGGCAGGACCCCCAAGCGGTCCCAGAAGCAGAGGGGGCCCCTGTCCGGCAGTCCCCAAGGCCCACTCACACGCCACGTCAGCCCCAAAAGGTAACAGGGAACTTGAGGACAAAAACAAAACATCAAAAGGAAAAAGGCTAATAAGTGTAGCGGAGTAATACCAGAAAAGTTATATATACAGGCGGTTATACACCCCTCCTCAAAGTGTCCAGGTGGCTCGGGGGGCACCGCCGGGGTCCCGCCGGGCAGGGCGGCGGAGCCTCAGTACACAGAGCTGTTCCGGATGCCACAGCAGAGAACCATGCTTAGGATCATCTCAAAGATCTGTGAGAAGGGGATCGGGGGGCACGGTCAGCACCCAGAGACCCGGCCAGCACCCAGAGACCCAGTCAGCACCCAGAGACCCGGCCAGTACCCAGCCAGCACCCGGCCAGCACCCAGAGACCCTCCAGTACCCAGCCAGCACCCGGAGACCCGGGGCCTGAGGAGACAGCCTGCCACCCCCACGCACCATGATCACGGCGACCACGATGGCTGCGATGCCGATGAGATACAGCTTCCCGGAGAAGAGCTCATCGATCTTCTGGTGGCAGTCTGCCTGTGGGGGGCGGCCAGCGGGCGGTCAGGGGTGCGGGTCCTCGGGCCCCCACCCTGCAGCAGCCCGGGGTCATTGCAGAAAGAGGACGGAGGGGCACAGCCCTGGCTGCCCTCAGAGGAGGCGTGAGCAGGGCCCGGTCTCTGCCGGGTTTTATCTTATATCCATTTTAAAACAAATGTGGACACAGGGGCTGTGCCGTGTGCACTCCCTTCCACTCAGCGACCACTCAGCACCCCAAGGATGGATGCTG
>NW_017731844.1:513823-526862 GCF_001890085.2 Hipposideros armiger
CCCAGGACCTACCGTCCCCAGCAGGCACTGGGACTCCTGGATGGCCCCGTAGCAGCCCAGGAACCCGACGAACATCATCACAGCACCCACGGCAATAAGGATGTAGATGCCTGTCGGGGGAGAGGGGGCACAGGCGCCTCAGTGCCCGCTGGCCCGGTGCCCCGACATCACCCGAGAGCCCACCACCCCAGACCTCCTCCCTGGCCGTGTGCCCAGGATGCTGTGGGGTCGAGCCACCCCGCTGGGCAGAGGCCAGGCGCCCGAGGCCGTGGGGAGGAGCAGTGAGGGCACTGCAGCCCCGCCGGCCAGGGAGCGCCTCCGAGCCTCAGCTGCCTCTTCTGGGCACTGAATGTCACTCCGGTTAAGTGCTCAGACAGCTCGGGGATCAGCGCTTTAAGGGGACCGGCTCTCCCTGTGTGACGCCCTATAGCCTGCGCCACTCTGGTTCCCACGGGCCTCCAGGACTTGGTGGCCGAGGACCACCCCTGTCTCAGTGCCTTGGTACAGAGGGCCCAGCCGTTGGCCTGGGGATGGGACGGAGCGGAGGCAGCCCAGGATCAGGTGGCACCTTCTGCTACACCCCGCTGCGGGAAGCACTCAGCGCCCACTGCAGTTGCCCCCTCTCCTGGGCAGGAGGTCAAATCCGGCTGCTGTGTGGCTCCTCGGGCTGGAGGGGCAGGCGCGAAGCGGCTCCTAAAGCCCTGGCCCTGGGGACAAGCCCACTGGACGAGGTGGCCTCGAGGCAGGGTGGCTGGGCCCCGCTGACAGGATAGGGTGTGTGGCGGCAGGGTGGCAGGCGCGCTCGAGGATAGCCCCCAAGGGTCAGATGCCCACCACGCTGAGCTCATGTTCCTGAAGGGACAGGAAGGACTGCTGGGGGCACTGGGGGCCCACGAGGTCTCTGGCCTGGCCATGCAGCCGTCCCCGGTGGCCACGGCCCGCCACACAGGCCCCTTCCAGCAGACCCGGGCCGTCCCACAGGCCACTGTGGCAGCACTGTGGGCAGCTCCAGCCCTCTCCAGAGCCCCAGTACCGAGGGCCCACCGTCCACTGCCTGGCCAACCTGGGAGAGGGTGCCCAGGATCCAGGAAAGGCCCGGGCCACACAGCCTGCGCACGGCACTGAGCGGACCTGGCCAAGAGGGTGCTTCCCGCCACAGCTGCCCTCAGGGGGCTCCCAGCTTAGAGGGCACAGCACCCTTGCGCCCAGTTCTCTTCCCTCAGGCCCTGATACTCCATCTTGAGAAGAGGCAGGACCCCAGGGCTCCCACCCCGTGTCACTACATGAGGTTCAGCGAGATGCCATAGGGTGCCTGGAGGGGCGTCTCGGCGTTCAGGGCTGTGGAGGGTCCTGCGGGGGCCGGGAGCCCAGGAGCAGGTGCCTGACCCACAGCACCCCCAGGCCCAGCCTCAGCCCTCCCCCGTACCTCCTCCAAGTGCCTGGCTCTGGCAAGGGAGGTCGGGGACCCACCAGAGCCTGCAGGGTTGCCCAATGCTGAGGGAGCCCAGCTAACCTGCCCCATGTCTGGGTGTTACACCAAGAACCCTTGTGAGGACCCACGTCTCCCCCTTCCTCCCGCCGCCTCCGGGACAGGCTCAGCCCGCATCAAGGCCAGTCCTGGGTGGGCAGGGATTTGGCGGCTGGAGGGGCTGTGAGTGGCCCCCACCCACCGGGGGCCGCAGGCCCTATCCCCACCCCACCTGCCAGGTGGTCAAGCCTCTGTCCTGCCAAGTGGCCGCAGACCTCCCCGTGCCGCCCGACCCCAGCCTGTGTCCTGTGGCCCCGCTCTCGCCCCAGCCTGGCCCTGGCCTGCAGCCCTGCTCTGGCCATACCCGACCGCCAGCAAAAGCTGCTCCTGCCAGGAGGCTGGGCGGCCTTGTCCCAGGAGAGGGGCCCCTTCCCAGATCGCCTGCCCCAGGGCTGGTTCAGCTCTGCCACCGGCAAAGCCGATCGCCTCAGGCCCCAGGAAGCGGACGTGGACCAGAGGGCGGCGGCAGCCCCTCCTGCACTTGGACAGAAGAACAGCGACAAGCTGGGTCACACCTGGTTGCTGCTGGCCTGGACCCCTGGGGAGGCGGGGGAAGAGGACTTCAAGGGCCCCCAGAGAGAAACACCCCTTGAGGGTCCTCAGACTCCTCAGATCTGTGGTCCCCATGTGCATTCTCGGGGTGGCAGGCTCACCTGCTCTTCCTGAGCCCCAGCCTGCGAGGGGCTCCACAGCCTTGGGGGGAGGTGGGGCTGGGAGCCCACTGCCAAAGCCCCTGTCCAGCTCCCTGGAACCCAGCTCTCTCCACCCCCAAACCAGAGAGGACCACGGGCGGGAAAGGGACTGGCACCGCCTCTCGTGGCTCCACGTTGCCTGCGTGGGCCGGTAAGTGTACAGGGCCATCAACTTCAGCAGCTGAGCGTGTATCCCGAGTGTGCGGGGCCCCAGGCGGCAGCTTAGAGGGGCGTGGACCTCTTCCGGGCCCCACAGAGGACACAGGCCTGGCAACAGGCCAGGAGGTGGCCTAGCCATGAGCCCTGAGCTGTGAGGGCGCACGCTTCCTGCCCTGCTACACAGACCGGTGGGGACATGGACAGGAGGAGCGGGCCCAGGGGCCACGCCATTCCAGGACAGAAACATCTCCGCACGCCCCGGGCTCCACAGGGCCAGGCCTGCCTCCTGTGGGCTGGGGCCACTGGGAGGAGGTCCGCTCCGCACAGCCGGCCTCCTCCTAGGTCACCCTGCCCCTGGGGGTAGGGGGGGGGTGGCCCCATCCCCCAACCTGGCAGACAGGCAGCCGAATAAGGCAGGAGGTGTGGCTGCGGGTGGCCTGAGTCACTCCAGCCCCCACCCTTCCTCCTGGGGCCCAGTCTCCATCCCCCAGGCTCGGGCTCCCACAGCCTCAGCTGCTAGTCGGTCTGGGCCGTCCAGGCCTCCAGCCCTGTCCCTTCCCAGGGAGCCTCCCCCGAAATACCTACCATGTGACACAGCTCCCCCGCCCCCACCCAGCTGCTACCCTCTCGTCCTGGCTAGGCCCCCAGAGCCAGACACTGGACCACCTGCAGTGGGGTGTAGGGGGGCGGGGTACCCAGGCCCTCAAGGTCCCAAGCTGATCTAACCCCACAGGCTCTCTGGCTCCGTCTCGACCTGGTGCACTGAGCCCTTCCTGCCAGCCCCCCCACCCCACCCCCAGTCCACAGCAAGCCCCCCCCTCACCCCCCAAGTCCACAGCAAGCCCGCTCAGGTCCTGCCTCATCCTGGAAGTCCTTCCTGATTGCCTATTGACCGCCTCACTGAGTTTCTGATCAGATACCTCGATGGGCCGGCCGGGGTCGTCGGCCTGTGCCACACACTCACCTACATAGAAGGTGTTGGGTGCCGGTTTGTCTCCGAGCTCCAGGTAGAGGAGGCTTGTGGTCTGCGGGTCATGGCGGAGCCACAGGGCCACGCCCAGGATCACACCTCCAGCCAGCTGGGAAAAGAGCAGAGCACTTCGGTGAGTATGAACTGTGACACACAGAGCAGCCAGAGGCAGGTGCCGGGTCCGCGGTCTGAGGGCCACCCTCTGCGGGCCACACTCAGTCACCGCTGGGGTCTGGGGCACCCGCTGGCTCCGGGTGGCTGCTCTGCTGCCCTGGTTTTCGAGATGCCCCAGGAAGGCCTGGGTATCGGGGGCCCTCCTGCCAGCAGGGACCCCATTGCCAGACCTGACCCCCCGCCAGCACCACTGCAGTGAGACGCCTGGACAACGAATATTTTAGTATACGTGTCCCCCAAATACGGCATGCGATGTAGTTATGCCAAGTGCACTTGTTTATCTGAGGCTCAAGCCTAACTGGACGTCCTCTATTTTTACTTGCGAAACTGGCCGGAGGCCACACAAGACCACAAGTACTGTAGGGGACACTGCCCCGCGCCCCCGTGGGCGGTGGTACTGTCAATAGTCCCAAGCTCGTGTGGGAGCCCCGTGGAGGGGCCTCCAAGTCTTTGCTGCCGGGAGAGGGGTGGGGATTTGATGCCACGGGGGCCCTGGTGGCATCCAGGAAGCAGAGGGGTGAGGGGGGGCCGAGGTGTGGGATACTCCAAGTCAGCTCTGGGAAGGAAAGCTGCTGCCAGAGGAAGGAAACCACTGTGCTCTCCCGAGAGGCTGGGAGGGAAGGCTGCCCTGAGCAGGCGGGGCGGGAAAGCGTACCCTGCTCAGAGCTCCCGGCTCCCCCAACGGACTCAGCCTTCTGCAAACTCAAGGCTCAGTGGCAGGTGGGTCTGTGCTTGAGGATGAGCCCACACCAGGTCCAGCGAGGCCTATGCCTCCCCGAGCAACTGGCCAACCCAGGCAAGCGCGCAGCGGCCCTCCGCGCCCCGGTCTCCTCTGCTCTGCCATCCACGTGCTGACAGCCAAGGCCTTCTTCCCACAGCAGCACTGAGAACCTCCAGGCGCTGTCCCCACTCAGACCAATAGCTACATGACCAAAGGAGAAACGAAACCGAAAACCAGACCCCGAGAAAACCAGCGGACCAGCCCGGCACCTGCCCACAAGGCCCTGGCCAGGGACAGGGGCCCAGGAGGGTGATGGGGAAACACACTCCACTCAGTGTGATACTGGTGGCCCCAGCACTGTGGGCCACCCCAGGGAAAGCCCCGAGCAGTCCTGGGCACTTTCAGGCAGGTGACACTAGGGCAACAGTCGGGTGAGAGGAGCTGGGGACTGCACCCCCACTCCTGGGACCCTCTACTCTAGGCTTGGCTGCGGGGGACCACTGGCACCCAGCAGCAGCTGGGCTCCCATCCCCCACAAGGGGATGCTGTGGGCACCTCCCCCGGCCCTCCACTGCCACAACCCCCTCCTCCCAAAGTTCAACTCCGTTTTCCAGTCTGGCAGGGGAGGGGCAGGACCCCACGGCCCCGATTCCGAGGAGGGCCCTCCAGTGCACCTGCTAGCCACGGTTCCCTCCCAGGGCACTCAGGCCCCTGCATGCCCCTCAGAGGGCAGGGTCCCGGGCTCCCAGCATCCTGTCCCCACACTCTGGTGCCTGTCACACCTACCAGCGGGCTGCAGGGCCCACGGGATGTGTGCCCGAGGAAAGCAGGGAGGGTGGGGGCAGGGCGGGAACCCGGGGAGTCCTGCTCCTCTGAGCTGGCTGCCATCTGCAGAGAGGCTGAGGGTTGCCGTGGTAACTCTGGCTAGAAACTGTCACTTATTTTGTTTTGAAACTGTGGTCCAGCTTTGTGAGCTGTTCCAGGGCAGGGGGGAGGGGCGGGGAGCCCGTCCAAAGCCTCCCTCTGTAGTCGCAGAGACTGGGCCTCGGTGTCCCCACCTCCGGTAGAGGGGACCTGTGTGGAACGGCCGCTGGCTGGGCTGGGATCACTCTCCCCTTCCCGGTGCAGCCTCCTCACCACAGCAGCTGAGGGGACAAGCCTGTCTGGGGACACATGGTCCTAACAGAAACGCGGTGAGGGCAGTGCTATCCTACCCTCCAAGTGCTGCTGGTGGGGCTGCAGACACCCCCCCTCGTTGTCTGCGGAAGGGCTTTCAGGTCAACTCTGGACCGGCCCCCACAGCCCCCGCCTGCCTTCACCTTCTGAGGGGTCAGCTGAGAAGCCGGTCCTGCCTACAGGGCAGGGGAAAGTCTGGCTGAAGCGCCCCCTCCCGCCTAGACCTGGAGCGGAGGGAGGGGTGCTCCTGTCCTGCCCAAACCTCAGCCCACAACTCCATCACCCACCAACCAACCGACCGACCGACCGACTGACCGAGGAGGGCAGGGCCGGGGGCCCCGAAACACCACAGGTTGGAAGAAGCCTGCTCTTCAAAAGGCAACCGGCAGGCTGGGGCTAAGAGAGGACGCGGAGCCGAAGTTTATAAAGAGCTTTCAGGACTCAAATAAGCCAACAACCCAATTTTCCAGACAGACAAAGGCTGGGAACAGACACTTCACCAGAGACACAGACATGAGCAAACATGTGGCAAGGCGCTCACCACCGTCGGTGGTCGGGGAAATGCACGTAAACCAGTGAGGCCTCCCCACCCTGTGAGAGGGGCTGCCCTGAGATCTCCACCAGCCCGGCTGCCCAGGGGGCGGGGGCAGGAGGGGCGGCCTCAGAACAGGGTGGGGAGGGGGCAGAAGTTAAACCTACACCCGCCAGTGCCCCGGCCACCCCCACAGCTTCCTCCCACGGGACTGAGGCTGGTGTCTGCACAGAGGTCTGTCCTCCCGTGCTCCCTACAGCTTTCCGTGCAATAGCCCCCCATGGGGGACAACCCAGGTGTCCATCAGCTGGGGACTGGATGGACAAAGCAAACCATGGTGCAGCCACGTGGGACCCTCCTGACAAGGACGAGTGAGGAATTCCTGGCGCTCCACCTGGCTGAGTCCCCAGCGTCCCACTGGGTGACAGCCAAGAGGCAGAACCACCACCTTCTGGTGCCATTGAAATAAAAGTTAAGAAATGCAAAGTATGTGCAGTGACAGAAAATAGGCCAGTGGTTGCCTGGGAGGGGGAGGGCAGGAGGACTCACAAGGCCCGAGGACACTGCTGGGGGTGACGTCCTGAGGGCGGTGATGGTCTCGCAGGTGTCTCCATATGTCAGAACTTAACTTGTATGTTTGAACTATGTGCCGTTTATGTCACATAAAGCTGTTTTAAAACCCCTCCCCCAAACCCCTGCCCACTGAACTCTGAGGCAGCAAGGACTTCGGGGTGCATGTTTGCTTCTTCTGGGTCCCAAAGGACCCGGGCTGCCGTCTCGGTGGCAGTGGCCCACCAGGGCGGGGCAGCAGGTCATTCTGGGCACGCCAGGCCCGCAGTCGCCGGCAGTGGCCTCTGGAAACGCAGGTCTGTCTGTTCGCAGACCCCAGCTCACACATATGGCCGTCACCGAGCAGAGTCCATCGTTGTGGGAAGCAGACAGCAATGGCACTGGGCCAGGCCCTGAGCCGCTGGCGGCCTGGTCACCTCAAGCCCACTTCGGGGTCTTTGAGCCTCCACAACCTCATCTGTGACGGGAGGAAACGGAGGCACGTGGGGCGCTGGGCTCGCTGCCGCTGTGCTCAGGTGGCACTGGCAGCCTTGTCTCTGTCAGCAGCAGGAGCCCAGGGACGCGTCAAGTCCTCTTTCGTTCATCCCCATCCCTAGACAGCGCGCTCTCCTGCGGGCTGGCAGGTAGGAAGGAACCGCCCTGCCACGTGCGCCTGCTGGGACGGGGAGCCCTGAGGTCGGAGCCGCTAACTGGTCTCCGTGGAAGCTGGAGGCTTCCACAGGACATTGTGTTCACAGCTACGGAGGGTTCTGCTTCTTGCCTTCTCCCTCCTTTCTGAGAATTAACGAATACCGGCATCGGCCAGGGAGGGAGCTGCCAAGCGCGCTGGGTTCCTGCCCGGCCGTCTGCCGGGAGGCGGTGTGGGGGAGGGGCGCTGCCCGGGCAGGCCTGGGGCACCCTCTGCCAGGACCCAGCCCTCCCCGCCAGCACACAGGCCTCCACCCACCCAGGGAAGGCAGCACTCAGTGCCCCATCCCCCCCACCCTCACCGGGTGGACCCACGGTCACCCCATGTCCTGCCCACGCATTCCACGGGCAACAAGGATGACTCACGCATTAACGCGCGAGCGGCAGCTGGTCTCTAGCCCAGACGCCAGGCTCTCACAGCGTGGCCCCCGTGACCCAGGAGGGCCGCCAGGCGGGGGCCGCGCCAAGGGGCCTCAGCTCCGTGCCATCTCCGCTCCCTAACCCTAACCCGCCATCTCGAGCGGCGCACACGCTTGCTGGGAAAATGCACCAAGTGCCTGCCCGGCTTGGCAACTGGGAGTCCTGGGAGCCTGGAAACGGTGCCTAGGGGGGCAGTGAAGGCCAGAGGCAGGAAGTAAGGCAGGAAGTGCCCGTGGAGACACTGGGATAGGTCTGAGGGAAGAGGGGCAGCGAAGGCCCTTTTAGGATGAGATGTGGAGGGTTGGTGGGGGCAGAGGGAGGCCCCAGTGCCACCCCTCGGGCTGGGTGGGGGACCTGGGTCCCTGCAGGCTGCCCCTCGCCTCCACCCGCCATGAAGGGACAGGGCCTGACTCCTCCCTGGGTGACACAGAGCCCAGCGCAGGCCTTCCTGGGGGGTGGGCAGCTGTCCCTAGGACCCTGCTGAGGCCTCGAGCGAGCGGTGCTGCTGGCTCCCGGCTGAGGCAGGAAGGGAGTGCAGAGGGACCCTCACCTCGGCCAGGAAGGTGGCCCCCGACCTCAGGAAGCCGCCAGGCAAGGCATCTAAAAATAGGTGTGAGGACTTGGGGGGAGGGCACTGGCCCTCCTGGGCCCCTCCGGTTGGGGAATACAGGCGCCACTTTCCACCAAGAGGTGAGTGCAGGCCCCTGAGGACACCCTGCCACCTCTCAGAGCGCAGCACAGTAGACCTGGGGCCCCAAGGACCAGACCCTGGGCCTGCCACCCGCTCGCCAGGCAGGGAAGCCAGGAAGTGGCCTCCTCCTCCCCAAACCCATGCCACTGGCTAGAGGCCGGTCCTGCCCTCCTGGTCCCTGGCGAGATGGGCATGTGGGCACAGACGTCCCAGGACCTGCCCGGCAGAGAAGGGCATGCGAGGGGTAGAGGGTCCCACGCAGCAACGAGGGTCCGGGTGGGCGGACACCGCTGGGGAGGGAGGCGGGAGGGGGTGGGCTCGGGCAGGGGACCAGCGAGGGGCAGGCCAGGGTGCCCCTCGCCAGCAGCACCACGAGGCCGCCTGACATGGGCCACCCTGGACCGTGTGAGCCACTCTGGTTTCCGATCTGCCCTCACTCCTTCTGCGTGTGGTCTCTTGGGACCTCAGCGTCCTTTTCACCTCAGTGAGCCTGACAGTAGCCTGACCCAGAAAGAGGCAAAGGGGACGGCCCCAGCCCGGTGTCTGCTGGCACAGGGGACAGCTACTTCATGTGAGCTGGAGCTGTTGCTTGCAGGAGGGCAGAGGACAGGCTGCGGATGCAGAGGGCAGGGGGCTGAGCCCCCGGGTGGGGAGCAGAGCCGCAGCTGAGAGCCCTGGGCGGGCGGGCAGGCAGGTCTGTCGTCAGTGAGTCCCAAGCCTGCTGCCCCTAGGAAGCCCCTGTACCCAAGACCGCCGGCACGGAGCTCCGGGGTTCAGGCCACCCAGCCCCCAGGACTGGAGATCCGGAAGGTGGGAGCCTCACTCCCACTCCCCCGGCTGCACCCGGGCGTCTCAGCCTGAGTCTCCACACCCAGCACAGAACCAATGTCAGTGCCACCCACAGGTGACGGCATAGGTAAGACAGGTGACGGGCACCATTAGACATCTCCCCAAGGCCAACCTGGGTGTAGGACGGGCGACTCAAAAGGTTCCTGTGGGCAGCACAGGACGCCAGGGTGAGCCGACTGCCCCGTAACACATGGCGGGCCGGCCCTGGCTTCCTGTCACCACAACACCCCAACAACTCCCAGAGTTAAAGGCAGGTCCGTGCTCCTCAGGCCTACCTGCCATTAGGACCCCACGCCGGGGCTCTCAGCCCCCCTGCCCAGAGCGTCCTCACCACCCTGTACCAGCTGCCGCCACAGCCACAGAGCTGGGGGCCAGCTAGGACGGGAGCTCCAATGGTCAGCCCCTTGGGCACGGCCTCTGCCCACCTGTGGGACTCCCCCAGCTCTGGGGGCCCACCTGGAGGCCCTCAAGTGGTCTTGTGTAAACCTGCTCTGGCCCCAAAGTACGAAGTGTGTGTGTGTGTAAGTGGCGGGGGGGCACTGGGAAGTCCAGAGGCTCTGGAAGCGTGTGGCTCAAACCACATTCTGCTGGACGACTCAGAACCGTGCAGAGGCTGATGCCAGGTGAGCCTAGGTCTCTGTCCAGGAGTCCTAGCCATGGGCAGGCGACGTCT
Source organism: Hipposideros armiger (assembly GCF_001890085.2). Taxonomy (NCBI): domain Eukaryota; kingdom Metazoa; phylum Chordata; class Mammalia; order Chiroptera; family Hipposideridae; genus Hipposideros; species Hipposideros armiger. Next base: position 523,666 of record NW_017731844.1, read on the forward strand.
CCAGGGCCAAGAGTCACCCGGCCCTCGCTGAGTGTCTGGCCTGGGTCCTGGGGGGCCAAGGCCAATACGAGAGCCCCTGGGCTTCTCCCCACCCCCACAGCGGGGCCCTCTCCAAACCGCCAGGCCAGTGCAAAGGTGACTGCCTGCCTGCCCTTCCCACGGGCTCCTGGACTCTAAGCCTTATTGATTTTATGACCTAGTTTCTTCCCTGTCATGGGATTTCAGGCGCTGAAATGGAGGCCAGGGTAGAATACCTGGGAGGGGGTGGGTTTTGGTCCGTCCCCTGCCAGAACCTGGAGGCGGTATGAGACAGAGATGGGGCTGAGACCAACTGCAGGAGACAGAAGTAAGCAGGGCAGGGGTGGGCGACCCCACAGTGAGGGCACCAAGTTGGCATGGGAGCAGAGCCACTCAGGGTCCCAGGCCCTCCACCTTTCACGCCAGCTCGGCGCCCCTGACGGCCACCCCAGGGGCAGACCTCAGACTTCCTCTTCTCAGCATGGCCCAGCCTAACGGCTGTTTCCCCAAAGCTCGGCAGCCAGATGCCCGGGGACACCAGAGGGAGCCCACTCACCCACACACTGAAACCGGGCACAGGAAATCCCCTGCCCCCCCCAGACTACCCCCCTAGAGTCTGCCAGGGCCATATCCCTTCTGCAGGAAGGAAGGCGACAGAACCGCTAAGTGATAGACGGTCATGTGCTGTCTGGAAGCAAGAATTAAATGCCAGTTAGCAAGGCTTCTAATCAGCCTCGTTCCCAGCCGGGTCTGGCCGCCCTGCCTCTGGAAGGCAGCCACCAACTGCATTAGGCGGAGGGGAAGCCAGTCCCAGGCAGGGGACACGCTGCTCCTCTCCCCGCAAGGGCCAATGGCACCACCAGGGCTCTCTGGCCAGCCCCCAAGGAGAGGGCTATTATCATACCCATTTCCCGGGTGAGGGCAGCAGGGCTCACGCAGGCCCGTGGCCTGCCCCAGGTCGCCAGGCCTACTGCGGTGCGCAGGGACGTGAGCCTCTTCATCTGCTCCAGCAGGTGTCTCCAGGACCGGCCGCCTCTGTCAGGAAGGTCCCTGTCCCACCCCGACGGGCAGGATTCCACGCTGCCTGGCTGCCTGGCCCCGTCTCCCAACCTGATGCCCAGCCAGCTAGGGAGCCCCAGGGTCTCAGCACCAGGAGGGCAGGAGAGCAGGAGAGCAGGGTGCAGGGTGACCGGGCTCCTTCCTGGAGAAGCAAGCCAGGCCACCTTGAGGCCCGCTCCCACACGGGGCCTTTTCACTTCCTCTCCAAGACGGAACTTTAAAGTTTCCTGATCCACACACCCATTGTCACCTTCTCCCGGTTCCCGCCCTCAACACCCACCCACTCGTGCACTGTGACTGGGGTGCCCAGCGAGCGAGTCAGGCCGGACACTGGCAGCCCCCCTCCACGCAGGGGCCTGACACCCTTCCCCGAAGCACCCCGAAGCACCACTTGTCGGCCAATCAACCAGCGAGCCCAGGAGATAGGATCTGGAGGACCACACTTTAGAGGGCAAGCAGCTGAGCCGTGGGGGGGAGCCTCCGCCAGGCCCATCCCCACTGCACCCAGGCTCAGCCAGGCAATGGAGGGGGTGCAGAGAGGGGGGCTCCTGCAGGGTGTGCGCCCCCAGCCCCGGAAGGCTGAGTCTGCATCCCCTCACTGCAGGGGGTGAGCCACCCCTCACTGCAGGGGTGGGTGGTGCCGCGGTGACTGGACCACGGCCACCGAGCAGACACAGTTCTCTGCGCTGCTGGGAGTGGGAGGGGCCTCTGAAACGTTTCCTTAAGTCTCAATAAAGAACATCCCCAGGAGACCTGCGGAGCCTCCACCCCAGCTGCCTGGGAAACTACCAGACAGGCCCGGCGGCCAGCTCCAGGGGGCCTGATGGGCAGACCTCCCCCAGCTGGGCAGGTGGGCGGGACTTACCAGCCCGACACCAAGCCCAGAGGCAGGCGCGACTGCGGGAGAAGTCCCCTTCCTCTGCCTACCCTCCACCTCCCTGCCAGGGTCCTCGCGCCCATATCCAGGCTCAGCCTGTACGGGATGGGGCTCGGGGGCCAGCAGAGGGGTGTCTGGGTGCCCCACTGACCCCTTCGTTTGCCTGGCCAATGCTGGCAAACACTGAATCCATGACAACACCACCCCTTCATCAAAGGCCCTGGTGGCTGCCGGGGGCCAAGCTTAGCCCACCCCCCAGGGCAGAGGCCAGTGGCCTCAGGGGCCCCCAGTGGGAGCCCCCTACGTTGATGTGACACCCCGCTCTACCCCCAGCTAGAGTTCAGTCCAGTTCCTGTCTTCCCTGCCCCAAAGCCCTTCTGCCTGAGAACGGCTCTGGGTCCTAGCTGTCCAGATGGGAAGCTTATGTTCCCACCCCACACACTTGGGGTGAGCAGCCTGGGAGGGGGTCCCAGTCGATGCCCAGGGGAGGTGGGGCTCGGCCGTCATGAGAGGGGCTACTGGCACCACCCAATCGTGGCCCTTCCACCTCCTCCCCAATCTCAACTCTGACAGGAAGTGGAAACAAACAAACAAAAACTCCATCAATCCCCGACCAGCAGTGCAGACGCAAGTCGGGAAACACCCGAAGATGACTAGCCTGGGGGCACTTCTTTCCAAAGTGGACGCCCCAGGCCAGCCCCAGGCCCCCAGAGCTCAGGGACACCCCAGGTCTTGTGCCAACTCGGAGGGGCTGCCACTCTCAAGGCCTCCACCTCCCCTGGGGACCAGGCCAGGCTGGAATCTGGGTCCGGATGAGGAGAGGGGGATGGGGCCCCTCAAACTAGGGCCACCATGTGCAGGCACACCAGCATCCCGGCCACACGGGCCCGGCGTGCTTCCGGTCTGCTCGCCCCAGGCCTAGACCCTAAGAACGATCCCCAGGGTGACCACAGCTGACCGGAGGGTGAGCTGCGCAGGGCCAAGAGTGGGGGGGACGGTACCCAAGACTCGGACCGCGGGTGCGCCCCCAACCCGGCTGCCCATCCAGGGGCGGTGGCCCCGATGAGCTCATGGGGGCGGGACACCCTGAGCCCCGCCCTCGAGCCCACCCCCACCTCCAGTCCCCGCGAGGCAGGGTGGTCCCAGAAACAGCCGCCAGCGGGCTGAGCAGCCCCAGGACGCCGCCGGGGGCCCGCACCTAATCCACCCACCACCATCCCCAGGCGGGAACAGACCTGAAGCC
>NW_017731844.1:527296-533442 GCF_001890085.2 Hipposideros armiger
GGCCTGCCGGTCCTGGGCGGCGGGGCGCGGGGCCTGGGAGCCTGGTGAGCGGCCGGGGGCCGAAGCGGCGGCCGAGGATGCGGGAGCGGCGGGGGCGCGGGGACACACCGTGCAGGAGGCCGGACCCGGAGACCCAAGGCCGCGTCCGCCGCTGCGCGCTCGCTTTCGGGCCGCGCGCGCGCCCCGCTCCACCTCTTGTACGGCGCCTAGACCCCGCCCCCCGTCTGCTCCGCCCCCGGCCCCGCGGCCCCGCGGCCCCGGAGGCAACCCCTCCCCCTCGCGCGCACACTTAGCGGGGACTCGGTGCGGCCGGGACCGCGGACCCGGACGCGCTGCGCTGGGCGCAGCACGAGCCCCGAGCTGCTGGCGCCCTCCGATCCCCCGAGGACAGGACTGCAGCCGGGAAGCCCAAGGAAGAACCTCTCCTTCCGTCCCACATTCCTCCTTCGGGCGCCTTGTACTGCTACCCACGGAGGCTCCCTGGAAGAGGTGACGCGCCCGCGAGGGCTAAGTGAGCCAAGATAGCAGCGCGCCTTGCATCGCGCCCCGGAGTGGGAAGCCTGCGTGGGCGGTGAGGCCTGAGAGTAAGCAGACCTCGACCTGAAGACTCTGGAACGCGATTCTAGGCATCCAAACCCTTTTGTCCCGTGGTCGGGGGAGTTGCTGACCACTCTTAGAAGAATCTGTGTTTGGAAAGGTCCCTGAGAGGGTGTCCCCTAGGCCAGTGTTAACTGTCTAAGAAGCCCAAGCCACCTGTAGGAGAACCTCCAAATATGGTGTATTTATTTCATGCATACGTTGGTGGTGCCAGCATCCCCAAATCCTGTCTTCCTGAAGTATGGGGACCCCACTGCCCACACTGCCTGGGGTAATGAGGAAGCGGACAGGTGACTCGTCAAGTGAGGGGTGCTTACTCCCCAGGTGACGGAGCAAGTCTGTGACACGCAGATGAAGACGTGCCCACTGACCGCTTGAAACGTGACCAGTGCCAATGCCGAGGAGTGACATTTTCGTTGTGGTTCATTGTAGTAAATGTGGACGGCCACGGGTAGCCAGTGGGTGCCACGTGACTGGAGCCCTCTCATATCCATCAGTGCTCTTCTGTCGTGTTCTTGGTGGCTAATTTTAAATTCTGTTTTGGCTTCACGCTTGTATAAGAGCTCCAAGCACACATTTGAACCTAGTGTTCTGTTTATGCCTGTCCAAGTGACATTATAATAAAAGTAACTGAAGTCGTTCCTGGGGGGTCTGCCAGGGTTCTTTTTGTTGAAAAGGAGGCAGGACAGGCGTCTAGTGTGAGGCAACGCGTGCCCCGATGTCCTGGGGGCCCTGCACTCCCCACAGCTCCCCGCTGCCCAGTTACAGGACATTCACCACAGGTGTGGGCTGAATCCTCAGAGAATAGCCTTCCGTGGGCCCCGTGGGGGGTGCAGAGGGACACTGAGCCCACCCTCAGGGGAAGGGCAGGGGCAGAGGCATGCCGGCTGCGCCCTTGGTCCGCCATCCCCAGAGCGGGTCACCCCCGGCCAGCCTGGTCTATGCTCTGCTTCAGTCACGCGTCAGATGCTTGGTGGGGCCTGCTGTCTGCCAGGTGCGATTCCAGGCGCTGGCTGTGGGAGCTGGCCAGCCAGGACCCCTTCTCGCAAGGTCCTTAGGCCCAGGTGACCGTGACAGATGCCACCTCATGAGGATCATGTCTCATGTTGATTCTGGGAAGGGAGGGATGCCCAGGAGACTTGAAAGAGTCACAGAGTGTCGGGGTGCAGGGGCGGGAGCACCCCTACGTCGTGGGGGCTTGGAGGGTCCCTGAAGAGCGGGAAGGAGCCAGCTCTGTCCCCCAGGCAGACAGGGGACAGGTAGGAGGAGCAGCAAGGGAGCCAGCGGCCTGGGAGCCAAGGAGGGACAGACCCGGGCAGGGCAGGGCCAGTGCTGAGGGGTCTCCGGCCTAAAGGCCAGTGTGAGGCCACCTTCGATCCTGACTGTAGCGGGAGCCGTTGGAGGGTTTCTGCAGGGAAGCCACAGGCATGGCTTCCGACCTGAACCGGGACACAGATGGCAGCAGACGGCCTTGGCCCCACAGTGGGACCTGCACTTACAGGCCCCTCGGGGCTCACTGGGAAAATCAGGTCCCCCTCCAGGTGCTGGTACATGTGGGCTGTCCCCAGCGACCCCTTCTGCCCAGGGGCCACCAACTTTTCTTGTGAGGACTGAAGGGGACCCGCCAGTGCATTAATCAGAGTTCTCCAGAAAAAACAGAACCAGTAGGAGATGTGTGTGTGTGATATACCATAGATATATGTATATAATAAAGGAGGTTGATTATTACAAACCAGCTCATGTGATTATGGAGTCTGGGAGGTCCCAGGGCCTGCCATCTGTAAGGAGATGGGGTGTGGGGGTGTCGGGGGAGGGGGTTTGGAGGCCGAGAGCAGGGAGCCGAAGGTGTAAATCCCAGACCAAAGGCTGGAAAAGATGAGAGAAGGGGTCCCAGCTCACGGGGTGAGGCAGGAAAAAGGGGAGAATCCCCTCTTCCTCTGCCTTTAGTGGCCTCAGTGGGCTGGATAAGCACCCCCATTGGGAAGGCCACCTGCCTGCCTGAGTCCACCCATTCAAATGCTGACCTCACCTGGAGACACCCCCCTCCCCTGGGCACCCCGAGAAAGAATGTTCTGTCTGGGCACCTGGTGGACAGGCACGTTGACAGAACATCCCAGGCAGCAACGACACATGTGGCAGTGCGATCAGGGGGCAGGTGGCACTCGGGGACTGCGTCCTGGGAAAGACCCCCGTTGTGGGCCGGATGTCGGAGCTTCCATCCAGGCTCCGAGACACACAGACAAGCACCCAGATGGGCTGCGTCACAGCACGAGGGAGAAAGGGGAGGGGGCGTGCCTGCGTCGGGCCTGGCATGGGAGACCCCTCCCTGCACCTTCCCTGCCCACCAGCCGTGGGAAGGGCTGGCGCCCAGAGGACAGGCAGGGCTGGTGGTGAGATGGGAAGCTGTAGGCCTTGCTGGCCAGCTGAGCCTGTCCCTCTATGTGACTTCGGGCTGGTTCCTCAGTTTCCCCGTCTGCAGTGGTGCCATGGAGGCGAGAGGAGCAGGGCCTGCCCCACGGCCGGCCGGAGGCCACTGCCTCCTTTAAGCTTGTTGGCCCGAGAGGCTTCTCTGCCCAGCCCAGCTCCAGGGCCTGGTGACTCACTGCTCTTCTGGGCTACGCTTTTTGTTCTGGGGGAATCACTGAGCCCTGCCCAGTGCCTTGATTTCCTGTGGAAGTAAACCGAGACCACCCAAATGAATGGAACAGACGCTGTTTATGCAGAGACTGCTGCAGTGGGGACTCTGCCACCCTCGCTGCACTTGGCTGAGACTCAAAGACAGGCCCCGAGGGGAACAGCTTCGTACTTACAAAAGGAAGAGTTTAGCATCCAAAAAGCAATTCATGTACTGCACCATAGTAATAAAGGACAGGCATCGTATGATCATCTCCACAGTTGCCTGAAAAGCATTTGAGAAAACCCAGCCCTCTGTCCTGATGAAAACACTCGACACCCCAGGAATAAAAGGGCACCGCGAACATCTGATAAAAGGCATCTACATAAATGCCGCCGGCTGGCAGCACTCCTAATGGTGCAAGGCTGGAAGCGTTTCCCCCAAGATGAGGAACAAGACAAGGACGGACACTCTCTCGGCTCTGCTATTCGCCATTGTCCTGGAGGCTGTGGCCAGGGCACGTAGGCAAAACAAAGGAAGAAAAAGGCATCTGTACTGGACAGGGAGGCGTGGCCTCTGACTGCAGAGGACATGACGTTGTGTATAGAAAATGCTAAAAAACGCACCCAAAACCTACTGAAACTAACAGACGTGTGCAGCAATTGGCAGGTTACAGGATCAATGTAAGAAAATCAATTTTATTTCTATACACTAGCAATGAACAATCCTAACATGGAATGAAGAAGACAATGCCATTTCTAATAGCAGCAAACAGAATGAAGTACCTGGGAATAAATGTAGCCAATTTATTGTAAGACATGGACACTGACTGGAAGCTACAAGACATTGTCAAAGGCATGAGGGAAGGTCTCAGGACATGGAAAGGTTCCCGGGGTTCACAGATTGGAAGACTCAGTCTTGTCACGATACCAGTGCTCCCCAAATTGACCTACAGCTCCACACAATACCTGTGAAAATCCCCACTGGCTTTACCAGGCACTTCCTAAGTACCCTATGATTACAAGGGTCCCGGGACAGCCAAAACAAGCCTTGAAAAAGACGGACAAAGTTGTCGGGCTCACACTTCCTGGTTTGAGCTTCCTGCAAAGCTACAGTGGTCAGGACCATGTGGAGATCGAATGCGTAGACTCAAGCGCCCAAAAATCGACCCTCACCATCCTGGCACCTCCAGCCCATCTCGTCCCCGTCAGGCATCGGTCTGTATCATGGAGCCATGCACAAGAGGCAGCCTCTGGCCCTGAGCCTTGCTGGAGGTGTGACTGCTGTCTCGGGTTCCCTCATTACACAGCCTGTTTATTTGTTCCTTTCCCCTCAGCTGCTATTCCTCCTTCTCCGTTTGTGCCCAAACACTTCCACCCTTGGGGGTGACGTCACATTTGAAAGCATAGTTACAGTTCTTCCTTGGGAATCAGCCTTCCTTCTGGCCCTGGGAGTCACAGCCCTTGTCTTGTGACCCCTGCGTCAGGTGGTGGGGGGAATGGAGGCGATGTGGGGAAGAAAGAAAAAATATATGTGTCATACTAGTGGACCTAGGTGGCCACCTTAAGCGAGCACACGAGGGGATCTGCTTGTCGACCCCAGTCACCTTCCAAACCTGGAAGGGGGTTCTCGTGGGCACTGATGTGTCCTCTTCTAATGCACCCCTCAAATTCCCACAATGATTTCCATGGGGCCGTGCCCCGTATGGGCATCCTCTAATTCGGGCATCCTCGTTGCCTGACCACATGGCCAGACCACTGGCCACTGCTCATGAATCAGTAGAAACCCCAAGACGGGCTTTTCCCATTGCTCAAGTCTCCGCATCACCGCTGGGCAGGCAGCGTGCATGGCCACCCACAGAGCTGACCTGTTTTTACCTCCTTCCATCAGAATAGTGGCCTTCCGACCAGGATGTGGTCCGTTCACTGTGGAGCTGCCGTCCACAAACCAAGCAGCTCTCTGTCGCTCAGTTGAGAGCTGTCACAGGTCACCGTCCTAATGACAGTACAGCCAGACAACTCTTCACACAGCTCCGAAGCCAGGTCCTAGGGGAAAGGAGGCTCGCTGCTTGTGAGGGTCTCTCCCATGGCCCCCCCCAGGCAGCACGAGCCTGTATAAACCACTTCTATTTCGTTATGGAACCTTTCTGGGCACTGCCTTCCCCACTGAGTGTTTCTCTGATACCGCCCAAGACACTGGGCATTTCAGGTTTCAAGATTATTTTCTGCCTTTCCATCATAGGGGTAGTTTCAAGTAATGTCTGCTAGCAAGCTCACAAGTGCCCCCGATGGGAATTCTCTATTCCAAAGTCCCCGAGGTCGTCGCTGGGAGACGCTCACAGGTTTGGGCCATGAGCCCCAGCGCACACTCCACACAGCGTCATCTCACACAGGCACTGAGCTTCCACCCCACGATCTGTGGTGCAGGCGCTCTTCCCGGTTCCCGGTCAGTGTGTCCAGCTAACAGTACTCGAGGGCCAATTTACATGCCTAGCATTTTACAGCTCTAGGTACTGGCAAGTATCCCCAGCCAGACGCAGGGGAGGAAAAGTAATTTTTCTTCTACTCTTCTAAGTTATTCTGGCTGGACTAATCATCAAACTGACACCAGAGACATCAATGGAAAAAAATAATCAAATTCATTACATATGCACTGACAAGAGTTCCATAAAGGGGTGGCCGGTTGGCTCAAGGTGGTTGGAGCGCGGGCTCTTGGCACCAACGTTGCTGGTTCGATCCCCACATGGGCCAAGGAGCTGTGCCCTCCACAACTAGATTGAAGACAACTACTTGACTTGGAGCTGATGGGTCCTGGAAAAACACACAGTTCCCCAATAAAATTTAAAAAAAGAAAAGAAAATGGGACACACACACCCCGCCCCCAGGCTGGCTGAGTGGCTCAGTTGGTTAAGAGCGTGGGCTCTGAGCAGCAGGGT
>NW_017731844.1:535568-537004 GCF_001890085.2 Hipposideros armiger
TGGAACCGTCATGGGGTGGCTGTGTCCAAGGCTGGGCAGTTTAGTGTCAAACAACAGCCATTTATTATCCCTCAGCTTCTGTGGGTCAGGTGCCCGTGTACACTGGGGGCCGACTCCCCGGGCTCAGGATTCCTCACAAGGAGAGGTCCCAGGCCCTCACTGGCCATTGGCTGGAAGCCACCTGGGTCCCTTGTTAGGTGGGTCTCAGCACAGGACTGCTCCCCAAGAGCTCCCAGCAGCGCAGGCAAGGGACAGAGAAGGCGGAAGCGCTGTCTTCCTGTAGCCCGATCTCAGAAGTGACGCCCCTCACTTTTACCTGACTTGGTTGTTAGGAGCATAACTAGACCCAGCCTGACTCCAGAGGAGGGTAGCACCTGGCTGTGAAGGTCAGGAAGTGGGGTCTCTGGGCGATTTTAAATGCTGGCTGTCGCAGTCAGACACCTGCCACTTTGCAACACCTAGTGAAATGACTGATTCAGGCAAGGACCGTCAACAGACACCACAGCCAGGAGTGGCACGTTTGCTGGGGAACCGGAGAGCACGTGACATCCACAGATTGTTGGCTAGTTGTAAAGAAGAGATAAAACTTTACAATGGAGATATCTGGCTGTCACTCAGTGATCAAACAGCCTCGCTGATACGGGACAAGCAGACACCTATGTCCCGAATGTGGGCAGTACAGGGTGCCACACCTCACCTGTGGGGGGCCCTTGCCCGACGTGGCTTAGGTCCTACCTGACCAAGGCTTTAGCACCCACCTCTAGTTACAGGACAAATGGGGGAGAGGAGGGTAGGGAAGGGCACCAAGTAGAAGTGGCATCCGGGACCTGGGACCTTCAGGCACCCGACCGGCTCCTAAGCTCCTGCGGAGAAGCAGCCCAGGGTGGGGTGGGGACTGCTGTAAGTGAGCAAAAGATAAAGAGACTCTCAAACAGGGGCCTTGATTGCATCTCGGCTTGATCAGCCAGCAATAAAAACCATCTGGGGACACAAGGACATTGATTATGTATTATATTTTCACTGCTATCAGGGACTTGCTGTTAGTTTAGCTGGATGTGATAATAGGGTTGTGGTTTTGTTGGAGAATATCTACTATTTTAGGAGATAAATGCTGAACTTGATGAACTATTTATTTAGGGTTGATTTAAGAAACTTACATATATATATTTCTTGGTGCCAAAAAAAATGTATACAAGTGGACACTTCGGTCGATGTTGCTCAGGCAGTAGTTCGCCGTAATCAGAAGAGTCTGGACCCTGATGGGAACCACTTTGAGCACCTCTTGTAATTGCAGAAGTCAAACGTGACTTGTATTCATCTTTTCTTATCGGTATATATTGAGAATTACAATTAATAGTTTTTTCCTTTCTTAAAATGTGTATGCCAAGAGATGTGTATATAAAATGTGTGTGTGTGTGTGTATATATATATATATA
>NW_017731844.1:540931-559464 GCF_001890085.2 Hipposideros armiger
CCTTCTCCCAATTTCCCAATTTAAAAAAAAAATAAAATCTAAAAAAAAAAAAAGTTTGCCTTTGGCCCTGTTGGTCCTTCCTCTCCTGGTGTGGAGGTTTTGGTGACCAAAAAAGGAATGCTTTGACCAGAGAACAAAATAATGGTGTCCTTGAGTTGGAAGCTGTGGGTGCCATCTGGTCCATCTGGGGCTCCTGTGCCACTGGGTTAAGAGGCCATAAAGGGGCCATGGTGATGGCTGGGGTGATGCCATCAAGAAGGGGGGTGTTGCTACATGTGAGTGGGATTAGGGGTCCCCTAGGTCTTTCCCCATCCTGCCACGTCTGGTCATGAAGGTTGGGGGAATGCCAGGCTCAAACCAATGAAGGTCTTCATTCCTCAGCTCCCTCTGAAATGAAGAGGGGGGTCACACAACCCCCCCCCGGGAGAAGAACCCGGACCAGCTGGGAGAACATGGAATGGGGCGGGGGAGGCAAGCCGTGAGTGCTGGTCACGGGCCCGGGGCCAGCGGCAGAGAAGCCGCCTACAGCTTCCAGCAATATTGCTTTCTTTCTTTTTGCTGGTCATATACATTTTCACAGAATTTAACTAAATTTATTTTTCTTTCCTCTCTTTCCACCAATGTTGTGCCTAGGACGTATTGCTGGTGCTTTCTTTAAAATTTATTTCATAAGTTGTAGGATGATGAGACGATAAGAACAGAAGCAGAGGAGGGGTGCAGCTGGACTGTCGCCGAATGCAGGGCCCACGAGACGCTGGGGTGTCCTCCTTTGGGGACAAGGACTTCAGCTGGAGGGGTGCCCTTTGCTCTGTGTTAGGTGGGGACAGTCTTGGTTTTGGAAGTGCAAGTGTGGGGAGAAGCGTGTGTGTGACTGGAAATACGAGGGTGGACTGCAGTGAGTGTAGGACCCCTCTATGGAGTTACAAGGGCCCCGCTATCCCTTTCTCCTCCGTCAGCTTGTTAGGCCTTGTCCTCAGCAGGGCCAAAAGTGGTGTTTGACTCAGGACTGTGGACTTTGAGCAAAAGATGCAAACCCTTGGGGACAGTTAGAATTCGTCCGAGGTGGCCTGGGCGCGTCCATTGGGAGTGGCTGTGGCAGGCAGGGTTTCTAAAATGCCCCCCCCACCCCGTGTTTGCCTTAATCCTTGGAACCTGTGTGCACGGTGTCACTGGAGATGTGAGACAATTTCCCCTTAGATAGGGACGTCACCTGGGTGGGCTCATGTTGCTGCACGTGCCTCTGAAGGCAGAGTGTGTTCTCCAGCCTCTGCTTTCCGAGTGAGAGGGGAAAATCAGAGAAATTCTCAGCATGAGAAGCACTCGACACACCATTGCAGCCTCGCAGATGGGGCCATGTGAGAGAGAAAGGGGTGGTCTCAGGAGCAGAGAACGGGCCCTGCCGACAGTGGCAAGGAGAGGGACCCTCCGTCCTGAGGCCCGGCCGAGCCTGGAGGTGGGTCGGGTTTGCCCCGGTCTGACCTGGTGCCTCTCAGCACAGCTCTGTGGGGCCTGCCCTCTGGCTCCCCTGTTCGACTCACTCCCAGCCTGTTTCTCCATGCGTGTGAATGACCCCTGACCCCATCTGCTGACACGGAGCCTGCTTGTCTCTTCCCTTCCACCCACTGCAGTGGGGAGGGCACAGCTCACATCTGCCTTGTAAGGATCACATGGGGGCCAAGGCCAGGGTGCCTTCGCCTCTGTGGGTGGACGGGGGGTAGGACAGGCAGTTGAAACAGAGGGTCAGTTGTCCTGGAGCAGCCGAGGGCCACTCGAGCATCTGCTCGGGCCCAGATGGTCACGCAGAGCACCTGCTTCAGATAGGTGGTGAAGTGCGAGTCCCTCCTGGGAGCGTCTGAAGAAGCGAGGCTCCTGGGGCTGGCAGCCGCGGGCTCTGAGAAGCAGAGGGACTGGGCTGTTCTAGAATGTGGAGGGGCCAGGCAGGGTGCCTGGACAGGGAGGGAACCCAGGGGGCCAGGAGGACACCAGGTGGGGCGACCATGGGGGGCGAGTGGAGGAAACAGCAGGTGGGGACAGCTGTGAGCACTGGGGGGAGGGGTTTTGGGGGGGTCAGGAGGGGCTGCTGGGTGTGAGTCCTCCGTGCTCCCTGTGCATCGGGAGCCCTGGTGTCCCCCAAGATCAGAGGTCCTGACCTGGGGCTGTAGTTTGGGGGCCCCAGAAGCATCCATCTCTCAGTGTTGGTGGAGATGGCACTTGTGGGGTCAGGTCTCGGTGTGGGCTGGGGGTGAGCAGAGGGGCTCCCGCGCCGGCCGTACAGCAGAGGGCATGAGGGTCTGGCGACTTTGCAGCTGCCCCTCCCTCAGTGTGGCCAGCCACCCCCAAAGCGCCTCTTTGGAAGTGTCAGCCTGGGCCATTGTCCAGGGGTCCCACCCTCGTGGGGGGCGGGCGGGGGCCTACCGTGGGCTTAGGGTGTATGTTCCTTTGCGGGACAAGCTGCGGCCGGAGCGGATGGCGAACCAGAGGAAGGAGCTGAGCAGCATGGCGTACCCCTGGGAGGGCGGCAGTAGCACCTGCACCAGCAGCTCCACGGGGAGGGGCTCACGGCTCCTCAGGAAGTGAGTGAAGCAGGCACAGCCACCCCCAGGCCGCCCCCAGGCCGCTTCCCTGGGGCCAGCCGCCCTTCCAGCTGGGGTGGGGGACGGGTGAGTGGAGGGACAGGGAGGTGGGGGAGGGGCCGTGAAGGGGGGCAGAGGGTACCATAGAGACGAGGCCCACGCCGGTCAGGGCGGAGGTGATGCCTCCATGTGTCCTCAGGAAGCTCCTGATGCCCTGCAGACAGTCCTGGGCAGAGGGTGGCACGATGTCACCCACCCTCTCCAGACTTGGACCTGCAGTGTCCACCGAGGCCAAATGCCAGGGTGGTGGGAAGTTGGGGTGCAGCCCGCCCCAGAATGACCAACCAGAGCTCAGGGAAAGGCAGGGCAAACTAGCAGGATGGAGCCAGCCGCCGTGGGACCGAGGAGACGCTGACCTAGGGGACCAGCATGTACCTTCCTCCGGGCACCCCTGAGCTGCCTGTGCTGGACTTGTGTCTGGCTCCCCAGCACCCCGCCCAGGGCCAGGCACAGCGCCTGTGTGAGGAGAGCGTGCTGGCTAACAGGAAGGACAGACCAACAGCCAGTGGACGGGCGTGGGGGGCCCAGGCTGTCCCAGGGTCCTGGCTCCCTCCCTCGCACCCTTCCCTAGGGCTTGGCACCCACAGAGGCTCTTTCTCCAGGAAAAGGGGGTGATGACCCATCTCTGAACCACTCAGAGGGGGCAGCTAGTTTTGGGGAAGGTTCTGGCACTTTGGGGCAGATTGGGGGAGGTGCGGGACTTGTAGGGTTTAGCTCTGAGGCCAGGAAGGGGAGGAAGGGGAGGCTGGCTTGGAGTCTGTCTGTCCATTTGTCCACGAGTTCACTTGATAGGGTCTGGACCCTCAGGCCACCCTGCTGTGCTTGGACCACTAGCCCGCGGCAGTCTAGCCCTGTTCACACTTGGCTCCCAGGGGCAGCTGGCACTCAGGTTTGTCCAGCTAGGAAACGCCCCCAGGAGCCCTGGGCACCACCCTGTAGTCTGGCCTGGGTACCCCGCGGGGAAACAGACCCTCAGTGTGGTCCCACTTCCTCTTGGAATGCAGCCCAGGGCAGACCACTATTGGGGACACCATCCCTGCCCCCAAACCTCCCCTAGGGCGGTTCTGCAGATGGCCCAGTGCCTGTGTCCCCCTCCNGCTCAGGTAGGGTTTCTATGTTGTGGTCTTGAGGTTGAATTTCTTTTTAGGGAAATCTCATCGCTGCTCTTAAGGCCATCTACCGATTGGACGAGGCCCACCTGCGTTATGGAGGGTGAGCTGCTTTACTCAGAATCACTGATTTCAAATGTCAATTGCGTCTACGGAACACCTCACAGAAACATGCAGACTGGTGTTCAACTGAGCAGCTGGGCAGCGAGGCCATCACAGCGCATCTGTGCGTGTTCGTTGTTTGAGTTTTTCTACTTCTTTTCTGCCTGCAAATGTTCATTAAAAGGTAAAAACCAACCAATGAACATTTGTTCACCAGAAGTCACTATCAAGAAAGGGAAAGTCGGGCCACAAATTAGGAAATTAGGAGAGAGTATTTACCGCATGTATAAGCCACAAATTATTTCTACTCAGCTATCCGTAAACACTCCCCGTAAATCAGCAAGACACAGAACCCAGTAGGAAAACGGGCAAAAGGCACGAACAGGCGTTTCACACACCAGCAACAGAAACAACCAGGTTAATGTGCCAACCTGGTTAATATGAGAGAAATGAAAATGAAAACCATAACCTGGTGCCTTTGACACCCACCAGCTTAACAGGAGCTTTAAGTCTGTGGGGCAGCTCTTAGAAGACGACTTGGCCGTGGCCAGTGAGGGCAAACACAGACCCTGCGGGGGTCCAGTGAGCCCCCCCCCCCCCCATCTAGGCGTGCCCCAAACCAGCTTTCTCAGCCTGTGAGCTGCGCCCCACTGGAGGGGCGGGTCTTGAAATCAGGTGGCGATACGATTGCAGCCGTGGGTACAGATGTCTTTAATTGGGGCAAAAACACCAGGTGCTGGCACTGAGGGCAGCGCCTCCACGGGTGAGCACCTGTGTCTGTTTTTGCTTCTTATAGGTCTAGCCCCACATGCAGAAAACCACAGAAGCGGCTTTCACCTGGGAGGGACAGTGGCAGGGCCTCGCCTCGGGGCTACACGAACATGCTGACTCTCAGCCATAACTGAGTCCTTGGAGACCTGACCATGTTTCCACCCACCAGGACGTTGTTCTGGTGAAGCTGGAGACCAGGACATGGCGGGTTGCCTTGGTAAAAACCATGCATGGCAGACAGCGAGAGGTCAACCCTGTGACAGTCCTGTTGGGTACAATGGACACGGGTGTGTCCCCTGCATGGTGAAGGACGAGGGTATCTTGGTCACTGGGGCACCACATGCTTTGGAGGAGGCCACATTTGGGTGTCTGCTTTTCTGCTGCTTCCTGTGCCCAGGCTGCACATCGGACTGCAGGCTTTGCAGGATGCAGGGCAGGGAAGGTGCCCACGTGGGCCCGGCTTTGCTGCAGGCTCGGTCGTTGTGACTGGGGGACCACAAGGTCCTAGCGCGTGCTGATGGAGCCCGTGGGAAGCCCTGATGCAGAAGCTCAGCGCCGCTCCCAAATGTGGGGCACAACCACCCCGTTTGGCGAGGCAAGGCCCTCTCCTGTGAGATTCTCCGTTTGCCTTCCCCTGGGACCAGGTAGGAACTGACCCATGTCTGCAGGGTGACTGGAGCTGCCCATCCTGAAGTTCAAGTTGTTTGCCTGCTGGGTCACATGGCGGGGTTGGCCCAGCAGCTCTCTGCTGCCCAGTGATGTTGGGTTCCTGGACTCTGGTAAAGTTCTTGGAGCCCCATGGCAGACAGGCCGCCTCTTCCCCAACAACCCCAGTGCTGCCCAGTGGCCTCCTGTGCAAAGCAGACATGGGGTAGGAAGGGCGACACCCATGCGCCATGTAGGCATCTATCTATGTATCTATCTATCTATCTATCGATCGATCTATCTATCATCTCCTATCTATCTATCTATCTCCTATCTATCTGTCACCTATCTATCTATCTAATCTATCTATCTATCTGTCATCTATCTATCTGTCATCTATCGATCCATCCATCCATCCATCCATCTGTCCAAGGAGAATTACTATAGGAAATGCCTGCTGTGATCACGGAGCCTGGCAGGTCCAGAATCTGCCATCTGTAAGCAGACCCAGGTCAGCGGGGAGTGTAGTTCAGTTCCAATCTGGAGGCCGAGAGCAGGGAGCCGATGGTGTAAATCCCAGACCGAAGGCTGGAGAAGATGAGAGAAGGGGTCCCAGCTCACGGGTGAGGCAGAAAAAAAGGGGAGAATCCCCGCTTCCTACACCTTTGCTTCTATTTAGCCTCAGTGGGCTGGATAAGCACCCCCATTAGGAAGGCCACCTGCCAGCCTGAGTCTACCCATTCAAATGCTAATCTCACCTGGAGACACCCCCAGAAATAATGTTCCGTCTGGGGACCCCATGACCAGTCATGCTGACACAACACGATTGCAGAGCCCACTTCCTCCCTGGAGAGGCCCCGGCCCTTGTTCTGGATTTGGGTTTGCTCCCCGCCTGTAATACTTCTGTCACAGCAGCGCTTTCCCTAGACACAGCCTTGTTTACTCCCCACTGTTTCCGGCCAAGGCACTGACTTGACAGCCAAAGGGACAAGACGATGGGAAGATGCCTGTGGTGTGTGGGAGGATTCCCGTTTACCTCCCCCCAAAGGAAGGTGGCCCTGTGGGATGGTGGGCTGGCCTTCCTGGCCATGGTTTAGGGCCCAGCTGGGGGCCACGCTGCGAGGCTGTAGGGGTGTCCTGCAGTCTATAGCACCAGTGGCCAGTCAACAGGGCCATTTCCCCCAAATCAGAGTGCACAGGAGCCGGAAGGGGGCAACACCTCCTGTGCTCAGAGCCAATGAGCCCTTCTCAAAAGTTTGCCTTTTGGGGCTGGCNAAAATAAAAAAAAAGGAACCTACCAGACAGCTAAGCCTTACTTGCAATCTTGAGCAGAGAAGGGTGGGGGTGGAGGGTGGGTTTGGGCTTGAACTTCAAAGGGCAAGAAGGCACTTCACAGAGAGACAAAAGGAGTAAATGTTTGGTAAAGGAATGTGCGCTAGGCCAAGTCTAACAATAGGACAGAGAGAACTTTGATCAAATCCGCTGGCTGGGCTCCTCCCCGCTTATCACACACTAGTTATCACAGTCCTTGTGAAACTATAGTTATGGAGCAGGTCCTTTATCTAATTCCTTTAGGCAGTTGAGGGGAGGATCAAAGGTCTTTTTGTTGTTGCTGTTGTTTTTTCCCTGAATCTTTTATTTCTTAAACATAAACAGATTAAAATAATCAATGTCCCATAAAGGCATGTTTTTTGGGGGGTGGGGGCAACTTCTGCCAGCCCCTAAGACACAGCGTCTAGCCCCATCATATAATCAAGTAAAAGCCTATGAAAGCCTGGCTTTCCTAATCGTGTCACCTCTCACGTGTCGGTATTGCCCCAGTCTGCTTGTAGCCAGAGTCCGGACGGGTTTTGTTGCCACCGTGCACGCAGCTCTTCGCTTCAGCCCTTCTGTCAGGGAGTTCCCTGACCATGTACCCACTCTCCTGCGTGTGAAAGGCTTTGGGTCCCCAGCAGGAGGCTGAGCTACGGGCTGTGGCTCCTTTGTCAGTCTTTATCTGGATTATGTGCCCTGAATATGACCCCAGGCAATCCCAGGTCTGATTTCTCCTTATAATCTCACCTTCCTGCCTTTTTTTTTTTTTAAAGATTTTATTTTTATTAGGAAATTGGGGAAGGGGAACATTGTATTTTTCCAGGACCCATCAGCTCCAACTCAAGTTGTTGTCCTTCAATCTTAGTTGTGGAGGGCGCAGCTCAGCTCCAAGTCCAGTCGCTGCTTTCAATCTAGTTGTGGGGGCGAGGCGCAGCCCACCATTCTATGTGGGAGTCCAACCGGCACCCTTGTTGTTAGGAGCACGTGCTCTCACCAGCTGAGCCATCCTGTCACCCGTTGGCAGCTCAATGGCAGCTCAGCTCAGGTGCAGCTCACTGGCTCATGTGGGAATCGAACCGGCGGCCCTGTTGCTCAGAGNTGTCTATACCTAGGAGGCACCGGACGGTGCACAGAGGAAGCAAGCCCTCGGCCCCGCTCTGCAGATGGGGACCTGAGGCCTGTCCCTGGGTGGCATGAAGCCACCTCGCAGCATGCAGCCCCCGTCCCAGCACACTGGGCCTCCCTTGCCCTCGCCTCCCCAACGTGCCTCCCCCGGGGCCAATGGTGCTCTGTTGCCTGCATCCCTCCCTGGGCCCTGCGCCATTTGCATCCTCCTGTTTGTTTCTTGGAGGGCAGCCAGAAGCCCAAGAGATAGGGGTGGGTTTGTTTCCTGGACAGCGGGGGCAGGGAGCTGGAAGGCCAGTCGGTGGGGGAGGAGCAGGGGAGGGGGTGCCAAGTCCCTCTGTGGGGCCTTAGGGCAGAGGGGGCTTCCTGCCTCTGGTCTCACTGTCACTGGAGCTCCTGGTGGCCAGGCTGGCCCTCCAGGCCCCACCTCCCTCTGAGGACAGCCCTTCCTGCTCCTTGGGTGCCCTTGGGACGCCTGCCTCCCCCACCTCCACCTCCCTCCACCTCCCCGCCTTAACCCGCAGAGCTGACCCCTGCTCCATGGGCCCTGGCCACTGATCACCCCTGTTTGTTTGTGTCTCACCCACCCCCTGTGCTTCCAGAGGCTCCCGCGGGCGGGGTCTCGGTGTCTGGCCCTGAGCCTGGCTGCGGGAGCCTTCAGGCCGGAAGTGAAGGAGTGACTAGAGTATGGGGCCTGCGTCCAGCCTGGAGAGGGACCTGGCCTGTGTCGGATCAGGTCGGCCTCACCCAGCCCGGCCACTGCTCCCTGCAGGCCCCTCACAGGCAGCCTCCCTGGAGCCCCCGTGTCCAGGCCCCACCACCTCACCTGTCTCGTGGCCTCCTCTCCCGTGCACAGGTCAGCCTCTGAGCTGCCCAGGAGGCTGGAAGGGGCTCTCTTCCCACAGCACAGGAACTGTAAGAATGGGCGGGGAGGGGGGGCAGGCTGCCGTCAGAAACCCAGGATCCGTCGGACAGAGGGGGAGACTGTGGCACTGAGCCTGCCTGCCTGTCCGCCCCCTGGCGGATGGCACGCCGGCCAGGGCCAGGGCCGGCCTCATGGGCTGTGACCCTGCCATCACCGGGGCCCTGCTTAATGCTGTGCTGAGAGCGTCCTGCAATTCTTAATCGTTTTTGGACAACGAGCGTTCTGTCTTGCTCTGGACTCTACAAACTCGGTAGCCAGCCCTGTCCAGGGCAGAGGGAGAAGGACAGGAGCTGTTGGTGTGTCCCACCCGCCCCGCCCGCCAGGGGCATCGGCGGCCTGTCCTGGGCACCCCTGCTCAGTGCCTGGTGCGGGCCGGCTGACTGTGGGGGCGCCCTGTGCCCACTTTTCTGGATCACAGGCCACAGGGGGAGGCCGCCCCCAGCACGCTCACCGTGTCCTGGATGGCCAGCAGCTCCTGCCGCCGGGGGCTGGAGGGGTTCTTCACCGCCTGCTCGTACACCAGGTCATAGGTGTCCAGCACGGCGTCCTCCACCTACACCGAGAGCATCTCCGTGAAGCACCCCCTACCCCAAGGTAGGCCTGGCCCGTGCTGCCGAGGGGTGTCTGATGGCCCCCTCCTCCTCCCAACAGGAGCTCCCTGAGGGCAGAGCCCAGGTCCCCTGAGTGGCCAGCCACAGTGGTTCCTCAGACTTCAATTGTGGGGAACCCCCACCCCCCCGTGAGAATGGCTCTTAATGCCACTCCTGCTCCTCAGGGGGTCCCAGGGGATAAGCCAGGGACCCCAGCTCCGGTCCTGCGGAGGACTGGTCGAAGGCAGTGTCCACCCGATTCTCTTCTCTGGAAACAGGTGGGCAGTGGGGCAGGAAAGCCGACAGCCAGGCCTGGGCGGAGAAGGCTGGGAGAGGGCTCCTGCTAGGAGCTCAGCAACCCAGGGCCCTCTAGGTGTTTGCCCAGCTGAGCTCTAGGCAAAGCCTTTGGCCAGTGAAGCCATGGGCACCCAGGGCCAGCTCCGGGCAGACGGCGGAGGAGCGTATTGAGCTACTGGGGCCTGGCTGGGCTCTGCCTGCGGTCCGCACCCCAGTCACATCTCCTTGCCCATCTAAGCACCCCCTCCGTGCCTTTGCTCAAGCCACCCCCAAATGAAAATGGCCACCGCTTGCCAGACTGTTCCTTCAAAGACAAACTGGAACCTCGCCTCCTCTAGGGAGCCTTCTGCGGCTGCCCCAGGGCGCCGGCCTCCTGACACGGGCGAGGCCTCCGAGCTTCCTGGCCCCTGACGCCCCCTTTCCCACCTCAGAGGCTCCGTCCCTCCCGTGGGACATGCTGACGGGTGCTCAGGGGTGTCCCAAAGGGCTGAGGCTGAACGGAGGACCCATCCCTGCTCTGGACACTGACAGCCGCCCTTCGGAAAGAAGGGGGAGCTGCCGGCCCACAGCCTGGAGGACCTGGGAGCAGGCAGCAGGTGGGCGGTGGGGGGTTTTGACCAGCCTTTTCCAAAGCCCCCGGACACCGGTAGGAACCGGGGGGACTTCCGTCCCAGACACTGCTCCCGGCATTAACTGTCCCTCCCTGTTGAGACGTGCTCTGCAAGTCACCCCACACTTGGCCAGCCAGGGTCTTTCCCACCTGTTGAGAGGTGGCGGCACCCTGGGCTGGGGGTGGGGGTGGGCCTGACCAGGGCCCTGTCTCTGCCTGTTTCCTCAAGTGAAATGGGGGTGAAGAACAGCTAGGCCACTGTGTTCTTGTTTGAGGAGGTCCTGGTGACGCTGGAGGCCTGGTAGAGCCAGCCTGGGGTCAGGAGGGCAGGTGGCCATGACCCCTCCTGATTCCATGCCGCCACCCCCAACTCCTCTGCTCCCCCGCACTAGGGCCCTGGTGCCTCCCGGGCAAGCTGTCATTGTAAGGTTGGCAGTAGGGATGACACTCGCTCGCTGTGGCTGAGCTGAGTATCTGTCCCCATGACCTCAGAAGCAGATCCCGCCAAGCCACACCCCCTCCCAAGGGCCCTGGGCCTGGCAGTGGGGGCCAGGTTGCACTCCCCCTGCAGCCCCGGTGTCTAGGTGGTGCCCCACTATCTGGCCCCCAACACCGGGTTCCAGGGGCACTGGAGGCATCAGAGGCCAGTGTCTCTCCGTGAGAAAACTGGGGGTGCATCCTGCTCCTTAAGCCTGGTCATCCAGAGCTCCAGAAAGTGGCCCCTCAGGATGGAGGTTCTCGTACAGACACTTGTAGAAACCAGGTGCCCGGGGAGTCCACGCCCCGTTTCTGGCCCTCAGCCTGGGCTTGGCGAATCTCTGGGCGGCATCCCCACCCCCACTGTCAGCTAAACCTGTCTGGGTGGCTCCAGGGGTGGCCTGCGGGGACGGCAGTGGTCTGCAGACCAGCCCCATGGACACGAGGGCCAGCTCTGATGGTGGTCTGGCGGGACAATTGGGGAGGGGAGTGGCCTTAAGGTGGGGTGGGGGGGCCCCAACTGCTGGGAGCCGCGAGGACAGCGGCCCTTTAGCGTTTCTCCTCCCAGTGCTGTTCTTATCCTCCCATGAATTATTAAGTGGAGCCAGGCAATTCATTTCCCACTGGCCGGTCTGGAGACAGGGGAGCTGTGGCAGTGGCTCTCAGGCTGTGGTGGGCGCGTAATTAATAGCCCTCTTGCTCTGCATTCACCGCACGGCCACTGGGTCCCCACATCGCTGGACCTTGCCAGCTTCGGGGCGCCTGCCAGGGACTGAAGGAGCGAGTGTCCCAGAGCAGAGGCAGCTGGACAACCCCGGGAGCGGTGGGAGCGGCAGGGCGGCACCCCCTCGCCCCCGTCAGCCCCGCCAGGGCCTGCAGCCCGGCTTCTGGGCCACAGGCAGACGTGGCCGGTCCCTGGCCTCCTGTCCTCAGGTTTCCCATCTGTTAGGTGGCCCTGGACGAAATGTCCTGACCCTGTGTTTTGGGATACCTTAGGGGGTTCCCTCAGGGGAGGCATGGGGGAATGGGGTGACGGCTGGGCTCCAGACCCCCTGGAGCAGACAGCTTCTCTGCTCACTAGGCCCCCACTTTTGTGGAACAAGGAGCAGGCTGGGATCTGTTAGGCCGGCTTGGCCCTGAGTCCAAGGTGCCTGGCCCGTCCCTGGAACTGCGGGCACAGGACCGAAGGCTCGGCTACCCCTGCTGCTCAGTGCCCAGGCCCCGGCACCGGACACCGTCTTGTGCAAGCCCGGAGCAGCTCCACAGTCCCGCGAGACGGGGGGCTGGCCTGGGCCCTCTTGCAGCAGCCCCCTTGTCAGGGGCTCCACGCTCTCACAGATGAGGAAACAGGCCCAGGAAGGGGGACTGAGCAGTAGGAGCTCTGGGTGGGGAGGCTGACCCCAGCCTTCGAAGCCAGGGTTCCCTCACTCAGTCCACCTCGTGCCCACGTGGGCCTGGACACGAACATGGCCGCACCAGACCAGGGCCTGGGGTCAGGCAGAGCCCCAAGAAGTGACCCCTGAGAGCACGGACCAGGCCAGGAGGATTTTTGTGGGTGGTGGTGGCAGGGGTTGGGACAGAGGAGGGGCCCAGCTGGGAGCCATCAGCTTTCGCCTCTTCCCCTCCCAGAGCAGGGGCCCCAGCTGGACTGTGGGCTGCGGCCTGTCCCCTGCAGCACCTCAAACCCTGGGCTCGGAGCTGTAAACACACAGTGTCAGAGAGGAAAGGATGGATGGGCTGCGGCAGGCCGTCCCAGGAGAGCTGCATGGGGCCCCAGGGCACCCTGGCTGCTGTCTTGACTAGGACCACCCATGCTGTGACCCAGACCGCTGCTGGGGGGAGGGGGCTGGGACGTGAGGCTGAAACACTGGCCCAGGCATGGCTGCTGGCCATCCCCACCGAGAGCTGAGGCTGCCTTTTGGGGGCTTTGAGCCCCTCCGAGACCCAGAGGAAATGTCTTTTTTCCAACCTGGTCACAGGTGGGTGACCCTGAATGATGCTGGGTGGCGGGCAGTTTGGGGTGACCCTTGCGCAGGGAAAGGAAAAGAGGCATCGACTTGGAGCCAAGAGCCTTGGCTGGTGGGCTGGGCCCCTCCTGCCCCGGCTCTGTTAGGGGGACCTAGTGCCCCATCCTCAGCTTGAGTCCCCCCCCATCGGTAGACCAAGGGGATGACCGCCACACTCAAAGGCCTGGCAACTCAGCCTCATCAACTCCAAGAAGCACTTGAGGGAGAAACTAGGCCCATTTCTGAGGTGAGGCGAGCAAGGACCAGAGAGGGTGATCACACACCTAACAGCACACAGCACGAACTCAGCCCCAGAACCAGTCAGGTTTCCTGCCCCAGCTGCTCTCTGCGAGCCTCTCCATCTTGGGGGGTGCCAGCAGACAGATACCCTAATATGGGGGTGGGGGAGAGCCTCTGGGACTCCTGATACATGGGGGGAAATCATGGTGCATGACCTGCTATTTGCATGGGGTTTTTCCCAGAAACAAAGCCCGCCCTCACCCTGCTCCTGGAACCCCTCCCCCAACTCCCAGGAGCCATCACCCCAGCCCAGGAGGGGCAGGGCTGGGGTCTTAGTTGGAGGGGAGGGTCTGAGGCCTGTCCCTGTCCCACCTCCCTCCCCAGGAGAGGACCAGCCCTCTGGTCCCTGCGCCCCCACCCCACCCGCAGAGGTCCCCTCCCCACTCCACACACCCTCCCCACCTCTCCTCTGCTGACTGGCGAGTGGGTGGGAGCATGGAACCGACTTTCTCATCACCCTCCTGGGACCCTCCGCTGGGTGGTGGGCAGGGCGGGCACTCACCTGGGCGGGGTTGTGGAACCTCCATAAGGCCACCTGCCCCAGGATGCAGAACACCAGCGCAAAGCACAGGAAGCCCTGGGCAGAGGAGGGCCCGGTCACTCCACGGGACGTGCGTGGCCTGGTGGGCTCCCTCCAGGCTGGGCAGGGCGGTGCCCACGTAGGCCACTGTCCACCTGAGCCCAGCTCCTCACTGCCTGAGGTGGAGACCTTGGGCAGCGGGCACACTGGTTCCTATCTTTTCTTCTGGCCTTTTTCGAGAATTCTTCTGCCATTGCTGATTTTGGCTACTGAGGGCCTGTCAGTGGCAGTGCCACCCTCCACCCCGCCCCAGGGAGGGAGACTGTCCCTGGCATGATAGAGACCCCTGCCCACAGTGGCTGCTTTTGGGAGGGGCACTAGCCCAGGAGGGGCCAGGCAGAGCCCTCCCTGGGCCTGAGACTGGGATCTGGGAAAAGAACTTCCCCTTTAGGTGGTCCAGGCAGAGGAAGTGTTCAGGGCCCCCCAGCTGCCCTCATACGGGGCAGGTTTCATGCACGCTCCCAGGAGGGACAGCTGGCTTGGTTTTGTTTTTGAGACATACCTTCAGGTCAAACCCCAACTGCCACAGCTGGAATCCCCCAGGCCTGCAGCCCTCAGCCCCCTGCGGCCCAGCAACCCCGGTCCCCTCTCATACCACCGCCTGGACCCCAGGATCAGAAGAGATGGACGCTCCCTGGGGAATATCCTCCCACCCCAGCACCCCCACTGTGCCCTGCTTTCTCTTGGTCAGGGGTTCTGAACTGTCATGTCCTGCTCACAGCGGACCAAATGCACACCTGCCCTGAGGCTCTCTGTGGGCATTTCAGAGGTCTCTGCAGACTCAGAATCCGCCTGTGTGCTGCCCTGTCAATCCGGCCAAGAGCCACACAACCCGGGTGTCCAAAGGCCTGATGCACCGTCTGCACCACCTCTCCCACCCGCTGGCCTGCTCAGCACACCGCTGCCCCGCATGAGTGTGGCTGGCTGGGCCAACACGTCATTGTCCTTCCCGGGACTGTCCGCACGCACCCTGGGGCACCCTGGGGCACCCTGTGGCTGGGCTGTCCCACCTGGGCCTCACTCAGGGTGACACTCAGGAGAGGTGACGACCACGGGATAAAGAGATGCCTGCAGACACTGACAAGACACGCAGACACTGGCTAGACTGCGCAGGAGGAAGGAATCGTCCATGCTGGGGGGAGGGGCTCTGGGAAAGACAAGGCCACCCCACCAGTCCCCAAACTCCAGGGCTGGTGCAGGGGTCCCCGCTCTGCTCTGATGCGGGCAGCCCTTCCGCCTTCTTCTCACGTCCCTCCTTCCTGCAAGGGAGTCTGCAGCCCTCGGTTTCAGGATGGCCTTGAAGGTGCCTCCTCTTCTCCCTCCTCTTCCTCCCTGACTGGCTGAGGGCCACGTTCCCCATCTGGAAGCCATCGCTCACGGCTGCCTCCCAAGCTGGGGGCCCTGAGCCAGCGCTTTCCAGCAACCATTTCATCTCCCAGAAGGGAGCACCAGCCCATCTCCCACCCGCTAGCTCTCCCAGCGCCCTGCAGAGGGGTCCTGGGCAGGGGATGGGCCGCGAGCCCCAAGACCTCTGCAGTGCTCAGGCTGCTGGGTGTGACCAGGCCCAACCTTGGCCATTTTCTTTCTCCTCGTTCTAAATATAAATGCATAAATAAATTTAAATGGCTTCCTTCGGCCACGGTTGCCAGCTCTGCACTCACAGTCCAGCAAGCGCGTTCATTTCCTGTGCTAGAGGCCAGTTTGGGGAGAGGCTGGAGGAGGTGAGGGCAGGAAGGGGGAGCAGCCGGGCCCCATCACGCTGGGAAAGATCTCCCCCGCTCCCTAGCCCTTCATGTGTGCTCATACACGCAGACGCGCATGCGGACATGCCAGCTACAACACGCACACGCATGCACGCGGCTCCGCGAGCAGGTAGCTGAGAGCCAGGCGCCCCAGCACCGACTAGGGGGCCGAGGGCAGAAACTAGGATGCAGCAGGCGGTTCTCCCAGCCTGACCCCCATACCAGCCCTCCTGGTCTCCCAGGTGCTCCCTGAGCCCCCGCCCCAGGTCAGGGCCAGGACTGGGCGGGGCCCGGGGGCGAGAAGCGGGAGACGGCGAGGGCTGGAGACAGCCAGGCCAGAGACTGGGACGGGCGCCTCAGGCCGAGGCCTCCGCCCGCATTTGCAGCCTTAAGCCGGCACCACGGCGCCCCCTGGCGTCCGACGCTGCTCCCTGTCGCCGGCCTCTCCCTGGGACCTGAGCCTGGTGGTGCCTGCAGCCTGTCCTCAAGTGCGCCCCTTTGGCAGACCACACGCCTTAGTGCTCCCTTTTCGGGGGACAGTCCAGTGCTCTGTCACCTCCCCCTGGGGCTTCCCTCCATCCCCACCTGGCCCCGTGGGCGCTTGGCCTCAGCCAGACCGCACAGGCCGGAGTCCTAACGGCCAGCCACGCCTGCCCTGTCCTGCCTGTGGAGTCCTGGTGAGGGCCGAGAAGCCTGATCCTGCTCTGCTCCCTGAGCCTGGGGCCGCAGATCCAGGAGGTGACTGTCCCTGCCCATGGAGAGGCTAACAACCAGGAGTCACTCAACAAACATTTGCTGACAGGCTGGGCGGAGAACCCTGCCCACCCTGGGGACCCAGAAGGCTGCCCTCGGGGCTCACAGGCCCCCCGGGGAAGCACAGTCCCCAGCACAAGCTTCTGGGGTCTCAAGCCACTCACAGGGCAGGGGTGGGGTCTGTCGGAGCTGAGGGCGGGAGGCAGGAAGGCGGGGCCTCCTGGCTGACATGGAGGGAGGGCGGCTGGATTCCATAAGCCCCAGCACCGCGCACTGCACTGCGGGAAACTCCAGAAGACAGGGGTGGGGACGAAGACATGTGTCAGGTGGGGGCTGGGGGTGCAGGTGAGAGCACAGGCGCCCGCCAGGAGCTGCAGCTGGCAGGAGAGGCCGGCGGGGACCTGGGTGGGCCCACATGGAGGAGCAGGTGTGGGGACAAGAGGCCGCTGCTGTGGGGTGAGTGAGGGGCCTGTGGGACCTTGGGCGCCAGGGGGACCCCTCCAGTAACTGCAAAGGAAGGTGTGGAGCTCAGGGAGCGCCTGGGCTGCAGGCCACCTGGGTGGCACATGACCCAGACCTCTAGGTGATCGGCCTGCAGAGGGGCCGTTCCCGCCTCCTCTGGTCTCCTCATAACGGGAAACGAAATTTGCCCAAATCCTACTCCCAGGGCCCCCAGTGTAACAGAGCCTTTGGGAATGGCTCAGGCGGAGGGGTCAGGCCCTGCCTTTCATGGCTCCCGTGGATGATGGGGTGAAGTAGAGCCCAGGTGGAGGGGTCCCAGCTGGCCTGGGGAGGGGTCCTGCCTGGTCTGGATGGGTGGGGGTCAGGGGTCCAGGCTGGCCCACACCCCTCTGGCCACTGTTTCTGTCAGGACACTGTAGGTGGCGACAGGCTCCCTGGGCTTATAGCTGCGCCTACTCTTGACGCCATCTGGGGGCTGGGGGGGTCAAGGACATGGCGGACTCACCCCGGCCATGAGGCCCCCGGCCTCTCTCACTGTGGCTGTGGCGCTCAGCACAGCCCCCAGGGTCAGGAGCCCTGCCAGGCTGATCCCTGTGTAGAAGGCTAGGCGGGGAGAGAGAGGGGGAGGGTAAGGGGTGTCCAGAACAGGGGTCCCCAGGGCACAGAGCCTGGCTCTGAAACCCGCATGAAGTGGGGGTGTGTCCTAGACTTCTGGGAGCTCTGAATAGACCACGCCTCCCCATCAGGCTGGGATGTGGTCTGTCCCCACCCAGCACTCAGAGGACCCAGTTTCCCCACTGCTTCCTGCCCCCAGCCCGGCCCTCCCGCTGGGGCTATCTTTGAAGCCACCAGCCCCCTTGCCCAAGTGACACGAGTGACACGTGGGCCACTGGGGCCAATAATCTTATCAGTCCAGGCCCAGGCTTCCTGCTCAAGAGAGGCTGGGGTTCAGGGAAGTTTAAAAAGTGGGGACTAGGGAGCACAGTCTGGGGCTGGGACTGTCACCGGACCCCGTGGGCCTCAGTTTCCCCCACATCCAAGCCCCTGGAGGGACAGTGCTGAACCTGCGAGCTGCTCAAGGCCTCACCCCGGGCCAGGCCCCTTTCTGCGGGAGCTCATCCTGCAGGACAGAGGCCAGGGTCCAGATGCCTCCCTCTCCCCCACAAGCCATGCTGTCCCCAAGGCTCCCAAGGTGGGGCGGCAGACCCAGGCAGGAGCACAAGCTGCCAGGGAGCCCAGGCTCTGTCCATTGGCACTGGGACCTAGGGCGGCCCTCTCTGCCCCACACCCCACTGCCTGCCCCAGTTCGGCTGCACTGGGGGACCTCACCCCAGCCCAGGGCTCCTCCCCAGCCACCTTGGCACCTGAAGTCCCCTCCCGGACAGTGGCTACCTGGAGCTGCACTTACCCCAGCGGTGCATGGCCTCGTAGGGGGTGCCCTCTGGGGATGCGCGGCCGATGACAGCAAAATGGGCTCCAAAGTAGGTGAGAGCCGCCATGGCGGCCACGAAGAGACCCAGCAGCTGGGGTGGGGCAGAGCCAGAGGGTGGGGCAGGGCCAACACACACCCACCCCGAGGGTCTCCACACCCCCCTCCCCCCAGCTTCCGGCTCTCACAAGAGACAGGCTCAGCTTCAGGGCTGCAGAGTATTTCCTCGGGGTGGTCTCAGGGAGGCCTGTGCCCCAGACACCCCAACACACACTCACACAGACCCCCATCTCCAAACACACTATTGTCCAGTTTCCCCAAGGACCAGGACCTCTGATCATTCTGTCTGCAGAGTGGGGCGTGGGCCCACCGCAGCCCCTAGCAGCCCCCTCTGCAGCCCTGCAGGCTGGGGAGACAGCCCCTCAGCCCTGGCGTCACCCTCTCCTACCCCAGTTTGCCAGCCACCCTCAGGCCTTGTGCTGCCCGGTGAGAGGACGGACACTGCCCACAGAGGCGTCCTGCCCAAGTGGTCACTCCAAAGGGAGCCCACCACCGGGGACCCCAGGGACATGTCCACGGGGGGCAGGGTGGGGACAGCAGGGTGGGTGTGTGTGGGTGGGGGGGAGCCACTGTGTTGGTGGTCCAGTAACACGGCTACCGTAC
>NW_017731844.1:562831-568009 GCF_001890085.2 Hipposideros armiger
CCCACCTGTCCACCTGCCCACCTGCCCACCTGCCCCTTCACCTATCTACTTTTCACTCACTTGTTCCCATGCAGTTGTTGATTCATTCAGCTCCTCACTTGCTGTGCTTGCCCTCCTGCTGTCTGCCTGCTGCCTCTGTTTACCTCGGGGAGCAGACACTGAAGCAGACGCTTCCCACCGCCCTGCTGCTTCCCCTGGGCCAGGAGATGGCAGCTTCTAGTCTCCTGACCTCACCCAGAGGGAGGCCTGAGAGAGGTCCCCCTCCTCCCCATCAGAGATAAGCCGGCCTGAGGCCTGCAGCTCGGGGGGGGGGTCCCTGCTCCTGACCCCAAGGACCTAGCAGGGCGGTGATGCAGCCCCTCCCACCCAGGAAGGCCACAGGTCACCCCCAGGCAGGGACTGAGAGCAATAAGGCCCATCAGGGCCACATGGGGACCTGACTCCAGCTTCCGGCCTTCTTTCTGCCCTTCGCCCTGATTCCGAAATTGTCCCCCGCATTCCGGACACATCTGACCTGGCCTGGGGCAGCTTCTCCTGAGCCCGGGATGGCGGGGAGCACTCCTTCCTCAGTGCCTTAAGTCGGGGTCAGCTGTGTGGGCCCCACAGCCTGGGGAGCCCCACTCCCCTCAGAAACACCCTCCGGGGCCTGCAGGGGGCTCGGGCTGCTCTGCTGCCCCCAGCAGGGAGGATTCTGGGACAGACTTGTTGGGGTGCCCAAGGGGTGGAGTGGGGTCCAGGGAGGGCTGCGCCCTTGCATCGCCCACAGGGAGTCATGGGCTGCCTCCACCTGACAAGTTCCAGGGGCAAACTGTGGTTGTGCTGTCCCTTTAGCATGCGGGGCCTGGCAGGCCGCCCAGCCGGGGCTCGGGTGTCCAGTGACTGAAGGAGCACAGTGAGGTCTGGAGGAGCCGAGGGTGTGGGAGAGGGGTGTCCTCAGAGTGGCCCCGGGGCAGGGCTGGGGCCTCGGGAGCCCAGAACCTCAAAGATCTGACAGTTGCAGGGCGGTGACCTCACCATGTCCCCTTCGCCTCACCTATCAGAAGACAGGTGGACCTTGGAGAATAAATTACACGGGTTCTGATGAAGTCTTCTACCTGTTCAGCCTCCCTCTCTCTCTCCCAGCCCCCAGCAACCACTGATCTCCACTGTCTGCACGTCATTTGATCTTTTCCAGAATGTCACAGAGTTGGTATCCTGCTGTACGCAGCCTGTTCAGATGGCTTCTGTCACTGAGCAATAAGCAGTTTAGGTTTCTCCATGAACAAGGTCTGACAATTAAGTTTGTGAACTCATCCTAGGAAAAGTGCTACATACCTCATTGCTGAATGTCACTACGGTCACCTTCAAAGTACTCCTCTTGGGAAGCTATGCACTGACGCCAGCACCTAGTCCACCCTTCAAAGCAATTTTGGAACTCTTTTTCTGGAATGGCCATCAGAGCTGTCGTCATATTACCCTTGATGTCCTGAATGTCATCAAAATGTCTTCCTTCTGGGGGCCGGCCGTGTGGCTCAGTTGGTTAAGAGCTCGCTCAAGAGTTTGAGCTCTGAGCAACAGCAGTTCGTGTCCCGGTCCAAGCTGAGCAGCCGCTGAGCTGCCAACAGGTGGCAGGATGGCTCAGCTAAAAAATAAAAAAGAGGTCTTCCTTCTGGGCCGGCCAAGTGGCGCGTTTGTTAAGAGCTGACTTGGGACGCCAGAGGGCCCTGGTTCGGATCCCACATATGAAGGCCAGTGACACTGCCNCCCGTTTTACCAAGACAAAGAAGCTGGTCAGCAGCATCTGGCATTTGGCGGCACTGACTCGACTCCAAGAGCCCATGGTCCTCCCCTCTCCTCCCCTGCCCTCCCCTAACTGGTTCCCAGTTAGGCGGTTGGGTGGGTGGGTGGGGGCCTCAGACCACAGCTGCCCGCCCAGCAGCTAGGCTGTCTGTCAACACCCCTGAGAAGGGAACCGCTGGCCCCCACCCCTCCCGGAAGAGGTGCAGGCAGGAAGGGGCGGGCAGAGAGGCCAGCTCCTGCCACCTGCTGCTGCCTCGGCCCTGGACCTCTGCAGATGACGGTGGCCTGTCCTGGAAGGGCTGGGCCTCCCTCGTTCCTGGTGCGGCTGCAGAGGACATGCAGGGAGGCGGCGGGTGAGCCGGAGAGTGACACGCGAGCCACTGGGGCCGGAGGGGACGTGTGGGGCAACCGCCCACCTGGGTCTGGTCCTGGCGGGTTTGAACTTGGGGGCCACTGCTGACAGGGTGGGGCTGCCTGTGCTAGAGTTGCTCCCCTTGTACGTCTGGCAATGTGGGGAGCCCCTGGGCCCTCCCTGGGCCTGAAGCGGCAGGAGGGGGTCCCCAATGCCATGGGGCTGTGTTGGCGTCCCTCCAGGAGGAGCCCATGTGTGACCAGAGGGGCAGCAATTGCAAAAGTGTCGGGTGGGGGGTGCTTCAGGGTGTGGGCTGTGGGGGCCGGACAGCCCAACCCCCTCTCCAGGCCTGAGCCCCTCGCACTGCGCCCACCTCCCTTCCCCCATGTTGGTGAGAAAAGCATTGTGTGCCCGTCGGGGATGTAGTAAGGTGACACTGTGTGTTGCCAGCAACCTGGGCGCCTCCACTCTGACTTTGGAGTGGGAGCCAGGCCTGGGTTCCTTCTTTTTTTTAAAAAAAGATTTTATTGGGGAATTGGGGAAGGGAACAGCCAAGTTGTTGTCCTTCAGTGTTAGTTGTAGAGGGCACAGCTAGCTCAGCTCCAAGTCTAGTCATGTCGCTCAGCTCAAGGTGATGTGTTCAATCTTAGTTGTGGGGGGTCACAGCCCACCAACCCATGCGGGAGTCGAACCAGCAGCCTTGTTGTTGTTAAGAGCGCACGCTCTAGCCCCTGAGCCACCCGGGAGGCAGTTCAACTCAAGGTGCCGAGTTCAGTCTTTAGTTTTGGGCAGGTGTAGCCCACCATCTAGAACAGGCAACCTTGTTAGGAGCACATGCTCTCACCAGCTGAGCCATCCTGCCACCTGTTGGCAGCTCAGCGGCAGCTCAGCTCGGACACAGCATCACTGGCCCATGTGGGAATCCAACTGGCAACCCTGTTGCTCAGAGCTCGCGCCCTTGAGCAAGCTCTTAACCCACTGAGCCACTCGGCCTCAGGCCTGGGCTCTTGACCCCTCCTTGCTGAACACCTACTGTGTGCCTGGCACATCGCACAGATGACTTCACTATATCCTCCCAAAGTGGCACCAAACCCCTCCGTGGGCAGGTAACAGGGCTCTCCTGGTGACTGGCCACGGCCCCCCTACCCTGTGTCCACTGGCTGGGGCACGAGCCGTGCATATCTCAGGCGCCATCTCAGTTGTGCCGGGAGCCCCCACAGCCTTGGCTGAGCCACGCTCTCCCTCGCCTGCACCCTCCCCTCCCCAGAGGAAGTGGTATCTGAAGAGTTCGCTGGCCCTGCCCGGCCCTTGGCCACTCACCATCTGTGGGCACCTGGGGCAGCCCCCACTCCCAAGGGCAGCCTGTGGGAGCCAGGAGGGACCTGAAAGCAGCAGCTGCAACCCCAAGGAGCTGGCCCAGGGGGGAAGATTCCCCTGCCCCCACAGACCCAGTCCTGAGGGTCAGGCCCCACCACAAACCAGCCTCGGCTGCCCCCTGTCTTCATTTCCAGGGGAAGTGCCAGGCCTCAGTGTGTGCACGTGTGTGTGTGTGTGCACGTGTGTGTGTGTGCACGTGTGTGTGTGTTCATGTGCCTGTGTGTGTCTGTATGCATGTGCTTATGTGTGTGCCCATGACTGTGCATGTGCGTTCACGTTACTGTGTGAGTGCATGTGTGCGTGTGGGTATGTGTGTGCCTGTGTGCGCGCACCCATGAGCGTGCACGGGTGTGTGTGCACATGTCCGCATGTGTGTAATATGTTATTTGCCACCCAGGGACCTCCTTTTCTCCCGCTTTCTCGCCCTCAGCTAATAATTAATTGGGTAATTGAAACTGTTTTGTCACAAGAGACAACTGAAAGAGCTCCTGTGACCACAACTGGAACAACCTGAGCAAGGAAATCAATAACGTCGTATTTGACTATAAGCCACCTTGTTGCCACGAATCCGGGCTGTGTGACCAGGTGATGAGGAAACACATTAACGGGGAGGAGGGACAAACAGCCCCCGCAGAAGAAGAATCCCAAATCCCGAGTGCAGTGGACACCCCCCCACCCCACCCCAGGGCCGGGGGCCTGACTCCCGTGCTGGAAGTGGGCTGCCCAGAGTGACAGCCTTCCCCTGCCCGGGAGCACCGGATGGGATGGGAGGACCAAGCCTGACAGCACACCTCGGCCAGGTGAGCAAGGCCAGCGCTCCCGGCGGAGGGCATGCTGACAGCGTGCGTCCTGACATGGACGGGGCGAGAGGGGCACCTCCCCTCTGCGGCCCCGTCTAATCGTGACATAAACGTCAGACAAACCCCAACAGGGGGCATCCTACGAGACACCGGACCAGTCCTGCTCAGAACTGTCAAGGCCAACAGAACAAGGGCAGTCTGAGACGGTCCCAGCCCAGAGGGGCCTGAGGAGGCGAGACGACTCACTGTGAGGAGGGGTCCTGGGTGGGGACGTGGGACAGAGAAGGACACTGAGGAAAACTAAGGAAATCTGAATGAAGCGTGGCTGTCGTTAACAATGACGGATCAATATTAATTGATTTGTTGTGGCAAATGTCACATGCCCACGTCAGATGTTGGTAACAGGAGAGCTGGGTGTGGGGTGCATGAGAACCCTCTATCTTTGCAACTTTTCTGTAAGCCTAGAACTGTCCTAAAATAAATCTTATTTTAAAAGCCGGTTTTGTCCACCACCCGAGTCTCAGCACAGAGGGGAGCAGGCACTTTGGGCTGCCTCGGCCCATCCCCTCAGTGGGTCATGAACTCGCCCCCCCACCTTGCCACCCCCACTCCATGAACTGTTCATTTACTAAGACATCTGCTCATTCACTGATGTCACCTGCCCACATGTCTACCTGCTCACCTCCCCACCTGCTCACCTGCCCACCTGTCCACCTGCCCACCTGCTCACGTGTCCACCTGTCCACCTGCCCACCTGCCCACCTGTCCACCTGCCCACCTGTCCACCTGTCCACCTGCCCACCTGCCCACCTGCCCACCTCCCCACCTGTCCACCTGCCCACCTGTCCACCTGCCCACCTGCCCACTTGG
>NW_017731844.1:570678-583532 GCF_001890085.2 Hipposideros armiger
CCCTTCCCCCAATTCCCCAGCGCTGTTCCCATCCCCTAATTGCCCAATAAAAATCTTTAAAAAAAAAAAGTCTTCCTTCCAATATTTCCTTTATCTTCAGGTAAAGAAAAAAGTCATTGGAGGCCAGATCAGGTGAGTAGGGAGGGTGTTCCAATAGTTATTTGTTTACTGGCTAAAAACTCCCTCACAGACAGTGCCGTGTGAGCTGATGCATTGTTTTGATGCAAGAGCCAGGAATTGTTGGCGAAAAGTTCAGGTCGTCTGACTTTTTCATGCAGCCTTTTCAGCACTTCCAGATAGTAAGCTTGGTTCACTGTCCAGTTGATACAAATTCATAATGAATAATCCCTCTGATATCATAAAAGGTTAACGACATTGTTGCAACAAGTTCGCAAACTTAATTGTCAGGCCTGATATGTTTGTGACTTGAGAGCTCATTTCTCTTTAGGTCTGAATATGATTCCACTGTCTGGATGTCCCACAGTTTATTCATCCATCACCTACCGAAGGATGTCTTGGTGACTTTCAAATTTAGGCAGTAAAGCTGCTATAAACATCTGTGTGCAGGTTTGTGTGCAGATGTAAGTTTTCAACTCTTTTGGGTAAATACGAAGGAAGTCCTCATGTCTCTCAGTGTCAATGACACTCTCTCTCCTGGTCTCAGTGTCACTGACTTTGGTGCCACTTCTCAGTCTTCTGCTGACTGCGCCCACTCTCCCACTTGCTGAAATATTGGGGCTCCTCAGGGCTAGATCCAGGCCTCCTTTCTCTTCTTGCTCTGGCTCTGTGGGTGGTTTCATCAATTCCTGTGGAAAATGTCACAGAAGTGGGGGCACCCACCATCCCAACTTTCTGTCTTCATGAGTTTGATGAATCTAGGGGCCTCCTATGAGTGGGATCATGCAGTATTTGTTCTTTGGTGTCTTGCTTCTTTTGCTGAGTGCAATGTCTAGAATATTCTATCTGTACGTGCCTCTATCTCTAACTCTCTGTCTCCCCCTCTGTTGAGGGATCTGCCCTGCAAATTCTAATTGTCTCACTTCCTGATCTCTGATCGCCACCTCCTCAGCCTCATGAGGCCTCAGGGCTCAGCCTGGAAATGCTGTCATTTGGAGAATCACGGGCTTACCTGGTTTGTTTCACTCCTTTCATGGTTCACTCACTACCTGTTGTCCAAAATTTGAAAACTAACATTCCATATGTGTTGTGTGTTCTAGGTGCTTAAAGAAAGAGGGCACATGGGGTGCTGGTTACCCCATCACCCCCCAAAGTGGGAGACCTGGAGTATTAACTTGAACACTTGGTTTACGTTGTAATGGCAGGTTTCTCCAATGTAATGTTAACACTTTGCCCTTTGTAATTTATACTGTGTAACTATCCTGTTACTCCTCAAACTTTTACTCACTTGTTTTAACATCAGTGGGTGATTGGTGCTTAGATAAATTATTACAGCAGCCCCCCCGTATCAACGGTTTCACTTTCCAAGGTTTCAGTTAGCCGAGGTCTACTGTGGCCCAAAAACATTAAATGGAACATTCCAGAAATAAACAATTCATAAGTTGTAAATTGCTTGTTGTTCTGAGTAGCATGATGAAATCTCGTGCTGTCCCGCTCCATGCAGCCTGGGTCATGACTCATCCCTTTGTCCAGTGTCTCCACACTGTGACATTCCCCACTTTTAGTCACTTAGTAGCCATCTTGGTGATCAGATTGACTGTCACAGTATCGCAGACCTTGTTTTGTTCAAGAAAACTTTATTTTGGGCCGGCCGAGTGGCGCGATGGTTAAGAACTGGCTTGGGACACCAGAGGGCCCTGGTTCGGATCCCACATATGAGGGCCAGTGACACTGCCCTCCACAGCTAAGATGCTGAACAACAGCTCAACCTGGAGCTGGGCTGCCATGAGTCGCCGGCGACGGCGTGGGCTGCAGCCCCTGTGGCAGTGGGTTGCCATGGGCTACCGTGTGTAGCCAGCAGCCAGCGTGAGTGGCCAGCAGCCGCAGTGAGCGGCCGTCCAGAAGCCGGCGACTGATCTGCCTCGCCCGGGAAGAGCGCAATGATGGTGCCAACTTGAGCCAGTGAAGCAACATCATCCACAACTAGACTGAAGAACAAAACGACAGCAACTTGTCTGTTCCCCTTTCCCCAATTCCCCAGCGCTGTTCCCATCCCCCCAATTCCCCAATTTTAAAAAAATCTTTAAAAAAAAAGAAAACTTTATTTTACTAAATAATGGCTCTGTGAAAATTAATGAGCAGAAACCCCATTTAAAATGGAGTCAGGAAGCTAGAAGAGAGAATTGTCACACACGTGTGACTCAACACTCTACTGATCCCAACAAGAGACCACGCACCCTGCACCTCCTACAGGAAGTGACACTGCCGAGGCAGGAGGAAAAGAAGTTTCCTGCGGGCCCAGTAACAGCTCAGCCAATGGGAGACTGTATAACTCAGCCAATGAGAAGCCACCACACTTCCACCTCCCCTGTCCCACCAGTGGACTCTGTTTACAATAGTCCTCCCCTCACCAGGTCCATAAAAGAGTGCTCCTTTCCATAGTTCTCCGTTCTCTGCACATGGTTTGTCATTAGACTGCACGGCCCAAATTGCGATTCTTTGTTGTTCCCGAATAAACCCATTTTGCTGGAGAAATACCTGGCTGTTTATTTGTTTGGGGTCAACAGCCCCAGAGTGCAAGAGGAGTGATGCTGGCAATTCGGATAGGCCAAAGAGAAGCCGTAAAGTGCTTGTTACGAATTGTCAGGAGGTCAAAGTAGCCTAATGCTAGGTCACAGGGCCTGTGTCATTCACCTCACCGCATCTCATCACGGGATGAAGTGTGAGGATGGTACAAGGAGGCATTTTCAGAGAGGCCGCATGCACGTAACTTTTATTACAGCATACTGTCATCATTGTTCTATTTTATTAGCTATTGTTGTTAATCTCTTACTGTGCCTAATTTATAAATGAAACTTTATCATAGGTATGTATCCATAGAAAAACACGTAATACATACAGGGTTTGGTACTATCCATGACTTCCAGCATCCATTTCCCCCGCGAACTGGGGGAGAATACTGGACTGCGATGATTGCCAAATGACGATTTTCTAATTCCATCATTCCTTCTACATTTATTAATCGGCGTTGAACTATATATATTATGTTGGGTTGTTGGAAAAATCATGATGCATTTTTGCAACGAAAACCATAGAAAAAATACGTCATGACTTTTCTGACAACCCAATATATAAAGAGATTTTTCTTCTCCTCCACAAGTGAATGAATGAATACATAAATTTCAGTATGACTCATGAATTTCTATTATACTCAGTGGGTTGTGATCTGTTACTATTTCTTTTGATGCTAAAATTTCCCCCAGATATGGCCAGTAGAAGCCCCTTCAAGCTGGCTTCTGTGTCATTTTGACAAATCCTCATCCTTTTTCGATATCCCCTCCTTCCGCCCTGGAACCAGCCATGGCTTCAAGGAGCTCTGGTTCCTTTTGGTGGATATGGTGTCTAGAAGCCAAGATCTGGGTCCTCGGTTCACTCAGTGCTATTTGGGGACCAAGGCTTCTAGGCCCTTCAGCTGAGAACTCACACACACACGCGCGCACACACACGCACCCCTACATCTACGTCTCTAGCTGTCTCTCTATATTAAAAACCATGAGTTTACAGTGGTTCCTCTGCTTCCAATCCAGCATCACAGGGTCTAGTCCAGACTCCGCCTGCTCCGCATTTGGCGCGCCTTTCTCTGACCATGAGACACGTGGCTCCTGTTACCCTCCAAACACACATTCAGCTTCCCCTCTTCCTTTCTGTAATCGCTCTCCTGATCCTGCTGGTGCACCCTCACCCCTGACCCCTTCCTCGGGCCTGGCAGCTGCCTCCCTGGTCTTGACCCCCCCCCCAATACTTGCCACCTGTCCCTCCTCTCCTCCCCCAGTGTCCTTCTCTTCAGACCCCGACTATCTCAAATAAAGGGAACCAACAACATGTTTCCAGTAAATAAAAGGAAAGGGAAGGGGAGACAAGCCTCTCCCTCGTCTTCAGCTGCCAGGGCTGACCCAGGCCTTGGTTCTCCCCGACACACATCACCCGATGGACTCACGTCATCTCAGTGAGAACAGGGACCCCTGGGAATCCTACTAGAAAAGGGGGACCACAGCCTGGTGCTTGGGTGGCATCTCAAGCAGAAAGACTGCAACAGACAGGCTGAGAGGTTCCAGGCGTCCTGATGGAAACTCAAAAACATGGGGCTGATGCTGGCTGATGTTAGCAGTACAAGCAGGGACGTGAAGGCATGGGAGGGTATCGAGTGTGGAAAACAGGAGCGCTCACCGTCCAGTCACACGGCGAGTGGCAACATGGCAGCACGCGCGCTGCTAGGAAGTGACTTAGTGCGATGGGCTGTCCGATGGGGCCATTCAGGACGGTGCAGGAGGAAAACGTAAAGGGGACCAGGAGACAGGTGGGGAGAAACGCATAAATAGGTTGGCTGGATGAGGGGAGTCACAGAGGGAAGAGAAATGACAGAAATATTTGAAAAGGTAATAAAAAAATTACCCCAGAATTAAAGAGACATGAGCAAGGGCTCTCAGGGGCCCACAGGACCCATGAGGAAGAAATGAGACCCATCATAGTGATACTTAGGACCGAAGTTCCGGGACATTCCAGCGTAACCTGCAGACTACCTGAAAGAATAAGAATGAGGTTCGCATTATTCTTTTCTTTTCTTTTTTTAAAAAAAGATTTTATTGGGGAATTGGGGGGAGGAGAACAGCGTTGGGGAATTGGGGAAGGGGAACAGACAAGTTGCTGTCCTTTTGTTCCTCAGTCTAGTTGTGGAGGATGTCACTTCACTGGCCCATGTTGGTATTATCATTGCGCTCTTCCTGGGTGAGGCAGTCGCTCACCGTCACCGGATGGCAGTTCACAGAGGCTCATGGCAGCTCACCCCGGCTGCCAGCTGCTCACGGTAGCTTATGGAAGCCCCCTGCAGCCCCACTGCAGCTCCACGGCAGCCGTCGCCTGCGACTCACAGCAGCCCAGCTCCAGGTCGAGCTGTTGTTCACCATCTTAGCTGTAGAGGGCGCAGCGTCACTGGCCCATGTGGGATCCGAACTGGGGCCCTGCTGCTCAGAGCCAGCGTCCCCAGCCAGCTCTTAACCAATGCGCCACTCGGCCGGCCCGCATTATTCTTTTCAAGGGCAACACTAAACGCAAGAAGAAAAGTGTTATATTCTGAAAGCACGGGAGATAAATAGCTGCACAGAGGGCCCTTACAGGGTATAATTATTATTTAAATGGGAAGGAGGAATACAATGCTTTCAGACACACCACGCCTCAGAATATCTAGAACATTAGTCACGGAAACACCCACGTTGCCAACACATAACATCTAAGAGGCCATCCTTAAGTTTGAGGCCCTTTATTAGGCTGAGAAAGTGTCCTTTGATTCCTAGTTTGTTAAGGTTTAAAAAAGTATGAATGGCTATTGGCTATTATCACATTTTTGTTTGCATCTATTGGGATGATATGGTTTCCATTTTTAAATTTAATAGGGTCAATTAACTGGGTTGATGTTTTAAAATGTTAAGCCAACTTGCATTCCTAGAATAAGCCTGACTTGTACAATATATGGTTGGATTTGATTGCTTAAGCTTTTCTTTAGAATTTTTGCATCTCTGTTCATGAGGAACGTTGTCTGTAACTTTCTTTTCTTGTGTTTGTCTGACTTTGGTGTCAGGGTAAGGCGGCCTCAGAATGAGCTGGGGTGAATGGTCCCTCATTGTCAATGGTTCTGAATGAGTTTATACAGAATGGTTTTATTTCTTCCTTAAATATTTGAAAGAGTTCACCAGTTATGCCACCTGGGCCTGGAGGTTTTCTGTGTGTGTGTGTTGGGGAGGGGGTGGCGAAGGGGGAAGGCTTTTAACTACAAATTTAATTTACTGAATAGAAATGGGGCTATTCTGGTTACCTGTTCCTTCTTGAATGAATTTTGGTAGTTTGTGTCTTTTTAAAGAATCTATTTCATCTTCATTGATTACTTTATTGACATGAAATTCATAATATCCTTTATTCTTTTAACACCTGTAGAATCTGTAGTGCTGTCACTTTACTCATTCCTGACATTGATTGTGATTGTTAATGTCTTTTCTTTTTTTTAAGGAAAACCTGTTTGGATTTTATTGATTTTATAGAACGTCTCAAAGAACCACCTTTTGATTTCTCTGATTTAAACCATTGTTTTCTGTTCTCAGCTTCACTGATTCCACTCTGATTTTCATTTTTGTGTTTCTTCTGCTAACATTGGGCTTAATTTTACTAATTTTGTAAGGGAGCTGGTCAGTGATTGGAGACCTTTATTCTGTTCTAATGTGTTGAGTACTTTAAAATTTCCTCTGAGGACTGCATTCCACACATTTTGAAATATTGTGTTTTCATTTTTACTTGGTTCAAGGTAGTTTTGAATTTCTCTTTTATCCTTTGAGTCATGGATAATTCAGATCTATTTTTTTTATTTCAAAGTATTTGGAGATTTTCTCTTATTAGTCTAGTTTAATTTCATTGTGACTTGAGAATATACTTGCATAACTTGAATCCTTTTACATTTTCAAGGGTTGTTTTATGGCCCATAGGACGGTTTAATTTAGTAACTATTTCATGTGCATTTAAAAATAATGTGTATTGGGCCAGCCAAGTGGCTCATTGGTTAACTGTTGGCTTGGGAGTGTGAGCTCTGAACGGCAGGGCTGCCAGTTCAGATCTCACATGGGCCAGTGACGTTGCGCCCTCTACAGCTAAGATGTTGAACAGCTCGACCTGGAGCTGGGTTGCCATGAGTTGCCGGCGAGGTGTAGGCTGCAGTGGGGTTGCAGTGGGCTGCCATAGCTACTGTGAATGGCCAGCAGCCAGCGTGAATTGCTGTCCAATGGCCGGCGACCGATCTCCCTCACCCAGGAAGAGCGCAATGATCATAATACCAACATGGACCAGTGAAGCGACGTCCTCCACAACTAGACTGAAGAACAAAAGGACAGCAACTTGTCTGTTCCCCTTCCCCAATTCCCCAATAGAATCTTTAGGAAAAAATAATAATAATGTGTATTTTTCTGTTATTGGGTTGAGCTTTCTATCACTGTCAGTCAGGTCAAGTTGGATAATAGTGTTGTTTACGTTTCCATATTTTTAAAAAAATGTTTCTGTCTACATGTTCTCTCAAGTAGGATGAGCGGAGGACTGGAGTCTGACTCTAGTTGTAGATTTGTCTCTCTCTAGAAGGTCTAACGCTTAGGATTGTTATATCCTAACTGACCCCTTAATTGTTATGGAATGACCTTTCCCCCTGGTAATATTCTTTGCTCTGAGATCTACTTTTTCTGACATTAAAACGGCCACTCCAGGGTCCCCCCCCCCCCGTGTTCTAAGAAATCTGAAGCTCTACGGCTGCCTGAGAGTCCGGTTCTCACTGGGGTTGTTCTCATGAGCGTCTGTTTTCCAGAAGCCCACGCTTGCTGCTTGGTTTCCCCTTTAACTTGAGTGTGACTTAGAGGGCTGTCTTCCCCTCTGCGTTGGCCCTGCTGGTGACTGAACTTGGGATGTTTTCTTTTTAGCATTGCTGCACTGTGGTTAGAAAGCGTGGCCTGGAGGACCTGTCCCGTCGTGAGTGTGTCGCACTTTCTTCAGGGTGTGACACCTGCCCAGAAGCACAAGGTGGACCCCATGGAGGGGCTGGGCTGAGTGGCGGCTGGCCCGCCCTCAAGGTCACAGCCGCCGGAGCCCCTCTCAGCCCCAGGCCTCACCAGGGACCATAAGGAAGCAGAATCGACAGGCTGGCTGACACCCCTCTCACTCACTGGCCACGTCACTGCTTCGCTCTAGCCTCAGTTTCCTTGTCTGCCACATGAGGCAATGAGTGTTTTAAAATGTAGGTTTTATTATTATTGAGGTATGGGCATGGCCAAGAGATCAGGAGACAACTGCCACTGAAAAAAGCGTTTGTTACTCACAGTTCCCAAGACGGGGGTG
Source organism: Hipposideros armiger (assembly GCF_001890085.2). Taxonomy (NCBI): domain Eukaryota; kingdom Metazoa; phylum Chordata; class Mammalia; order Chiroptera; family Hipposideridae; genus Hipposideros; species Hipposideros armiger. The sequence continues at coordinate 578,716 of NW_017731844.1, forward strand.
GGGGTGGGGGTCGGGGACAGGTGATGCCAGCCAGGGCCACACGGGGACACCAGCGTTAGCCAGGAGGCAGAGGGAGGGGTGACAACACGGGCAAGGGCCTTTATTGTGGTTTCGGAGGAAAGAAACAGGTGAGGCAAACAAGTAGGCTTAGGTGAGGGTTGGCTAATTTGAATAATTTCAGTGGGCTTTGAGGCACTGGGGCTGTCCCTGGTTGTCTGGGACCTGGCTCTGGGGTGATTAGGGCAGGGGATCGTGGTCCTGAGTGGGAGCCCACAGAGGAGGGGGTGGCACGTGGTCTCCGCGTCACGGTTCGAATACTGTTGACTGAGCGATGTCTGGTGGGTGGCCTCCTCTGAGGGGACGCAGGTGGGGGAGTGGGCTTAGGGGAAAGGCCTGTGGGGAGCTGAGTTTGAGAAGCCTGTGGGATGACTGGTGTCATGCAGGTGGCATGTGGACACACCGGTCATCTGGAGCAGAGGTCAGCAAACCACGGCCAAGTGCAGCTCATTGCCTGTTTGGTACTGGCCACAAGCTGAGGACAATTTTCACATTTTTAAGTGGTGAAAAAATTAAAATTCACACCCATTCGTTATTAAAAAAAATAACAATAACAGAAAATGACAAGTGTTGGAAAGGATGTGAAGAAACCGGAACACTTGTGCACTGTTGGTGGGAACGTAAAATGGTGCGGCCACTGTCCCCACAGGCTGGTGGGTCCTCAAAAAGCTAAAGACAGAATAAGCATATGACCCAGCAATCCCACTTCTGGGTACATCCCCCAAAACAGTGAAGGTAAGGCCTCGAAGAGCTGTCTGTACCCCCATGTTCACACAGCATCATTCACAATATTCAAAAGATGGAAGCAACCCAAGTGTCCATCAACAAAATAACAGATACACAAAACGTGGTCCCTCCAGACACTGGACTAGATCATTCAGCCTTAAAAAGGAAGGACATCCTGACACCTGCTCAACGTGGAGGGACCTGGAGGACATTGTGTTGGGTGACATAAGCCAGGCACAAAGGGACAAATCCTGTGTGACCCCACTCACATGAGGTCCCTAGAGTAAAATTCAGACAGAAAGTAGAGTGGTGGGTGCCAGGGGCTGTGCGAGGGGGCATGGTTTCCTGACCGCTGCCTTAGAGCTCAGGGATGGCCACTGGAGCAGGCAGAGCCTGGGAGCGGGAAACAGCCCCGGGAGGGTGCGGGGTGCGGGCGGGGGGCCTGGGCAGAGCCCTGACAGGTGGCTTACATTTTTCTAACAGCTTTATGGAGATATAATCCACACCCCCCACACCGTTCATCCACTTAAAGTGTACACATGAACGGGTTTTCGCTCACCACGGTCACAGCTAGAACACTTCTCAGGAAGAAACCTCCTACCTTTAGGGCCTGCTCTCCCACCTGGGAACCAGGCTGTAAAGAAATACAGAGTGAGGACCACACGGGAGCCAGACCTGCCACCCGGCCACAGGAGCAAGTCGGGACAAACCAGCAGGGACAGCAGTCACCAAATAATTAAATCACAGTGAAAGCTCTAGAACCTGGGTGGTCTGTGTTGTGCCACTAAATAACTGAGGGTCTCCAGGCCCCCGAGACCGAGCAGACATGCAGGCAAGGATCCTCAAGGCCATGTGCAGGACTCTGGGGCTCTTCCTGGCATCTCTGCCATGGGCAGGGGAGGCAGGACAGGCAGGTCCATCTTTGGCTGGGGCTTGCCAAGTGACAGTCAGGGGAGGGCCGCGGACCTCTGACCAGGGAGAGGACGCAGAGGTAGCCATAGCTTCCGCCACGAATAGGGAGGAAGGTCAGGCCACCTGGATTCATTCAGGGACCCTGTTTCCAGCTGGGTCACTCTACTGGCCAGAGGTACTACTGTGGGCACATTTCATGCCCTGAGTCAGCGTCCTCCTAAGATGAATGGGGCCCCATGCCCACCTGGCTCCAGGCAGGTGCTAGCCTCCAGGTCACTCCCCAAGCAGGAAGGCCAAACAGACTTGCCAGGAGAATCCTTGCAAGGAACGGGAGGCCGTAACCACAGGGTGGGCAGGAAATGCCGGCTCCACGCCCTGGGGGCTCCCTGGGGAGGGGTCCTGGGCCTCCCCCAGACAGAAAGGAAAGGCAGCTCCAGGCAGGTGGGTCTGTCCCATCACTCCACTCCCAGGGGTCCTAGCCCAGGAAGGTCTGGTCACCCTTGCGAAACACCAATGCAGCTATGGTCTCCTGAGGGCACAGCCACTTGGCTGGCGTTCCCAGTTGGGAAGTAGGACAAACTCTCCCATGAACGGTGCATTCTGCACACTCCGCAGTCCTGCCCCCCACCCGATATTCCCCCCCCCCACCTGTCAGGCAGAAACTCTCTCGACGCCCCACCTCCCCTGGGGACCCGGCCTGCATGGGCGCAAGGCTGCTGTCCCAGCGACCTTCCCCCGCCGGCCCAATCTCAGTGCCCTCGGAGCCAGTGGCAGAGCGAGGCCCTAGCCAGGCGTGGGTGCGTGGGTGGTTGCGTCCAAGAGGCGTGGCACCGACGGAAAAGGAGCGAGGGCCATGAGGTGACAGGCACCGACGGGCGAGTGGCCCGGGCGAATGAAACCCGGGAGGCAGGAAGATTTGGGGGGGATACAGGACCAGCAGGGAACTGCGGGGGCGGAGGGACGGTGGACGGCCGCCCCGGGTCCGACGCGGTCGGTGCAAAGCGTCAGGCCCTCCGCGTCAAGGATCCCCAAGGCCCAGGGCGCACGGAAGCCACAGGCACAGGGTGTGTGCTGCTGGTGCGGGGCAAGGCGCCCCAGGAGCCTGAACCCCTCGCCCCAGAACGCCCCGACCACCCCTTAAGTCCCGCCCCGCCCGAAGGGCTGCACTGCCCTCTCCTATCACGGATGGAGGCATCCCAGGTGGGCAGCGGGCAGCAGAGCAGGTGTGCGTGGCGGCGCGCGCGTCCCTCCACACCCCGGGCGCAGGGGGCGGGGCCTGAGGGAGCACCAAGCGGGAGCCGAACTTTCTCAGACACGCTCCAGGGAGCCACGCGCCGGGCGCACGCGCTTCTTCCCGGGGGTTGGGCGTGTGGCTGCGCCTGCCGCGATTGGCCGAGCGGGCGGCTCGCGATTGGCTGCAACCCCGGCCTCCGCCCCCCGGCCGCTGGGGGCGGGGCGCAGGTGCGGGCAGCGCCGCGCGTGCTGCGCCCGGGGGGTCTAGAGCGCCTCGGGGCCGGCTGAGCTGTCCCCGTGGCCACGCCCTCCCCGCCACGGCGTGCGCTGCGCGTGCGGACACCTGGCGGCTCCGAGGACTAGCGGGCTGCGCGCGGGGGTGGGGGCACCGGAAGGTCCCAGACCTGCGGACTGCGCTGTGGCGGCGGGGGTCGCACCGGGACCTGCTGACAGCGCCCAGAGGCGGTGGGGGGCACACACGGGACCTGCGTACTGCGTCTTGTGGGGCGCACTGAGCACCTGCTGGGAACCGGGGCCCACTGGGGACCTGCGGACTGCACCTGGGGCGGGGGCGCGCCGGGGACTTGCGGACTGTGCCCCGGGGGGAACGGAATTGGGGGCGCCCTCCGGGTTTGGTCTTTGCAGGCCGTGCGTGCGAAGGGGAGGGCGAAGCGTGGCGGGAGGGCGAGGCGAGGGAAGGCGGGCGTGAGAAAGGAGGCGGCGGCGGCGCGGAGGAGGGTTATCTATACATTTAAAAACCAGCCGCCTGCGCCGCGTCAGGAAGACCTGAGGAGCGTCTGGCCGCACGCGCGGAACACGAGCGCCCCACGCTCCCCGGCGCGCACAGCCCGCCGTCTCTTCGTCTCCCCGTCTCCGGGCCCCAGACGACCTGGGGCGCTTATCCTGGGGAGTCGGTCAGCGGCGCAGTGCCACGGGCCCCCCTGGGGCGTGGCCGTTGTCCCGCCGCCCCCCGTCCCTCTGCCTGCACCTTCCTGCGGTCTGCGGGGGCTCGGAGGCGGCTCCGGGCAAGTGAATGCGGGTGCGATGGACCGCAGCACGCTGACCCAGCCCGCGCCTGGCGTCTCCGGCGGCTGCGCCGCTCGGCGGCGACCCGCGTCCCCAGAGCTGTTGCGCTGTAGCCGGCGGCGGCGACCGTGCGCAGAAGAGACCGGGGGCGGCGCGGCGGCCGTGGCGCGACGCAACGAGCGCGAGCGCAACCGCGTGAAGCTGGTGAACTTGGGGTTCCAGGCGCTTCGGCAACACGTGCCGCACGGCGGCGCCAGCAAGAAGCTGAGCAAGGTGGAGACGCTGCGCTCGGCGGTGGAGTACATCCGCGCGCTGCAGCGCCTGCTGGCCGAACACGATGCCGTGCGCGCCGCGTTGGCTGGGGGGCTGCTGGCGCCCTCCGCGCGGCCCCCGGCGCCCCGCGGGCCGTCCGGGATCCCCGTTGCCTCCGCCTCGCCCTCCTGCGCCTCGTCGTCCCCGGGTCACGGGGGCAGCTCGGAGCCCGGCTCCCCGCGCTCCGCCTACTCATCAGAAGACAGCGGCTGCGAGGGCGCGCTGAGCCCAGCGGAGCGCGAACTGCTCGACTTCTCCAGCTGGTTAGGGGGCTACTGAGCGCCCCGCCCCGCGAGGTAACCGCCGGGCTGGCGGAAGAGGGAGGGTCGGCGGCCGGGGCGGCCGGGCGCGGTGGAGGGGACAGGCCCCGCGGCTCGCGCCAGGCCCGGAGATGGCTTCGATTTCGCTCACTCTTCATTTTCCCCCAACTTTTTCAAGCCTGTGCAAGACCAGCGTTTGTTTGTCCGGGATTGCAAAACTTCCTTTCGCTGCTCCGCCGCCGAAGGGGGAGGGAAGGGACGTGTGTGTGTGTGTCGGGGGCGGGGGGTGGG
>NW_017731844.1:583652-605754 GCF_001890085.2 Hipposideros armiger
GATCCCGGGGCAGATTAGGGTGCTGTGAGGCGGGGTGACTTTGCATTGCAAATCGCGCTCCCCGGCCGGGTGGCAGAAATGAGTCGACGGGTGCGGAGCCCTGACTCACTGCTGCTCGGAGCGCTACCCCACCCCCCGCCCTGTTTCGGGCTTCAGACCGAAGCCGAGGCACCCACGGACTCGAGTTCCAAAATCAGCCAAGCAAACGAAACCGCCGCCTTCGCTTGCGGGAGATTGGGGCCGGATCCCGTACTAATGCGCGTTCCTGTCCCCCCTTCCCTCCCAGCAGCCTAGCCTTGGACGCCAAGCGGGGAGCGCGCTCGCCATCTGGGAGCCAGCATGGTGGACGGCCCTCATCCCTGCTGCATGGCGGGCCACGCCACGACCGACCCGGGACCCCGCCCTCCCACTCGACCCAGGCCGTCCCGCCTGACCACGTGCCGGTGTGGAAATGGGTCCCGTCCCGAACTCGCCGTCGGGGGCAGCTTCCTCGGACCCTGACCGCCCCGCCCCTGAAGCTCTCCACTGGGCTGGGGCTGAGGCACCAACACTCTGGAAGTTTCCCTGAACCGGAGAGTAGCTATTGACGGCACAGAGCACCTACTTTTTATACGTTAACTGAACTGCCCAGGGACCCTGGGCTATATGAAGACTTATTTTTACAAAGACCCCTTCAGTTGGAACACAATAAGATTGTCTATCCCCGCTCCACTCACCCCCAATACCTGGAGTTTTCCAACTTGGCCAAGATCTGGACATGACAACTCCAGAGGGACAGGGTCCCTGGCAGGGGTCCCCGTGTAGCACCCAGTTGACCCAGGGCAACACTTCCAGCTGGGGAGAGACCCCTGTTAGAACACCTGTTTTAAGGAAGGTGGATTTTGTAAATAAACCAGTCCTGTGTATCAGTGGTGTTGGGGACCCTCTCCAGACCCTCAGGTTCCCTGTTTCCCAGGTGAGGGCCAGGCACAGGTGGGAGGATGGTGGCCCAGGCTCTGGACCTTACAGGCCTGGCTCCTGTCCTCACTTATCCCTGGACTCCACCCCCGCTTCTGTGAGGTCTGGGAGGCCAGCTTTGGCGGCTGCTGTGCCAAAGAAACTCAGGCAACTTGTGAGGCTACCGCTTCTGGCAGGAGTCAGCAGGCTGGTGGGTGGTCCAGGCAAAGCTACGTCACATCTGGGAAGCTGAGGTCTGGAGGCTGCTGACCAACACAGGAGTTGATGCAAATGCCATGTGTAGGACTGGACCCTCTGTGTCAGGGTCCAGGCTGCCTGGGTTCAAATCTCCACTGCCTGCCACTTATTGGGTGACCCTGGGCAAGTTGCTCAACTTGCAAATGGGGGTGATAGCAGAGCCGCCCTACAGGGTCATGGGAGAAATGAAGGAGAGGTGTCTAGCAGTGTCTACAGCACCCTGTACTAAGCCTCCAGCCACTGTGCCTGTGGCCTCAGCCTACATGTGCTGTTCAGGCTGCAGGGGCCTGGGTGGCAGCAGCAAGGCCCTGTCCGCCTTCATTTATGGGTACCGTAAGAGCCACCCCGGAGAGGAGCAAGGCAGGTCCCCTTGGTTCCCCCAGCTCAAAGGGCCCTCGCAGATTACTCAGCTCTACCTTTGACCTGGGCCTCGGCAGCTTTGAAGTCTAGCGGTGCCCAAAGCTCTTTTATTGCAGGGATGGGGGCGGGCTGATGGGGATCCCCCAGGCTGTTTTAAGGTGCTGAAGGGACCCTTTCTGTCGGCAGGGAGCAGTTGGGTCAAAGCCGTTGGAACCCTGGGAGGAGGAGCAGTGTGTTGGCAGACAGGAGATGGCTCCTGGGTAACCATAGCGACAGGGTCCTGGGTCTGCTGAGGCTGGCTGGGGTCAGCAGACCAGCTGTGGCTTGGGGCTGCAGGGCTGAGTGAACTGGCCTCCCAGGGACAGAAGGGTGCATGTTGCATGGCCACCCAGTGAGGGCCACCCTACAGCCTTTCCCCAGAAACCACACCCAGGCCAGTGACCTCACTGAGCCACAGGACCTGGGCTGTCCCGTGACCTCGGGGAGAGGGGAAGCCCATACATGGGTTTGGGGGAGGAGAACCTGGGAGAATGGGGCCAGGAGGAAAGGACGGCTCTCCCTGCCACGAGAACCAGAGGCGGCATGCTGTGGATGGAACGCTGCAAAGTATCAGTGCCACCATTTTTGTTTTCCTGTTTTATGGAAAATTCCAAGCATGTGCAAGAGTTCTGAAACCTCTGTTGGACACCCTTCTCTGTACCAGGAACCGTCAGGCACTCGGGTACATCACCAAGTCTAAGGGAAACCCTGACCGCATGGAGCCCACGTTCTAGTGGAGGACCCGGGATCCAACCCACAAGCACATCCATGAGTCAGTCGTACGGTCTGGCCATGAATGGACACACCGGATCCCAGGGGACACGGCAGCGGCCCTGAGTGGGGCAGACCAGGCCCTTAGTCAGAGCCGAGCTTGAGTGGCCCTTGCCTGTTCCAGCCTCCCTGAGGAGCCCGCCCAGGTCCTGTTGGAGGGTGTCTCATTGACATGTGAGACTGGTCATTCTGGCTTTGGTTTCAAATGAGGGGACGGGGCCTTTGCAGCCCCCCTGTCAGTCTGCCTCTGAAGCCTTGAGGGCCTCGAGCATTCTGGGGAGACACATAAATCCAGCACCAGCTCTCCCCCTTGCCCAAGGCCAGTAAAAATTGGGGAAAACGTGACATTAACTTGATGAAATATAGAGCCTTTTCCTTGTCTCCAGGGTCTCTGTCTTGACTTAGTGGCGTTTGAAACTTGCTATTTAATGCTGTTCTATGTAAAGAAAAGGGAACAACTTAAATCAGAGCGTGAGTTTTAGTTCTTACCACACACCGAGCAGTGCCAGCCGTCAGTGCAGACGTAGGAGCATTTCACTCCAGCATCGCCGACGTGACGCCGTTTGTACTTCGTAGCTTGCACTTGCACACGTATGTTATTGTTACCTGAACAAAGGAAATGCAGCATCAAGACAGTGTCGCTGTTTTTATGTCAGTCCATGATGTGCACGCTCTACCTTCACTCCCTCCCGTCAGTGTGTGGCTCAGGAAGGACTAAAAGGAAGAAACAGGCTCACCCGTCTGTCCCTTTTGGGCTGTGTCATGATTTTTCGCCTAAGTGGCTTCTAGAGGGAAGTTGCAGGAGGAAGAAGGACATGGATGGGCTCCGTGGGCGTTCGTGTTTGTTACATCTTTCTGCATTTCGCTCAAGTCCTGGGTTGAGTGAACATGGCCCCCTGGGGCTGTCGGCGCCTCTTGCTGGGGGAGGATTCGTGGCACCCTGGCCTCCTGTGGCATGGGTCCTCATGAACACTGTGTCCCTGGGTGTCCTGCAGACAGGGTGGACTTGTGTCCAGTGGGCATGTCCTCTGCTCACGGGCTGTGCCACTGTCTCAATGCCCTTCACCAGCGAATGCACGGTCCAAGGTAAAAGTGAGAATTTCAAGACGGCATGACAGCGTGCAGGCCTACTGGGTGTGGGGCCTGTGTCTGCACCTTGCCCACGCCTGTGAGGCTGGTGCCGGGGCCACCCCTCACCTTCTCTCCTCCTGGGGACTCTGGGCAGCACCGCTGTGTCCAAAGGCGCGTCTGCTGCTGGAGCCCTTTGGCTGGGCTGGACCTGGAGACCTGCCTCTACCTCTTACTGCTGCATTCGCCTGGGGTAGCATCCAGGCCAGGGGAGGGGGCACAAAGAGTCAGTGACATCAACCCTCATGCCCGTACCGTAGAGTTGGGGGGCCGTCGTGTGTGGCCTAGAGGGCTCGGGAGGGAGGTCACGCAGGTGACCGCTCTTGCACGGTTGGTGGGTAGTAGGCACCGGGTGAAGAGCAGGGGACTGTTGGCGCCCATGCCCACCTTCCAGGCCAGGGCCTGCCTTTCCTCCCTGCCCTAGTTCCCGCCAGGCATCCTGACTCCTGTGGGACGGGACTCTGGGGAGGGGGCTAGTGACACTGCTGACAGGGAGCTCAAGGGCCTCACATGGGGACTGTGGGAGGAGGGCAGAGCCCTACTGTGGGGGGCGGTGGGAGGGGTAGGTGTCCAGCAGCACTCCTGACCCTCTGCCCAGCAGTAGAGGTGGGAGGGAGGCTTTCCACGGGGTGGGGGCTGTACTGGGGTGAGTAGGCGCCATGCATGGCCACGCCCTCAGCCTTTAGCTCCTGTACAAACGGGCCGGGGGCCAGGTGGCCGCTCAGGGCCTGCCCAGTGCAGTCGCCCTGAGCCTGTGGACTATGAGTCAGTCTTGAGTTCTCGGGAACAGTGGGAGGGGCAGGTCTCCCCAGGACTCTAGCCTCCTCTGAGGGATGTCACCCCCACTTTCAGGCCCGGGCGGCTCAGGGACCAGCCTGAGGTCCACAGGTAGCAGAGGTGTGCAGGAACTGGCTGAAACCCCGTCGCACCTTCCTTCATGCCTCCCTTGGGCCCCACGCCTGCCTGGAGGGCCGTGGTTGCTCTTTTTCTACTGGGAACGTGAGACGGAGGGTCTTGCCTTCAATGAGTGACTGAGAGGAGCCAGGACGCCCGCTCAGGCCACAGAACACCCCGGCCTCCAATGGGTGGGGTGGGAGGAGCATGTGGTGAAGAGGGGAGGGGCTGGGTGGCCTCTGAAAGGGTTCCCGGGGGCCCTGAGAGCTGGACAGGACCAAGCGCTCTGCCCCTTGCCAGGCTCCTCCTTGGCCAGGACGGGAGCAAAAGGAGAAAAGAGGGAGCTGGATGGAGGAGTGGCTGTGAGCCGTGTCCTGACCCCTGTCCAGCTCCCAGGGCCCCCATGGGCTCCTGCCCAGTCCCCGCACCAGCCTCACCCCTGTCCCCAGCTGCTGGCTGTGATTAATGGGGCAAGTCAGTGGGGGTGGGGCAGTATGCCACAGGGAGCTGCCATCAGCCTGGTCAACCTTGTCCCCAGCAGTGTCCCCCGCTGAGGCTGGGACCCCAGCCCCCCTTATACATTGAAATAGGCCTTTGTCTCCAGAGCCCTGAACGTCCAGCTTCCCAGAGGCAGGAAGGGGCCTGCTGAGGGGAGGGTCACTTTGTCAGCACCCCCAGAGCAGCCCCTGCCCAAGGCCACACACCAAACAGGGAGAAACGGGGGCGTGTGCCCACTTGGGTCACTGGCCCACTGCATGCCAGGCCCCAGGCCACGGTCCTGGGGCAAGGTCAGGGGGACAGTGGGGACTCTAAGTTAGGTGCCATCTGCCTGTTTGCTGTCAGCAAAGCCCTTTCTCCACAATGACCAGGAAAACCATCCCCAGAGTTAACGCACCCAGGGGTATGCTTGGTGAAGTGACCGTGAGACCTCTCGTGGGGGGGTGGGTAGCCGGCTCAGCCAGAGACCACAGGGCACTTGGGAGGGTGGCCATTGCTGAGGACAGAGGCCTGGGTTCCTGAATGGCCTTGGACAAATGTCTCACCTGCTGGGACCCCAGCGAGCCCACAGAAGGGTGGGACGGGCTCCAGGCCTTTCCAGGGAGGGTCCCTGAAACATCATGTGACATCCCAGGAGGGGGCGGCTGTCACCTTGGTGGGGTGTTGGGAGCTGGTGTCGTGGGGAGGTTGGCATCAGAGCCCTGTTTGCAAGGCCCACTTTCTGTTCTCTGCTTGCCTCACAGGGTTCTGTGTGGGGTCCAGGCCAGGACCCAGCAGCGTGGCCAGACCCCATGGGGTGGCCTCCCCACAGCTGGGATTACCTGTCCTGATGTTAGTGAGAAGGTGCTGGCTACCACCCAGGGCGCCCAGTCCTTCCCCCCACTCCCCACCTGGCATTTGCCTACAAGCCCTGGGGCGCTGTCCGGGCCCCCAGCCGCTGGACGTTGCCAGCACTGCACTGATAAACATGCAAACCTCTAAACGAAATCCAATTAGTACCCAAATGAGGGTCTGGGAGCGGCAGGGGCAGCCCGGAGAGGCTGGGATGGGCTGTCTCCAAGCTCAAATATTTGTCTCTCATTTGAATGCCTTTTGTGGGCTGGCAGGCAGGATTGAAAAGGGGCCGGCCCAGCAGACAAAGGCTGGCTCGCACGCACGCCAGGTTTGGGGAGATCTGAGCTGCATGCGCTGTGCTAACCCGCCTTCACCCACCCTGGTCTCACGCACCCTGCCTGGCAAGGCCTTGGGGGGCCCCACCACCCCTCCCAACCCCCCGCCCCAATAGGCCTCTCACCTTGCAGGGCCCAGAGGATGGCTACAGGCCTGGGGTCCTCCTGTGCCAGGCCAGAGCCTGGGTTCTGTGGGAGGGACATGGTGGCTGGCAGGCTGGAGCTGGGCCTGAGGGCTAAGCAGCAGGGTGGGCGTGGCAGCCCCTCCGAAGGTGTGTGCTTTCTCACGAGTGGACGTGAGCATGTGGCCGAGTGTGGGCAGCGAGTTGCACGGATGTGTGTGGGGGAAGCATGCGCCCCCCCCCAACCCTGTCTACCGCACCTGGATTGTGTTGTCACCATACTAACTGTCCCTGCTTGTGGTGGCGGGCCTGGCAGTGCCCGGTCCATCCTGGTGCCTGGTGTCCGTTTTACAAGTGTGGAAACTCAGACTCGGGGCATTGGATGAGCTCCCAAGGCTGGTCAGAGTAGAGCAGGGTTTCCAGGGAGGGGACTGAATGGCAGCTCTGCTTAGGGGGCATGGGGCTGCCCGTGGGACGCCTGTCCCTCAGCCAGCCAGCCTTGGCAGTCACCCCCTCTTCTCTGACATGACCTCCTTAGCCGGCCTGTAGCCAGTGGGGCTGAGCCTTTGGGGCTGGCCAGGAGAACCGTGCAGAGTGCGGCCGGCCACGGGCTTCCTGCAGCCGTGCGGGGTGGGCTGGGCTCAGCTGAGCTGCTCACGGCCACTGCCAGGGTTCCTGACACCCACCTCTCCATCCGCAGGAATTGAGTCTCTGCTCCACACTGGCCCTAGCCCCTCTGCCAGGGCTGCCTCTGTGCCAACACAATGTCACGGTGACCTCCCCAGAGCCCTCTTCTTCCAGACACTGTCCTCCAGGGGGCCTCCAGGGCTGCCCCACTCTGGCCTCAGCAGGCAGGGCCAGCGAGGGCCTCCTCTCAGCTCCCTCAGCTCCCTTGGGGGACAGGGAGAGAGGGTAGGCCAGCATGGGGGGTAGGCCGTAAGAAGGAGAGGAACTCAGTTGGCCCCACTCACCCCTGGGCCCTGCGTATGCTTCCGACCCACCCTCCTCCCAAAGGTTCCTTCGGGGGCACTGTGGGCACAGCAGGAACCTTAGGGGGGCAGGGTGGGCATTTGGTGGCTGGTGGGGGGTTTCAGAGGTGGGCAGTGGACATCCAGCACCTTAGGGCTTGGAGTTATGACCTCAGGCTTTGGAGAAAAGCGGCAGCAGGGTTCTGCTTCCAGGTTGGCTGCCCCTTGGGGCCTCAGGTCGGGCCACTTCAGCTGGGGAACGGGGGTGTGGGCACCTGAGGAGCTGGGCAGGAGCGAGCTGAGAGACGGTAGTGGGGTGGGTCCAGCAGATGGACAGAGCTGGGTGGGCGAGATGGACAAGCCCTGCCCTCCACTGCGGCAATGCAGAGGAGCAGGGCCAGACCTGTGTCAGGTGGCCTGACCCTCTCCTGCGTGCCCAGGCGGTGGCGACCAGCCCTGCCTGCTTCCTGGAGCACAACCTGCATTTTACCGGCTGCCTCAGTGGCCAGAAAGAGGTGGTTGGAGGGGGCGTGCATTCAGGACTGGAGAGACAAGTTTTGGGACTCACCTTGGAGCCCCACCCTGAAGGGTCCCAGGCTCCCCACGCAGGGGCTGTCTTGGGGGGCCAGGCTGCTCTGAAAGCCTGCAGGCCATCCAATACCCAGCCTGGGTCCCTCCCCTCCTGGGACTTCCTGGGCGCCAATGGAGGGTCTGCAGGCCTGGAGGGCACTGGCTGAGCAGTGTTGTCATTTAATTGGGGGTATAATTTACCTAAAATGTGTGAATCTGGAGTGTGCTCACGAGTCATACACGCGTGCACCGTTGTGTATCCTGCACCCAGATGGCCCTGTGAAGCGTTCCTTCCCAGTCAGGCATCCCCAGACCCCGCCCTGCTCCCCTCTCTGACCTCTGTCATTAGGGTGGTGGGACTTTCGCCAGCCTGTGTCTTGGTGCATGTCAGCTCCTGTGTGTCCTGTGGTTGTGTCCAGAGGGAGAGGCCGGCTGGACTGTCACCTGGATTCACATCCAGCGTGGCCACCGAGGGTCCTTGTGAGCTGAGCTGATGGGGAGACGCTGGCCTGGCCCACCTGCAGTTGTGTGTGTGTGTGTGTGTGTGTTGGGGGGACGCCGGGCACCCTCACGTGCGGGTACTGGCCCATGCCGCTCTGTTTCTTCTCTCTGGCTCCTCGAGGGGGCATTCTCGTCTCTGTCGGGCAGACGCAGACGTGGCTGCTCGGGGAGGTCCCACTTCTGCTTCCTCACCTCACATTCCTTTTGGAAGGAGACAGTGCCGCTAAAATTAATCCATGCACCAATTTTAATCAAAACAGAAAGAGAAACCAGACCTTTGGCCTGAGGTCAGACAGCTAGGAGTCACGGCTGGGAGGAACACAGGCCATCTGACCCCTGCGTGGTGCTGGGCCTGGGGTGGGGGTTGAGGGGGAGGTGAGGACGCTGTCTCCTCAGCCAGGCCCGCCCCCTGGCCCTCAGTCCCCAGGGGTGGGACTTTGAAGAGAGAGGGTGGATGAGGGTCTCAGGCCCCTCCCCTTGGATACCTGGAGGCCCAGCCTCTCCAAAGTCCCTGTGGGTGCTGGGAAGTGGCCTGGCACTGGGGTCAGCCCAGGGGCAGCCTGAGCCTGTTGGCCGGATGGGCTGGGTGGGCTTCCTGGAAGCAGGGACTGGGAGCACTGTAAGTTGGGGAGCCTTCCAGCTGATGGTGCACCCCAAACGGGGCTCAGATGTGATGCAGGACCCCAGGGGGAGGGGACCCAGCACAGCCCCAGGCCGATTCGACTCTGCCTCCCTGCCCAGCCAGCACCCCTGACCCCACCCAGAGCAGCGGGTCAGTACTGATCCAACCTGTTCTGGGCAGGGCCCTGGGCGCAGCCGCCATGGGGGGAGCGGGTAGGTGGATTCCAGCTTTCTCTTTCTGCTTCACTTCATCTGAAGGCTTGCAACCCCTGCCTCCACCCAACCTTGGCCCTCCCTGAGTCCTCAGCCTCAGGGCCTTTGCTTGGAAAAGATCAGGCAGCCCGAGCCCTCCCTCCCTGCCACACACACACCAGTCACACTCGTCACACTCATATGCACATGTACACACACACACACACACACACACACACGCACACACCTCTGGAGCAGGCTGGGGCTTGTGGCTGTTAGGCCATGCTGACGGATGGGCCCCAGTTACCCTGGGCTGGGTAAGGAAACTGGAGCCGCGAGGCCACCTCCGCCTTCTCTGTGCCCCCTGTGGCCCCCAGCTGCTCCACCCACAGGCTCCTGTGTAAAGAACCCCAAGACCCAGGACCACAGAAGCCATGCGGCTGTGCGGGCACACCTGCCTCCACACCCTAGCGCTCTGGGCAGTGTCCCTTCTGTTTGCTTTCTATTGTTTTGTCCTAATTCTAGGGATCTCACTGTGGCTTTAATTTGCATCTCTCTAATGACCGATGGTGTGGGGCATCTCTCTGTGAGCTATTTGCCATCCATATATCCTCATTGCTGATTTTTAAATTGGGTTGTTTGTTTTCTTATTGTTGAGTTTTGAAAGTTTTTTGCATATTCTGGATACAAGTTCTGTATCTAATATGTCATCTGCAAATATGTTCTCCCAGTCTGTGGTTTGACCTAACTCTGCCATTTACAGAGGAAAAGTTTTAAATTTAACGAAGTCCAATGTATCAATTGTCCTATCGAGACACCAAAGAACTCTCTGAATCCAGAGGTTTTCAACTAAGGGTCATTTTGCCCCCAGGAACACTTGGCAATGTCTGGAAATGTTTTTGTCACAGTTGGAGGGAAATATTGCTGCTTGTCCAACAGCTCACAGGACACTCCCACAACAAGGAATTATCAATGACGTTGGCCCCAAATGTCAACATTGTGGAGTCTGGAGACCCTGGCTGCCGTAAGGTCACAAAGATTTTCTGCCATGTTTTCTTCTAGATGTTTTATAATTTTGGGGTTTTTTTTTTAAGATTTTATTGGGGAATTGGGGGAGGGGGAACAGCGTTGGGGAATCAGGGAAGGGGAACAGACAAGTTGCTGTCCTTTTGTTCTTCAGTCTAGTTGTGGAGGACGTTGCTTCACTGGCCCATGTTGATATTATCATTGCGCTCTTCCCGGGTGAGGCAGTCGTTCGCCAGCCATTGGATGGCAGCTCACAGCTGCTCATGGCAGCTCACGAAAGCTCACGTCTGCTGCCAACCAGCCCCACTGCAGCCCACACCGTCGCTGGTGACTCACGGCAGCCCAGCTCCAGGTCGAGCTGTTGTTCACCATCTTAGCTATAGAGGGTGCAGCGTCACTGGCCCTCATGTGGGATCCGAACCGGGGCCCTGCTGCTCAGAGCTCGCCCTCCCAAGCCAACTCCTAACCAATACGCCACTCCGCCGGCCCTAGATGTTTTATAGTTTTATATTTTACGTTAAGGTTGATGATTTTATTTTGAGTTACGTTTTGTGGAAGGTGTGAGATATGTGTGCCATGGTTTCTTTTCGCATATGGATGTCCAGTGGACCCAGCTCCATTTGTTGAAAACACCATCCTTTCTTCGTTGAATTGCCTTTGTGTTCTTGCCCAAACTCAGTTGACGCCATGTGTGTGGGTCTGTTTCTGGGCTCTCTATTCTGTCCCGTTCAATGAGTCTTTCCCTTCATAGTTACACACTGTCTTGATTACTGTAGTATTTAGTAAAATAGTAAAATAGATCTATAGTAAAATAAATCAGGTGGTGAGTCCTCCAACTGTGCTTTTCTTTTTCAATAAAATTGTTTTAATTATTCTAGTTTATTTGCATTTCCATATTAATTTTAGAATCAACTTATTGACCTCTACCCCAAAAAAATCTGCTGGGGAAATGATTGGATGTGTGACTCTTTTGATCAATTTGGGGAGAATTGACATCTTAATAATATCGAATCATCCAATTCATGACATAGTATATCTTTCCATGTATTTAGGTCTTTAATTTCTTTTATCAGTGTTTTATAATTTCAGCATACAGAATCTACACACTTCTTGTTATATATTCATACACAAGTATTTCATTTTGAGGTATTATTGTAAGTGGAACTGTTTTTGAAAATTTAGAATTCTAAATGTTTGTTGCTAGTACACAGAAATAGAATTAGTTTTGTATATTGACTTTATACCGAGATCTTGCTAAATTCCCTTATTACAATAGCTCTAGCAGTTTCCTGTAGTTTTTTGCGACATTGTCTACATAAACTTGCACGTCCTCGTGAATGGAGGACACCCACTGCTTGGCCCCTGGCAGTGCTGGTGCCCCCCCAGCTCCTGCCATGGCCTTGGTAAGTGGAGTGTGCTGGGGGCCCCCCGATAGCATGGCTGGTGGTCTTCTGGTGCACACACACGAGTGTGGGATGCCCACCTCCGGGCGCCCTTCCTACCTGTGCGGCCTGCCATGCAGCTCTGGCCTCTGTGCCTCCTTTACTGCGGGGCCATCACTGTTCTCATGCCTCCGTGGGCCATCATGGCAGCAAACTAGAAATGTCCTCCGGGGTCCCTACTATGGCTTAGGTCCCATGTGCCAGGAAAGGGTCATGTACACACAAGCTCTCCCATTCCCACGTCAGCACCGCTGCTTTGTCCCGGCACCCTTCCGACCCTCCCCCAGGCTCTGGGTCTCCGCTAGCTCGCCAGGTACCTCGTTGGGTGTGTCACCCCTCGCCACCCTTATCAAGCCCTGCCCTTCCAGAGGGTCATATTGAGACTCCATCCACGCTGTGGGTCTGGGGGCAGACCTCGAGGAGGGCAGGCATTGCCTCTTAAGGCACCTGTCTCATTTAGGTCCCCGTGTGGTCTTTGAATAGGTGTGGCCTCTGTCTCCCAAAGGGGGGCTTTTTTGCAGGCGCAGGGGCCTTGGGGAGTCAAGTGTTCAAAGCTCTCAAGCATGAGGGTCTCAGGGTCTTCCTGCCTCATCCGCACTCGCCTAGGCTGAGAGCTCAGTGTTCTCTGCAGCTCGGGGCTCCCACAACCCGGACCCGGGCTTGGCCTTGGGCCTGGGCGACTGCCGCTCTTGGTGTTAGCAGGAGACCCTGGGACTGTCAGCTTTGACTTTAAGTGGCGGATTCATAGCTCTGAGTCACCACGCCTTCCCTACCCTCTGGTGCAGGCCTCCCCGCCATTCTCGAGGGCCGGGATACGGCTCCAGCCCCCAGCCCACCCTGCCAGGGGCCTTCCGCCCCCTGGCCCCTGCAGCACCTCTCCTGGCTTGTCCCCCAGGAGTGGGAGGGGCGCCCTCGGGACAAGGGGAGGAGCTGAGAACACAAATAAGCAGGGAGAGAGTCTCCTCGGGAGCCTGGGGCATGGACGGCACCATAGAATGGTTGCTTTGAGGCCCAAGGCCGGCCTTTTCTCCTCCAGGGGTCCCTCTCTGGCTGGGCTGCCCTGGGGATGGGCACGGCCTCTGGTTTGCCTGAGAACATGTCACCAGAGAGGCAATTAGTAGCCAACCTTGGTAGCTGTGGGCTGGGTGCCCTCGCACAAGGGGTTTCCAAGCCTCGGAGGCAGGATCCCCAGGGTGAGCCTGCAGGAGGGCAGGGCATCAAGGAAGCTGCTCTGGACCCCGGAGGCCCTTCCCAGAGCCCCATGGGTCCAGCCAGGAGGGCCGGCAGGGGAGGGCGTGTCTGCATGCCCTCCCTGTCCAGGCAGGCTGGACTCCAGGGAAACTGGCTGCCTGAGGCTTTGAAGTGCGCGTGTCTGTCTGAACGCGCCAGCTGGGTGGACGCGGCTGAGGACGTGTGCCTGGGCATTTGGGTGGCGTCATTGCCGGCAGGCGGCTGGGGCGGGAGGGTTGGGTCCCTGTGGGTGTGGTTGTGGGTGTGGGTGCGTGTGCCCCTGCCAGGGCTGGGCATGTGTCTGTGAGCTGTGTATGCCTGCAAGTGCCTGGCACCCCTCTGGGGGGATGGGCACAGGGAGCCTGGCTCAGGGACCTCGGTGCCCGTCTCCATCTCCCTGTGGTCACTCTGGGTATGAGAGTGGGCATAACCACACACACACACACACACCCCTGTGCTATGTCTCTGCTTGTTAGGGGGCGTGGAGGAGGGAGGGGGCTGCTCAAAATCCGCCCCCACCCCCAGTCCCAGGAGCGGCTGAAGTGGGGCTGGACTTTTGGGAACCATCCTCCGCTGGGGCCTGAGTGGCTGGCAGGTCTGAGCGGAACCCAGCCAGGTACAGAGCAGGCTCAGACAGATGTCTGCTCCAAGCCCCAGATAGCTGTCACCTTACTCTGCTTGATGTTGGTAGTGGGGGCAGCTGTGTGGGGGGGTGAGGGGCAGATATGGATACGCTGTACTTTCTGCTCAATTTTCTGTAAGTCTAAATCTGTTTTTTTTTAAAAGGCTATTAGTAAAAAAATAAAGTCCCACGACGTGGGTCCTGTTGGGGGGGGATTTGAGTCATCAGGGGAGAGGTGGGGTCCTGTCTAGGGTGGAGACTGACAGGAGGGAAGCAGCGGGCAGGGGAGAGGCTGCAGACGAGGAGGCCGCTCCCGCCCAGGAGCCAGAAGGCGACCACTGAGGGGCTAAGTGAGGGGGAGAAAGGAGAGGAAGGGTGTGCACAGGAGTGTGAGCTGGCCAGGGAGCCCCAGGGGCTGTGACCCCAATGTGATCCCCTACCCCAGCAATATCCCTTGGGGGGCAGCTATCCAGGTTGGGTGTTCAGATGGAGAAGAACTGAAGGAGGCGACGGACGAAAAAAAGGGAATTGGTGACAGGAGAAGGGAGAGGAGGATCTGATAACTGCAAGAAGAATACTGTAGAGAAAGGTTGACCAGCAAGCCAGAGGGGACAGGAGGTGACCAGCAAGCCAGAGGAGATGGGTTGACCAGCAACCCCGGAGTGGGGTCATTGAGCCAGGACGCTGGGGAACTGCGCAGTTGTGACCTGGTCGTAGGTGTCCCCGAAGTCTGGGGCATCTAGCTTCAGGATGCGGCCCTCAGGGGACTCTCAGTAGAGGAGGATGAGCAAACCTGTTTCAGAACAGTGTGGTGGTGTGGACAACCCAGGGAGTTCTCACCTGGGGAGTCGTGATCGGACGAGTGCGGACCTGGGGCTCTGAGAAGAGGGTGACCTCAGACAGGCATCTTTGTTGCCTTTGGCAGTGAGGTCAGCAGGAGGCAGGGTGAGGGGCACTGAGACAGCGGATCGCTCCTAACCCTCCCCACTTCACAGAGGAAAACACGGAGGGTCAGAGTGGGGCAAGGGTTGCCCCAGGGCCCAGCCAAGGCCCACAGGTAGGTTGGTTGGTGGGTCGGGGTCCTGAGAGGGGAGAGTAGGGCAGGGACTGCCTCCTGGGGACATGGCAGCTTTGTCCTCAGAGGACAGTGCCCAGGGACTTGCCACCCCGTCCCCACTTCCTGCCTTTTCTCCCTTCTTCAGGCTGCAGGTGCCCCGTTACCCCATGTTTGCCCGCCTCCCCTGGAATTTGTGCTCCATGCTGGCAACGATCAGGCCTGCCTGCTCACTCCTGCATCCCGGGCGCCGCGGCGGGCAGCTGGCACAGTGTAGGTCTTCACAAACGGCGGGAAAGAGTGCGTGAACAGGAGCGAAGGAGCCTTGGCGGGGTGTGAGCGTGGCCACTGCCTGTCGGGAGCACCGCTTAAGGGCCACAGCTAACTGTGAGTGCGTGCCATCGCCACCCAATGCCTTCCTTCTTCTCCGAGCAGTGAGGGGAGGCCCTGCTCCATGGGTGGGGCACCCAGGCCCAGGGAGGTCAAGTCACCTGCACAAGATCACAGCCGGTAACAGGCAGAGCTGGGGTCTGAGTCGAACGTCTCCGCTCGGAGGTTGTGCCTTGCTACGTTTCCCACGCGCCAGGACCCACTGTCCAGTCATCTGTCTCAGTGAGTTGTGTTTTTGCAATCGAAGTGACAGTCACATAACATCAAATCGGCCATTTTAAAGTGCGCCGTTCAACAGCATTTAGTGCGTTCACAAGGCTGGGCAACCACCGCCTCTGTCTAGTTCCAGAATATTCCCATCACCCCACAAGACAACTCTGTACCCAAAAGCACTCGCTCCCCATCCCCTCCTCCCCCAGTCCCCCCGAAACCACCAGTCTGCCTCCGTCTCTGGGTGTATCTGTTCTGGGCATTCACATAAATGAGATCGTACAATAAGCGGCCTTTGGTATCTGGCTCCCTTCCTTCAGCATCACGTTCTCACCGTTCGTCCATGCAGTAGTGTGTGGCAGGCCGTGATTGTTCATGGCGGCCTAGTATTCTGCTGTGTGGCTGGGCCGCCGTTTGCTTGTCCATCATCCGTCTGTGCACACATGGGCTGTTCCCACCTCTTGGTTGCCGTGACTGACGCTACGCACGTGGGTGTGCAAGTATCTCTTCAAGACCCTGCTTTCCACCCTCTTGGGTCTTTGCCTAAGAGTAGAACTGCGGGATCATGTAGTGAATCTGCTTAACTTTGCAGGAACTGCCCCTCTTGCCACCGCTTTGTACCTCCGTACCCTCTCACCCACAGCAGAAGAGGGCTGTCCCCTGGGCCGGGGAGTGTCCGGGTCTGCCTGCCTTACTGTGGGGCTGTGTGGGGTCGCTATCCTGCTGGTGGCATTATCAGTGTGTCCTGGGCCTTTGTCCTTGCTGCAGGGTTCTAGAAGCTGGTTCTAGAACAAGGGAGACGCTGGGCGCTCCTTGCTTGCTGGGGGCCCCAGGGGAGAACGGGAGCACCCTGGTGGGGAGGATGGTGTGTGCCCGGGTCATGCCTGGCAGTTCCCCTCCCGGGCCTCAGGCAGGGACCGTTTTTCTCCCCTCGGTTTACCCATTAACAGGCCGGCTGGCGGTGGGGCTGCAGACAATGGTGTGTTTGTTCACCGGGGCCAGGGAAGCCTGCACGGGCCCCTGGCACAACCATCAAAGCTTGGTGATTAAGTCTCTTAGGGAAGGGATTTGTGCAAACAAAGAGACAGGTGCAGAGGCTGGGCCAGCTGCCGGGGCTGGGGGCTCCAGAGGTGGCCATGAACTTCCCCCGGGCAGGCCTGGCCTTCCCTGCCGGCGGCCTGTCTTCCAAGGTCTGCCGTGGCCCAGCCTGGGCTGCTGGTACCCCCAGCTGGGTCCTGCGAACCCTGCCCCTGCTCACCCCGAAGCCTGTGTTTCAGCAAGGGCTGGGGACCCTTAAAGTCTCCACACAGCCCCTCCAAGCAAGCAGGCCCTTTCTACAATGAGGACTCCTTGGAGACACAGACCATCACCCCATCAGGCGCCTGTATGCTGTGGGCACCCTCTCACAGTGGGGCCTATGCACAGGGCTTGGGAGCAGTGGTCTCTGTCGGCGTGCAGCTGTGGCCAGGGTGCTGAGGCCAGGGCTGGCACCTTTGGCAGGGGCACTGTTGGCACGCTCTGTGCCTTTGGGCAGCTGCCCTGGGGTCCGAGGGATACCTGGACCCTTTGCTGGACACCACCTCGCTGTCAGCTTCTCCAGCGGCCACAGTGACCTGGTGAGCAAATGGCCTGTTCTGACCTGCGTGGAGCCGCAGACTGACCGGGCTGCGCTGGCGCCTTTGTCTTCATGGCAACTAGGTGTGGACCCACTGTCCTGCAGGGGCTGTGCAGGGACAGACAGGGACACACAGGGACAGATGGTGCTGCCCAAAAGAGCCTGCATGGGCAGGATGAGTGACAGTGGTGGGGCCCGGGCTGTGAAATGCAGGTCCCCACGCCTCGGGACAAGCTCAGCAGGACAGCAGTTTATGTCAGGAGAGCTGCCGGCTGGTGGTCCCTCACAGCTGCTTCCCCTGCTCTTACGTCCCACCATCCTGGGCCCACAGGGGACGCCAGCCCACGTGCTCCTCTGCCTGTGGCCTCCCCCAGATGCACCGGCTATTCCCCAGCCTAGACCACCCGCAGGCTCCCGCACCGCACCCCTGCTATAGGCACACCATCTGTCCCTTCTCTCGGGTCATACCTCAGCGTCTGCATAAGGGGACCCGGCTGCCTGGCCTGATGACCGCCTCCCCCTCCCACACACACATATGCAGCGGAGAATGAGGGACAAGGCAGCCAGGGGTCCTGAGACAGAACTGCAGCCCTTTAGTGACCTAATCTTGGAAGCGATGTCATCACTTCTGCCACATCCCATTGGTCAGAATTGAGTAAGCCCCGCCCACATTCACGAGTGTGAATCAGTGCACCACCCTCTCACACCGGCCTCACTTCTCTCTCCCAGGAAACCTCCCTCCAGGTTCAGGAAGCCCCCGATTGGAAACCGGACCCTTCTGCACTTGTGACTTTGGAGCTAGACAGAGCAGAGGAGGCCATCAGGCTGGAGAGAGCGGGCTGGCGGGAGAGAGGCCATTCTGTCCTCATGTCTCCACAGGGCTGTCCCTGCCATGGCCTCTGGAGGTAGTGAGTGCCTGGTTCCTGGGAGTATGCAACCACAGAGTCTGGAGTCCGGAGCCACCAGAGAGGGCAGGCCTTGACTGCCACCATCATCCTCTGGTGGGAGGAGCCGCGGACACGGGGAGGGGAGGAAGGCAGCAGGCAGGGGGCAGGGGAGGGGAACTGAGGAGGGGTTCCCCTCCACGAGAGCTGGGGAGCTGAGTGCGACCCCTGCCCGCCTAACCCGCGGCCACCGGGCCGTGCTCCTTCTAGGCCGGCAGTGGCAGCCGGCTCTCTGAGTCCTAGCCCTCGGCGGTCCTCTCAGCCTCTCTCTCTGGCTCCCAGCCTCTCTCCATTTTGGGTTGTCAGGGTCTGCCCTGCTGCCCTGTGGGGGGCCGATGTGCCCTGTCCCTCAGGGCTCCGTGCTCTGTCCTGTCCTCTCTCGATCTCACAGACACCCCCTAAGTCTCTCCTGGCCTCTCCCAGGCCAGCCTCTGTGTGTTGGTCCCCTTTCCAGAGCTTTCTAGCTCCTCTATCCCCTCTGTTCCCTGCTGGCTGCTTCTGCCTCCCCCTCTGCCCCTGGCCTTCTGGGCACGTCCTGTATCATGGCCCCCGGCTCGGCTGCCAGCTGTCTGGCTGCCCCACTGTTGCCCGCGGGGCCGCTGCTGACCATCCTGGAAAGAGAAGGGCTGGGCCCCGCCAGGCCAGGAGCGGGCCCACCCTGCCTCGTCTCCAGGTGGACAGGCCGAGACAAGCAACTGCCTGGCCTCTGTGCCGCCAAGCCGGCAGCCTCAGGAAGGGTTATTTCTGGAATGTGGGGCCAGCCAGGCTTGGCACGAGGCGTGGGCAGCCACCGGCTTTCTTCAGGATGGCTCGCAGGCATGGGGGAGTGACCCCGTTTTCTGCTTGGCAGCCAGCTTGCCTTCTAGCTTATGACTGGCCTCCCTGCAGAGGCCACCCCACCCCTGAGCTGGGCTAAAGGGTCACCAGAACCCTGGGCACCAGCATAGGACCCCCTCCCCGTGATCTTCCAAACCCTTTAGTCCTAAAGGAACTGCCCTTCCCCCACTTTCCTGGTTCCCCAGGCTTTGGGCTCCCTGAGCTGCCAACTCGGGGTGCTCTGGGGATGGTCCTGCGAGCATCGGACGCACATCCCCGGCCTGGCCCCGGCCCCTTCAGTTGAGATGGTCCTGGGATCGGCATTGTGACAGACAGCAAGCAGCTCTGAGAGCCACTGATCAGGGTCCCAGAGCCCATGCCGCCCTTGCATTCCTTGTGTGCCTGTGGGGGCCGTGGTCATCCGCGTCCCTCTCCCCTCTGTGTTCTGGCCGTGTCCCCCTCCAACCTGCTCTCCCACCCCTATGCCCTACCCGCTCACCCTACCAGCCACACTTTCTGCTGTTCCTTAAACACAGCCCACGCATCCCTGCCTCAGGGCCTTTGCACGTGCTGCTCCCTCTGCAAGGAGACTCTTTGCGCAGATCTTCACCCCCACAGCTTGTCAGAGAGGCCTCCTGAGAGCATCTCGCCCAAACTGCTTTACCCCACTCGGAGCCCTCTCTGCCCACTGCCTGATGGACTCTCCCCCGGTGCCAGCATTGGGCGTCTCTGTGTGATATGTATTCATTCATTGTCTGATTCTCTTCAGCAGAAGGTAACTAACTGCGTGAGGGCTGGCCTCTGGCTCCCTGCGGTGTCCCACACACCTCAAGTGGGGCCTGGCGTGCAGCCGGCGCTCAGCACACGCTGGACAGGTGCTCGTGGCCCAGCCGCCATGCTGGGGGAAGCCCAGGTGACGTGGAGCCACATGTAGGTGTGCCAGGCGACAGCCGAGGCCAGCACTCACCGCCACACCTGCGAGCGAGGAAAGCACCCAGCTGAGCCCTTCTGCCTGGCGCTGTGAGAGGGGATGCGGCTACGTCCATCCTGTTTGAAGTCACTGGTGTGGGCAGCTGTGCTCCCTGAGGGAGCAGCCTGAGAGTCCTGTCACACGGCGCTGCCTACCCATGTGACAGAGGAAAACCTGAGCTCTACTTACCAGCTCCCAGGGGAGGTCACAGCCTGTTTTCTTGTCTGGAGAATGGGGATAACGATAGGGCCTACCTCACAGCAGTTGTGACAAGGACATAAACTGTGACAAGGACATAGTGTGTGACGTGTACATGACAGATGATGGGACCCAGCAGCACATTGCTTTGAAGTTGCATCATGATTTTGTCATCCCTATGAGAGAAAAGGAACAGACATTCAGCTGTGGAATGGTGCTTTCTTAGCGCACGCTTGTTAAAAGCTCTCTGCCGGATAGATTGAGTCACTTTTGTGCATAAACGTAGAAAATAAAATACCAGCAAAGTCAAAAGGTGGCCGTCCCCACATCGAGGTCCATCTCTCCTGATTGCCTGCGGCAGCGTTGCCTGAGGCCACCCTCCCAAGGCAGGGGCCTCCCCGGCTGCCCCAGGTTCTCGTCTGCTCTGCTGGGTCTGCATCTTGCCAGCAGGTGCCAGCAGGTGCCAGCAGGTGCCAGTAAACGGTTCCCTTGGAATGGGTCACCCACCAGGAGGGACAGCCACGCTGGTAAGTGGCCAGCTGTGGCTGCCACACCATGACTGCCACCCAGCCCATGGCAGTGTTAAGACGAGGCCTGATTTCAGAGACAATAAATATGAGCAGGCGTCCAGATCAGTGAACCGCCTGCTGTGTGGGTCGCTTGTGGCGACCACCTCACCCCAGTCTTTCCCACACACAACGTCCAGCCTGGTTGTTTGGCCTCAGATGTCCCTAGAGGTGCAAGCTGAGCCCGGGAAGTCTGTGGAGGCTTCCAGCAAGGCCTGGCCAGCGTCTGCCTCAGTCTCCCCTGTTGTGGGAGGGGCGGAAGCCCTGAGACCCCTCTCACTTGCTCTTTCTATGGTGTCGGCCCTGGGGTCTGTCCTGCTGCAGTCACCTTTCCTGAGGGCACAACCGGCCCAGCCTTGACTTCCTGGGGCGGCCCCGGCAGAGGGGCCACAGCGGTGTCCGTCTGTGTAGACGCGGTGCCTGCCACGGGGCTGAGGGCTGGCAGCTGTGGCCTTCACGATGAATCACTAGCCCCAGGACAGCCCAGGTCAGGTGAGCACCTCCCCAGACGCCAATTAACAATTCGTCACCCCCTCCCATGAAAGCTAGGCTGCCAGGGCCAACCCTGCCCCTGGCTATGGCACCCTGTGGAGATGGGGAGGCCTCTGCAGACACACCTACCCAGGAACACCCCCACAGTGGGAGCCCAGCCCTGGAACCCTCCAGCATCCTTGGGGCTGCAGAGCCCCACCCCCAGCTGAATACCATCAGAGATCCTAGGAGTGGAGCTGGAAGGCTCGCAGGTGCTTTGTGTCTTGCGTGGGCAGTCGGGGCTGTGCTGGAAGCCGTCTCCCCTGACCCAGAGATGTGCCACCCTCTGAGCCTCAAGCCTCAGCCGGGCCAAGGGGACCCTGCACCAATGGCCGCGAGGAGCCAGCAGGATAACGGTGTTGGACCCTGTCCTGGTCCTGGGGGAGGGGTGACCTGGGGCCGCAGGGAGGAGCTCCTAGCGGGGCAGAGGGAGGCTGGGCCAGGCTGACCGCCCAGGGCTTCCTGACCTGCTGTCTGTCCCCCACCCCCAGCATGCCACCACCCTTGGGGCTGTGGTGAAGGCAGCAGGGCCCTCTGGTTGTCACTTGTCTCTGCTGACATCCTCCCCAGATCTGAAGCGCCAGGAGGTGTGTGTTCGGGGGACAGTGGGTTGAAAGGGGTTAGGAAGCCGCTGTCTGGAGTGCAGCCTGGGGAGAGGCCAACAGGAGGGGGTGGGCTGGCCGCTTCAGGGATCCTGGAAGTGCATGGCCCCACTGACCAAGCTGGCCGCCGGGTCCCCTGTACCACCATCATGGGGCTGTGAGCGCCCTGAACGTTCAGAAGCTCCTGGACCTCCCTCAAACCTGGGCGGCAGCCCCCAGAGGCGCACTTGCCACCCCTCCCCCATCATTTCTGGCGCCACCAACAAGGAGAAGGTCCCAGTACACTCCCAAGAAGTCCCAGAGGCTACCCTTGGGGTGGGGCGGGGGTGTCCTGGGGTCGCAGTGGGGGGCCTCCCGCTGGGCCTGGGTGGGGCTGGGGTGTCCCTGCCGCTCCCTCTGGCAATGGAGTCCCAGGCGGCTCTGTGCTTGTCCCAACACCCCCACCCTTGGGTGCGCCCTTTGATGTCCCAGATTGGCAGGGGTGGGGCCCACAAGTTTCCTCCGGCCTCTTTGAAGCCGGGCACTGTCCTATGGCCTCCACACAGCACAACCGGCAGCTTCAAGTCCATCCAGGGGTTGGGGGAGACGTGGGGCCCTGGATGGGAGGCCTGCCACTTTGGATGTATCTAGGAGCTTCGGCTCAGTCTCTACTCAACCCCCATGTGTCTGCCCCCCACCCCCCTGGGCCTCCTGCTGACCCCAGGCAGGAGGGGCTGCAAGCCCGCCCCCCCACACACATACAGCAGGCTTGGGAGGGGCGGGGCCCCGGCCTGATCAGAGTGGCCGCCAGCCACCCCACCCCACCTACAGCTGATGGGGAGACGGGGAGCAGCCATAAACCTGCTTGTTCCCCCCCCCC
>NW_017731844.1:605855-608081 GCF_001890085.2 Hipposideros armiger
GAGAGAGAGAGAGAGAGAGAGAGAGAGAGAGAGAGAGAGAGAGAGAGAGAGAGAGAGAATAAAAACAAGCTCATAAAACCGAGACAGAATCAAAGCTGGCTTATCTCTCCATTTTGCTATAAAATCGCAGAATCAGAAAGGCAGGCGGCCTCTTTGTGGTTCAGCATTTCAGAGATTCTGGGCAACTGTGGCCATGAGACACCCAGGCCAGCGTGACAGGACTTCCGTGGAGACCCTGCCCCCGCCGGCGGGGAGCCCGGAGGAGGCCTTCCCCAAGGCTGCTCCTTGGAGAGACGTGGGCTCCGATTCCCTCCTGGCCACCAGGGCCATGGGAGGGGACGTGCCATTCCCCACAGGCCTCCTGAGACACTGTGAGGCTGGCCATAGGCTTTGTGGGCCACCCCAAGCTGACAGCACTGAGCGTGGCCTGCAGAACAATGCTCCCACCCACTCCGGGCTGGTGTTCGGTGGGGTCTCCTGGCCTGGGGGCTGTGTCCTCTGGTCCTTGCTGAAGACCCCCCCCACAGTCCCACTTCCTGGGACTCCCACTCTGGGAAGAAGGCCTGCTAGGAGAATGGAGCCTCTGAGGTTGCCAGACATACCCTGCCCTTGGGTGGGCACCGAAGCTCAATGTGGAGACCACCGGTGGCTCAGGTGCCCTCTCCCCGTCCCCTCGGGGAGCACCAGTCAGTGAGGACCACCTGGGACCCTGGAACCCCGGGCGGCCAGGCAGTTGCCTGCAGGCCTGGGGTCTCCATCAGAGACGCTGTGTGCACACTGCACAGGTGGGGGCTTGCACACACGCGCACCCGACCAGCGGCACGCACAGCACACACCTGGTCACTACGAGCAATCATCTGCACCCATGTGCACGCCACGGACCTCCCACGCAGTCACGTGTGCACGCACGGGCCCGCTGCCTCCACGCTCCCTGCACGCTTCAGCTCTCTCCTAACCAACGCCTGAGCCCTGGGCTCCCCAAGAGTCTGGCGGCCCTTCCCTTCCAAACAGGACCAACAGGTTAGGACACGGGGATTATACACATCCAGCGGGTGGGGGTGGGGGGCTGTGGTTAACTCTAGGGCAGGGGCCAAGAAGAGCCTACCACCCCCACTCCAGATGTCCTGGGCCCCAGAAGCTGGACCCCGGTGGCCCCACGTCCCCTTAACTCTGCCAGCTGCTGGGCACCCCAGGTGGGCGTGGGCCTGCGTGCAAGGACCTGGGGAGAGGAGCCTTCCCGGGAGGCACTTGTAAGCTCAGCCTGTGTCATCGCCACTGTGTCCAGGGCCACTCACCACCTCTTGGAGCTCTGAGAAGGCCTGGGTCTGGAGGAAGTGGCCTGGCGGGGACTTTGTTCCGGGTCGCCAGGGGGATGCAGGTCTGGGGGAGGGAGAATTTGGCCTCAGCCTCTCACCTGCTCAGACACGCCAGTTTCGGACCCTGCTCCCTGTTCAGGGCAGAGCCTGGCAGGTACTCAGGACAGAACCAAACTCTAGAGAACGGCTAGGTCCAGAACTCAGGGGGCTTTCAAAGGCCCCCGTGGGGAAAGGGGATGAGGGCACCCCTCTGGGTAAGAGAAGGTGTTTTGGAGGGAGTGACCTCTCGGCTGGGCCTATGAGACAGGGACAAAGACAAATAGCTGCTGGCGTTCTCCTGGGGCCTTGAGATTCTCTCAGGGGCCTCCTTGTGCAGGTGTGGGCAGCTGTGTATCTGAGACCCGCTAGCTATCTCTTCAGTCTTAACTGGGCGCACGGAAGCTCAGCTGAGGATGTGAACAGTCACAGGGCTCAGTGGCCGTGCAGCCTCCCTGCTGTGGCTGTGAAGGCCCAGGTCACCGGGCTTTATGTTGACTACCCACCAGTGTGACATTGGGAAGGGTGTGCGTTTCAGTAGATTGGAGGCATGTTAGGCGTGTTGGCAAGACAATCAACCCAAGCATATCTTGGAACAGAAAGGAAGCTGGATGGAGCCTTAATACTAGGAATGTAGATTTAGAGGGCATTTTCAATACAGCAACAGTCTTTCTTCTTAGTTTCTCCATCCATCCATCACCCATCCATCCATCCATCCACCATCCATCCATCCATCCATCCACCATCCATCCATCCATCCACCCATCCATCCATCCATCCATCCACCCATCCACCCATCCACCATCCATCCATCCATCCATCCATCCACCCATCCACCATCCATCCACCATCCACCCAACCATCCATCCACCCA
>NW_017731844.1:609691-658327 GCF_001890085.2 Hipposideros armiger
CCACCCATCCACCCATCCACCATCCATCCATCCACCCACCATCCATCCATCTCTCCCTCTCTCCCTCCCTATGTTCATCAATTTATTTATCTATTCATTAAATCTCATCACTTTTACTGAGCAAATGGACATGAGTTGAAACACAACTTATTTCTTACTAGATTATGAACTTTTGGGACCAGAGTTCACATCTCTCTAAGCCCATAAGGGACACAGTTCAGAGTGGGCTCCCAGGACACCTCTGTTGAATGAATAAAAGCATTCAAGGCAGTCGGGCTGTTGCATAATCCAGCTGCTTTGACAATATCTGTTTTCACCTTCCCAGAGGATTAGATAATTTGGGGTCATTGGTCAATTGTGATGCCACGTTTGTTTTGCACGTGGGTGGTCGTGTCCACTGTGAGGGCGCTGCTTGTGCCTGAGCAAATGCATGTGAACAGGTGAAGGGGACAAGGAGGTGCTGGCCACATGTGGTGGGTGGTCAGACGTATGGGAGGAGGGGAGGAAGAGGGTGTGGGAATGGGCCCTCAGAAGGCAGGATGGGTGCAAGGGTCAGACGTGGGCATTGAGCTCCGACTGGGCCAGACCCCAGGTCAAGCCTTCCCTAGCAGACGCTATGGCAGGTGATGGGCCGGGTGGGGGCCACCTCAGGGGTGGGCGGTGAGTCTCTCAGAGGAGCCCACTCTCACTGCCTTGGAGGATCGAGTGACGGGACATGGGGACACCAGACCCACCTGGGGCTCAGGGCCTTGGGGAGGGCAAGACTGGATCCTGCTGGCCAGCTTCCCAGAAGTGGTAGAAGAGCAGAGAGTCCACCCCCAGCTGGACACTTCACGTCCTACCCACCGTAGCCCCACAGCACCGGGAGCAGCCTGTGCAGGGCCGGCCCAGCCCAAGTCTGCCCCATGCCCCAGACCTCCTGCTTAGTGGCCCAGCTCAGCCACAAGGCAGTGACCTCCCGTGTGGGAGCTCCTTGGGGTGTGTGGCCCGAGGTTCCACTCAGAGGGTTTCAGTCTCAGGAAGGCCCAGGCTGGGGAGGGGAGAGTGGCCCTGACATTGGAAATCCCGACTGTGGGTGCAGGGAGACCCCGGGTACCCTCCTGTGCATTCGCCGGCCCATCCTTTGACAAACCCCGGGGCCTCCCCTCAAACTGATGGACGTGGAGAAGGGGTTGTGCAGTGCGGTGAGCAAAACCCCAGTGGGGACAGGGGGCCAGTCCTCCAGGAAGGACCAGGGTATTCCAGGCAGGTGGGTTGGAAGGGCCCTCGGGACCTGCCCAGGCCACCTCCCACCCCTCACGCCATCTTATCCAGCTCCCGCAGGCACGCACACAGAAAGGGAAGGTCTGTGCCCACAAGGTCCCCCCTCACTCCTAGGCTGGGAGCCCCATAGGTTGGGCTGTGCCCAGTTCCTCCAGTTCCACGGGACACCTCCCTGCAGGCGCTTGCTGTGCTGGGACCCTGCAAGCTATGCCTCAGCCAGCTGCAGTGGCCACTCATGGTGACAGTCCTGCAGGCTGCCTGTCTGTGGCAGTCAGGCCAGGCTAAGCTGGCCAGGTCCTGCCTCCAGGTGTGGCCAGGGTCCTGGGTTGGGCGTGTCTTCAAGGACAGTACTGGGCCGACCTGGGACACCCAGGAAGGGGACCCTGAAGGCTCAGGCGACTTCGGAGTTGGGAGGGCTGAGCAGGCAGCAGGGGTGGCCCCTGGGCACCCAGCAGGCTCTGGTCATCTCTGCACCCAACATGCCCAGTGGCCGGCCCAGCACCGGCTGCAGGAAGGACGCTGGTCCTGGGCAGGCGAGAGGCTCAAGACCAGCAGGGTTTCATCTGCCCACCCAGAACTGGACAGCGTGGGGCTGGGCTGAGAACTGCCACATGACAGGCCCAGCCCCTGGTTCTGTGGAGCAGGGGTCATGGCCCCTTCTCCATGGGGCGGGGGCAGAGAGGGAGCAACCTCGGAGGAGGGGTCCTCCTGGCTCCCCAGTGAGGGTGGGCCAGGCCTGAATCCACCCTCTCGGCCCTAGAACATCCCAGGATGAGCCCCTTGGGTCCCCCAAGTCAGCACTTGGGCTTGAGGCTGCCTCAGTGGACAGCACGGGCCATTTACCCCAGATATGCACACTGTGCCCACTGGCATTGAATAATTGTGGGGGTTCAAGGGGACCCCACCATCCCCTGATTTTGGCTGTGCCCTGGAAGAAAGGAGAGGTGGAAGGGCGGACCTGAGTGGGGCTGAGCGTGTGGGGTGTGGGGACAGGGACACCGTGCTGGGTGGGGGCGGGTAAGGGGTGTGAGGGCTGACTCCCCAAAGGGCACTGCTGCCTGTGGGAGGTGCGAAATCTGCTGGGTGGTCCAGGGGAGCCGGTGCCCACACGTTCGCAATGCCCCATTGGTGGTGCCTGGTGAGTGAGCTGGGGGTGCACTGGGCATTGGCTTCTTATCGTCACCTTCTCTGCCCTCGCTCACTGGGGGCTGGGTCTTCTACCTTCCCCTCCATGTGTGTGTGTGTGTGTGTGTGTGTGTGTGAGAGAGAGAGAGAGAGAGAGAGAGAGAGAGAGAGACAGGGCAGGGGGCTAGGGGCGTTGGCTTGAGAACTGTGCACAGTGCATGTATGTTCATGTGTGCACATATGTGTGAGGAGCCCTCAGATTTGGTACCTGTCAGCCCATGACATCCCTAGCTCCAGCCCCATGGCCACAGTGGAGAAGCCAGAGCTGTAAGTTAGGACTGAGGAGGAGTTGGGGACCCCCCCTCCGTGGGAGTCCCAGCGGGGCTCCAGGGCCCATGCACCATGCCTGCTCTGTGGACAGAGCAGCCCATCCCGCTGGACATGTCTGCCCTTGGCTGGTCCCACAGACCAAGGGAGGGGGCTGTGGGACCCCCTTGACCCCCAGCTGTCACAGTCCACTCGCCTTTCCGTGATCCTGTCTTGCCTTTCCCAGTCCTGGGGGGCAGCCTGGGCTCCCTGAGCGTGGCCTGATGGAGGCCCCTCCTCCGGGTCCCATTCACCCCGCCCTAGCCCCCGTTGACCTCTGACCCTCTCAGTCACCTGGAGAAGCCAACACAGCTCCCCAGCTGCCTAGTCCACACCAACTCCAAAAATGGACCGAGGGCCCCACAATGTGGCCACCTGGCCACACTGCAGAGCAGGCTCTGGTCCTGTCTGCAGCGGTAGCTGGCTCTGAGCCCCCAAGGAGCCCAGAAATCCCCCCACAGCTGGCCCTTCAAGTTTCCTTGGACCCACAGCTGCCTGCTGGACCCCCCCCCCCTGGGCAGGGACTGTCTCCTCTGTCCCACCCAGACCCCCTAAAACCAGCGGCTAGGAAGGAGGTGATGTCGCAGACGGCCACGTGGGGGCGCCAACCCACAGGGAGGAGCTGGACGTTCAGGGCTGCTGGCCCACGAGGCTGGAGGACTCGCCACGGCCTGGCGGAGATGACTGGGCCTGCCGCTGCCTTAGCAGAGAGAAAGGCGGCTGCAGAGAAGAGCGGACGTGCGACGGGCATGGCTGGGGCAAAGTCTTGGATTGCGGGATGCATAGCCCGTTGAGGGCCTGTGGGAGCTGGGAGGGGCCAGAGCCGGGCCAAAGGGAGCAAGTGTGTGTGACTAAGGGGCAAGCTCTGGGTGCAAGTGAGTGGGGGCGCCGGGAGGGCCCGAGGACCCACTCCATTGACACCCCATTCCCTGTGTGTGCGTCTGCACATGTACATGCCCCCCAAAGAAACACACCCACACCTGCTCACCCCCAGGGACACACAAACACCCACACACACACATTGCACAGGCCCCTACATACGCCTGCAGGAACACCCCACTCCAACATGCACCCACCCAGACACCCCCCACCTCTGGAGGGAGATTGTGCCCAGAGAGGGCTGTCAGCCTGCTCCAGGTGGCAGATCGGTCCCCTGGCCTCTCCCCATCCGTTGCCTGGTGATGACGGTGATGATGGCAGTGGGTGGATTCTGGGTCCAGCTGGGTATTAGGACCAGGACCCCAGTCGCCCATCTGCCATCCCTTCCCCTCCCCAGGACAGGCTCCACCCCCACTGTCCTCCAGTGCACGCACACAGCACACACTCGCGTGCATCTGCACACACACGCGCACACGCAGGAGCACACACACGCACGTACACACACAGTCCACAAATAGCAGCTGTGCTAGAACACTAGCACGTGGTGGGGCCCTGGACGCAGGGTCCGGGCTCCCCACGCACTGGGATGGGATTGGCCACTTGGTGGGAGGAGCACTGGGCTGTGAGTCCAGAGGGTAGCTGCCATGTGGCCTGGAGGATGGCATGTGTCCTCTGTGTCAGGTGAGCGCCAGCGTGAGGGCGCTGGTGGAAAGCCCTGCCTGGGTGACCTGGGGCTGTCCTTCCGCGGGCTCCTGCAAACAACCACTCGGAGCCTCCCTGCAGCCTGGAGCCCCAGGTTCCTGCCCTGCTCCCCGCTCCATTCCTGCTGCACGTGTGCCCTCGAGGGCTGAACCCCTCCTGCACTGCCAGCAGCCCCAGGGCTCTCCCGGCCCCCCGGCCCCCAGCGCACACCACTGTTCTTTAAATGAGCCACCCCAGCTGTCCTTCCCCCTGTCTCCCTGTCCCCTGTCCCCGCCAGATTCCTGGGGGAGAAGCGGGTGTCACCTGTCAGGGTGATACAAACCAGAGCCACTGTGCTGGAGGGGCCAAAGGAGCAGAGTGGCTCTTAGGTGCCTGCGGACAAGGTCGGGACGCACATCCGGGAGAGACTGCCGTGGACCCACAGAGGCAGGGCCACCTGGGGCGGGGACGCCAGACCCCGTGGGCTGCTGAGGTTGCCGTCAGTGATCACCGTCACCCCGTCACCCCGGCAACTCCCACCGCAGCCCCCAGGGTTGGTGTCAGAACCCCCGTACAGGTGGGGACGCCAAGGCCCATCAGGGACGACCAAGCAGGGCTTCTTTTCCCACTTGGCGTCAGGCCAGCCCACGTGCGCCTGGCTGAGCCCACCCCTCTGCCTCTCTGTCTGCTTCCAGGCAGCATCGCTCCCCGGGCGCCAGACCCATGCCAGCAGCGGAAGAGCTCAGGGTGGCTTTTCCGGGCCTCCAGCTGGCCCTCAGGGGGCAAGGGTTGTGACCAGCCACTGCCTCTGGGGTTGGGGGCCTGCTGCCCCTGCTGGAAGTGGAGAGGAGGGGGTTGTCTGCCTGCCATCGGCCCCCATGAACCCCCTGCAGAATCATCTGGTCCAGAGGCCCCAGGGCTCTGCCTTCTGGGGGTCCCAGAGGCTGCTCTCCTGAAAAAAACTGCCAGGTCCTGGGGCCTTGGCAGGATGCCCCGCTCTACTCCCCTCCGACGGGGTGCATGTGCCGGAGCCTAACCCTTCCTGTTCCAGCACGGAGAGGCCCCAGTGGTGTGGGAACTGGGGACAGGCCTGCTGTCGGTAGGGCTGACAGGCCTGGGCAGGGGGACCCCTCCCCCTGCATAGAGGCCTTAACTGGGACCAGGCTGGGCTGCCCACCGCAAGGTGCCCTACGGACCTGTGCTCACACAGCCAGGGCAGCTGCCCTGCTGACCGCTGGCCAGGAGTGCCCAGGGCTTCTCCCTGAGACGAAACCCGCCTCCTTTGGTGTGGAATGTGGGGGCCCGGCTGCGAGCCTTGACCAGGGTTGTGGAGAAGGGGGTCAGATCCCAGTCTGGAGGGGAGGTTCTCTTCACCCTGAGAAATCACGCTGCACCCAACAAGAGGCCCTCCGTGGAGGGGGTGTTCATCCATCCACTCCCCAGCTCACGGAGCCCGTCAGACAGCAGCAGCGCCCAGCACACCCAGCCGCCCACACGTCGCGGCCCATCTGCCTTCTGCCTTAAAAACGAAACACGGGAAGAACTGAGGCCCCAAACGTGTCCGCTGTGACCCCCTCCCCGACAGTCGCCATCTTGAACTGGGGTCCCTCATGCCGTGAAGGGCTCCCTCCTGCTCACACATGGGGTGTCCGCACGGGGCACGTGGTTTACCCAGGAGGCTCGGGTGGTTCCCCAGAGACCTTGACACATTTTGTGTGTTTGCTTAAGAGGCATTCGAGGTCACTGTTATGTGCTATTTTCTCCTTTACGTGTTTCTGTAGCTTTTCAGTTTTTCTAATAAGCATGGGTTATTTTCATAACGAAGAAAAACTATGCATTTTCTTCAGTGACAGCTGTGGGTCTTCAATAACGAACATTAGGCCCCACCCACTGACTCCAAGCTTGTCATGTGTGCCTGGTGCAAACGTCAGCAGGACAAAGGGACGCGGGGACAACTAAGTTCCCCTTTGGCTGTGGTCCCCACACCTCAGGGGCCCTGGCAGCCAGTCTGGCGTGACTCAGGCCGGTCCCCCCTCTCTCCCTCGCCCCAGCCCAGGCCCCCTGTGCACACAGCTCCGGCCCCCCCAGGCCTTGCAGCTGGCGGCTGTGGGTGGCAGGGCGGGCGCTCTGGGCTTTCTCAGCACCCAGGGCCCCACCAGCCTGGGCGGGGGTGGGGGTGGTGGCTGCAGGTTTCCATGTTCCTGCAATTATGCTCCTGCGTGCATGTGGGAGG
This sequence comes from Hipposideros armiger, assembly GCF_001890085.2. NCBI lineage: Eukaryota > Metazoa > Chordata > Mammalia > Chiroptera > Hipposideridae > Hipposideros > Hipposideros armiger. Next base: position 616,239 of record NW_017731844.1, read on the forward strand.
TCAGCACATTGGGCTCCGCGTGGCCCCAGTGGCAATTGTGGACAGATAAAAGGGGAAATAACAGTCTCCCCCGACTATTAATGTGCAGCCGTTTCCGTAGATACCGGATCGCCGTGCGTAATGTGACAGGCGAATGCTGTCCACACGACTTAAATGGGAGCTCTGGCGAGGCCCGTGCCTCACCCTCCGTCCGCCGCCGCCTGGGGCCGTGTGCTTCCTGTCCCTTTAAAGCTGGATTGGATTATGAGGACATGGGACAGCGATGCGAATGTACAGTGGGGTGAAAGCGGACGCCGCGGCGTGCGTGTCCTGCACTTACGATGAAGGTGACAGGTGGCTGGGGGAGTCGCTGCTCGGGACGCCTGGTGCAGGGCGGCCATGTGGGAGTTCAGCGCTCGCCTCTGTTTCCCCTCAGTTTGTTCATTTTGCCACATAATGGAAGATAACGCGTCACTATTACAAAATCAATAAATGGTCCCGATGTTTCTAATGGAGAAGAAATAAATAGACACGGGCTGGCCATCTGCAGGGTAGGGCTGTCTGCCTCGCCTGCCGAGCCAGGGTAGAAGTATAATGTGATCAGGGGGCATCGCCAGGTCCCAGAGGCCCTGCAGCCAATCCCACCCTCTGTGCTGGGCAGTGAGCCTCCCTGAACCAGGGGACAGGTCCATCCTGGCCCCCCTGCCTCCATCTGTGTCCCCCAGACAGTGTCCCCTGAGAGAAGGGCAGGGACATGCTGTCTTTTCTCTGTGGGAAGCTCGCCTGGGGCTGTGTAATGGAGGCCCCTGCCCTAGGCACCCACCCCACTGTCTGGGAAAGAGGGCCTGGGGACCCTACGGACCCACGGGGCGGGGGCTGCGTCCCTGGCTGTGCACCCACCAATCTCCATGGTGATCTGGCCCGTAGATGTGCTGTGTCACATTGTCCCGGTAGGCGCAGCTGCGTCCCAGCCCTCCAAGGGCGGGCCCGTGTGTCCAGAGCCCACCCGGCCTCTGGGGGAGGGTCTGCTTGTAGCCAGTGTGGCTGAGGCAGGGACAGCCTTGACGCCTACGCTGCCCTCCCGCTGCCCTCCAGCCAGCCCTCTAGGCATGCTCACTGCCCAGGTGAGAGCTCTGAAAAGGCAAAAGAAAGGCAAATGGAAGGCAGCTGCTGGGCCTGCTACGGGCTGGCTCTGGGCCTCTTTATAACCATTCCCCTCCGTGTGTGAACAAGACATCCACATGCAAGTTCACGAAATCCAGACCAGGTCCCCAGTGGACAGGCGCCCCCCCAGGACGCACCCTCGCCAGGTCCTCCCCCCATAGTCTACGAGGAAGGACACTCAGGCGTGTGAGTGTGTGCACACGTGTGTGTGTGTGTGTGTGTGTGTGTGTGCAAGCATCAATATTAATCTCTTTAGGAGCTTATCTCAAAGAGCAGCTCCTGCTGCGGGCTGGCCCCAGGCAGCCTCCTCTGGCCGGTGGTCAGATGGCTCTGTCAGCCTGCAGAGACTGCCACCGTGAGGGCCACCTCCTGGGTAAGCGGCCCCTCCAGGGGCCCCTGGGTGGGCTGGCATCTTTTGCTTTTCCAGCTGAACGGCAGCGCTCTTCCTGGAGGACAAATTCCAGCGGACTCGCTGGGTCATTTACAACTTAGAGAAATAGTGTTTCAGGGCTCACTGTCCAGGCAGCCCCGTGGACGCCCCCAGCAGCAGTGGCTGAGATGGCCGAGGTGCTCACAAAACAAACTCCCCGGGGGCATCTGAGGCAGGTTGGAGTCAATGTCCACTCTTACTGACGACCAACAATGTCTGGGGATGTTGTTATGGGGTCAGGGAGGCTGCTCCTCTGGGCTCTGAGAACGGAGGTGGGGACACTCAGGCAAGGGGTTTGCGCTCTGGAGAGGGTGGGCCTTCAGGAGCCACTGATGGGGCTGGAGTGAAAGAGTGACCGAGGACACATACTTTCAGGAAATCACCGCAGTGCCAGTGTCACAAATGTTGGTAAGGAGGAGGGGGTGAGGTGACAGAAGCCGAGAAGCCCCCAGACGCACTTTGGGCACCCTGGCCCCCCAAGGGCATCTCATGGACCTGCAGTATGTGCTTCACAGACTGTGACATTTGTTCATAAGCCCAAATGCCTGTGGGGTGCAGAGAAGGAGAGATACCCGGAGGCCAAGGGCCTGGTGTGGAACCAGGGAAGATGGCAGACCGGGTGGGGGGTGTGAATGAGCCTCAGCTGTAGGGAGCCCCACCTGGGCATCAGGTGGGCCAGGCAGGGGGCCAGGATGCTATCCTTGAAAGGTCACCATCTGGGCACAGAGGGCGAGCAGGCCCAGGTTTTGGAGAGACGAGATCTGCATGTCCCTGCTGAAAGTGGGGTGGTGTGGGGGTCCAGCCCTCTGGGGGCCAGGAGGCCAGAGCCCCAAGGGGCTACAGCTGAAAGGAAAGAAATCTTTCCAGAGGAGTCATTTGGAGTTCCTGCCACCGCCAAGCGTCCCCAAAACCTGCCCCTGCTGCCCCCTGCAGTGACCTGCCTACACTCTCCATGCCGCCCCCATCTGTGATCTCCCCACTTAGGTGGACAATTGCAAAGGTGGATTGAGTTTCTGGGGGACAAATGCCTGACCTGTGCTCTGATACCCTCAGGGAGCAGCAACTACTCAGCCCTGAGTCCCCCCAAGCTTCCCAAGGCCCCCAGGTCCCCTAGACCAGCCCCCCTGACCACTTGAGCTCTGAGAGTCCCCAGTTTAACCAAGGTCCCCCAGACAGAGTCAGGCTTCTCATGCCACATTGCCTGCCCCTCCCCACAGAAAGTGGGCACAAACCCCTGCCCACCAAACCTTTAGGGGGTACCTGGTATAGCTCAACACGTGTCACCCTGACAGGGTTTCTCTGCCTTTTGCACCCCTGACCCTTCTGATCAACGTCAGAACCGCAGGGTCTGCCCCAGGAAGTCACCCCCTTCCGCGATGCCCCCCACCACATCGGACTCACCCCAGCAGGGTAGATTCTGGCAAGCCTGCTGCCTGCAGTTCGTAAAAGAAAAGGAGGCTTAGCTGTGTCCTCCAAACATGAGACCACGTCCTCACGTGAATTATTTGGGAACGCTGCCGGTTGAGGGGGGCTGTACCTCCCCCTTGAGCAGGTGTCTTCTCCTTTTTGGGGGGGTCCCAAATAAGACCCAGACTGCAAAGGCCATGAAAGGGAAGCCCACCCACCTGACTGCACCAGCTCACATCAGGGCCAAACAAGGGGACGAGGCGATCTTGTCCACACAGTGACGGCCAGACCAAGGCGTAGGAAGGCAGCTCTTGCAAAAAAGGATTGGTGTCCAGAACATATAAAGATCGTGTCTGTCTCATGATGAAAAACACGCCCAATGGGACAATGAAGGAGCAAGGGGAGAGGGGGCCGTTGTCAGAAGAAGTGGAAATGGCCAATAAGCACGCAGAAGATGGCACCCTGGGAACCCGGGGTGTGCAGGCTGAACCCCCTGGGAGGTTCCATCTCACACCCACCCCCTGGCAGAAATACAAAAGGTGGGTTACATCAAGTGTGGGTGAAGAGTTGGAAAACAGATTCTCTCGGGTGACGATGGCGTGTTTCCGGGACAGCCCCTTTGGAAAGCACCAGGGCATCCCAAATAAAAACCTGCCCCGCGGGCAGCTCAGGGCCCAGACTTCACGCCTCCCTAGATGGGGCCCAGGTCCACAGGAGACCTTTGTTCCTGTGTGTGTGTGTGTGTGCGTGTGAGTGTAAAGGAGAACCTGTTAAAGCAATAATACAGATGTGGAGAAACTGGAACCCTGGGCACCACTGGTGGGAACGTGGGATCGTGCAGCCCCTGGGGACAGTGTGGCAGTTCCTCAAGAAATTAAACATAGAATTTCTACTTGACCCAGCAAGTCCACTTCTGGGTACGTCGCCAGAAGAACTGAAAGCAGGGACTTGATGAGATATGTGTGCACACCGTGTTCATAGGGCGTTGGTCACAGCAGATAAAGTGTGGAAGCAACCCGAGTGTCCATGGATGGGTGCAGGGACCAAGAAAACGTGGTCCATCCGCATGGTGGAATGTCACTCAGCCTTAAAAAGGAGGACATCCTGACACATGACACAGCATGGATGGACCTGAGGACACTGTGCTGGGTGAACAAGCCAGACACAGAAGAGCAAATCCTGCGTGACCCACTCACATGAGGTCCCCAGAGGAGTGAGATTCACAGGGACAGGAAGTAGATGGTGGAGCCAGGAGTGGGGGGGGCGGTGAGGGAGTGTTCACTGGGGACGGAGTGTCAGTTTGGGACGATGGAAAGCTCTGGAGATGGTGGTGGTGACAGTTTTACAACAATGTGAATGTGCTTAATGCCACTGAGCTGTACACTTAGAATGGCTAAGATGGGAAATTTTATGCTATTTATGTAGATTTTACCATAATTAAAAATAAAAAAAATAATTATTTTCGAAAGCCAATAACATGAAGAGCGTTGGGATGGAGAAGGGTGGGTGTAGGGGAGGTGACAGGGGACAGCTGAGCCAGCAGAGGCGCTGGGGCCATCCTGAGGGACCCAGAGCTCCCCTGCCCCCGGGGTGGAGGGCGGGATGTTGGGGTGCTGAGAAGGGAGGCTGGGCTAGAGCCGGTGGGAGGTCTGCGGGTTCACACGGCTGTTGTGGGGACCCCAACACCCTGTCTCGGACCTTCAGCCCAACTGCCGCTGAACTTCTCTTTGTCTGTTCATTTAACAGCCACGGGGACCCGCTGTGAGGACCGAGGCGGCAGAGGGGCCGGGTTCCCCGTGAACACCCTCCATCTTTGGGGAGAAGCGCTTTCCTCAGTGAGTCACACAGAGAAACGGAAGCTGCAGCTGGCCAGGTTGCAGGGGGCCTGGGCCTCTGCCTGTGTGGTGGTCTCGTCTGCCCAGGGGAGGGCTGTGTGGGGTGCGGGGCTCTGCCTGGCCCAGGAGCTGGCTGACGGGCGAGGCCAGAAGGAGCACAAACCACAGCGAGAGAGCAGGGTCCCCAGCTCCCAGACCCAGCCTCCAGGGACGTCCTGCCTGCGCTCTCCTCCCGTCCCTGCCCCGTGCCCGGCCCCCTCACCCCTACCTGACAGGTAGCCTGACTACCTGGGGTGAGGGTCCCCCAGCCCCCCCTCCTGGGCAGTTAGGTTGCCCCCCCATGTTGGTTTCCCTGAGGCTGCCTTACTCCCCCAGGGATGCAGTGGGACAGAGAGGAGGCCCCGAGGACACCCTCACCCCCATAGGGCTCCCCAGGCTCCAAAATCTGGGGAAGTGGCCGGAGTTTGGAACCCTCTCCCAGAAACCTGGGGATGAGGGGAGGTCACCCAGGGTGCCACCATTTGCTCTCCAGTTCCCCACACCCCTGTCCACTGGTGCGACCGCTGGCCTCTCTCCCTGGAGAGTTCTGGGTTCTCCCTCCGCCGCCCCAAGGCTGTGCTGGGAATGGGGGCAGGGCCCACGAGTGTCTTCCACTCCTGACTCAGGACTCAGCCTGGGGCTGGTCCCAGCGGCCGCCCAGGTGGAGCTGGAGGCTGTGGGTGGTTCTCGCCAGAATTGTGGGGACCTCCCATGGGTCTCCCCCACCAACTGTGAGACCCTCCAGGGATGGGACCCTGTCATTTTCAAAGGGCACCCCAGGAAATGCTTGTTGGATGATCGAATGAATGAACAAACAAAAGAACAGCTTGAAGGTAGGTGAGTAAATACAGCCAGCCTCTCCTGACCCCCATAGAGTCTTCCAGGGGTGCCAGATCAGGAGATGGAGCTACAGCCTCAGCTTTTGGGGCTCAGCTCTTGGGACCAGCCCTAGCATGAAAACCAAAACCCCCTCCAGCATCCCCAGAAAAACCTGGGTTTAGTTCTCAGGCTGTCCCAGGTGGGGACCACAGCCTGTGGCTGGAGTTTATTAAAAACAAGCTTGGGATCAAGGCGGCCAGCTGGGTGTCAGCTGAGCTCATCCGGGGCCCCAAAGTCATCAAAAATATGTAATCACAGACGAGCGCTGTTTAAATGTCACGGAAGCCAGTTGGCGGGCACAGCCTGGAAATGTCAGCTGGGGGCAGGGGCGCCTCTGAGCCCCGGGATTAGCAGGAGCACCTGGAACGCCCCTCCTGCCTGAGACCTGGGCCGGGCACCTGGTCAGAGTTCAGCGGATCGCAGCTGCCCAGTGTCTCCAGGCTGGGGGCTCCGGGCTCAGCCCCCCAGGTTCCTGAAAAGGATGCCAGCTTTAAGGGTACAGGGGAGGCCCCGCGGGAGGGGGCTGAGCTAGCCGGAACTGGAGTCGGGGTGGGGCGGGAACAACAATCCCCTCTCTCACTGTCTGATGGCAGCACATCTGTTTTCTCTCTGGGCCTCAGTTTCCCCACTTGTACACAAAGGCCCTGCCTGCCTGGGGGTGGGGTGAGGGGGCGGGGAAGGGAGGGGCGATGCTGTTAGACGTGGAGTGCCAGGGCCTGCCGCTCCCTGTAGGTTGCACTCCGCTCCCTGTAGGTTGCACTCGGGTCCTGGCACTCTGGCGTCCAGCTCTGCGCTTACAGAGCCAGGGGGAGCAAAGTGTGTCTCAGATGTAGGGAAAAGAGAGACGTTGATGGACTCACGGTACCCCCAGCGTCACTGGTCCCCTGCAGGGTCAGAGTGCTTCCTGGGGTCCCTTGTTCTGGCAGGGGTGAGAGTTGCCACCACCATGTTGTCCTGAAGACACCAACGTGGGGGCCACAGCGGGACCTGAGGGCAGCTCCCGTGCCTCACTGCTCAGCCCTCCCCCCAGGGGGGGAGACAGTGAGTCTGGCTGGACAAAAGAACAGGGTGGGGTGCGACCCAGGGGGCCTCAGTTCTGGCTGCAGGCGAAGGTGCAGAATCCCCTGAGGAGGCTGCCTGCGGGCCTGGGGTCGAGGCGGCTGGCCCTGCATGTCTTTTCCAGTGGACAAAGCCCCAGGAGGGCCAGGGAGATGCGGGGCATCTGGGACAGCCAGGTGACGTGGAGTCCGGGGCCTCAAGGAACGCACACTGGCTACCTGGATGGTCAGTAGGTGTGGTCTGGCCTACACTGAGCTGTCCCCTCCCGTGTTTTGGCCACTATACCTCTGCTAATGCATCCCAGAGCTATATAGTCCCACCATGAAGGGAATGGTGGAGGCGGGAAGCCAGGCTCCCCTGTAGGTTGGGAAGGGGGTCTCGGGGTGAAGACAAGAGCCCTGGGAGCTTAGAGCAGTGGGACCACAGCACCTCCCTGCCACAGGGACGGGTGACTGGGACCCAGGCGCGTGGCACCTGGGCTGGGTGGCGAGGGGACTGGTCTTGCAATTAGACCTGATGGCTGTCAAAACACAGCTGCCGTGAGTGACTAATGAGAACTGAATGTCATTCTTATTGCTTTTCTCCAGGCTAATCTGTCAGACACTGAGAGAGCCAGGGGAGGGGGCGGTCAGGCTGAGTCACTGGACTGGGGTCGAGGCGGGGGGTCTGCAGAGGGACCCCAGGAATCAAAACCACTTGGCAGGAACCCTCGGCCGTGGCCATGTCATTGTGCAAGGGCCTGAAGGAGCACTGTACCAGGGGTCACCCTGTGTGTCGCCTACCGGGCCCCGTCAGGCCTTCTAATCCCCTACTGCATACTGCAGGCACACACATGCACGCATAAGACACACACTTGCACATACATTCACATGTGCGCACATGTTTCTGTGCACATGCCCACACACATGCACGTACACTCACACGTGTGTACGCACATTTACACACACATGTGCTCACACATGGACACATATTCACATGCATGTGCACTCACACACTGCACGCACATCTATATTCACACACACACTCACACACACACACACACACACACACACCAGGAAAGCTACAGGCGGAGCGCCCAGTCCTGGGCCCTGAACCCACTGGCACCGCCGTGGATGCTCTTGTCAACTCCAGCATCTTCAGCCCCTGGATCACCGGGTCTGGGGTGCGGGCCTCCAGGTGTGGGGGGGCTCTTCCACCCTGAGCCCCCACTCCCTCAGCCTGATGTGAGGTTGCCGTTCTGCCTGCCGAAGGCATGTGAGCAGTCAAGGGGACGCTTTGAGATTTGGGGTGCTCTGAGGGTCGGGGACATTTGCCCTTCCCCCAAGGTGAGCGGCTGGTCATCAGGGGCTATGAGACCTCTCACTGGCCAGGGCGTTTGAGGCCTCTGTGTCTTGACCCTCCATCCCGCCCCTTCTCTGCCTTCCCCCCCACCCCTCTCTGCTTAGTCCTACAGGGCCCTCTGGCCACCTGGTTCCCCTCACCTGGAAGGGACACCCCCTGGCCCATTCCCCTTGGTCATTTTGAATCTCTCAGACACTCCCTCCTTCCGGGGCGGGGCTGGACCAATGCGCTTGGCTTTGCTGTCCTGTCTCTCCCATCTCTGCACAGTGGAGCCCGGCCTGGCCTGCCCCAGGCCTGGCGCTGGACAGACACCACGGAAAGGACCCTAGGATGGAGCCCCTTGGGGAAGGTGCAGAGAGCTTTTCCGAGGCCTGAGAGCACCAACCTCTGGTGGCTGTGGGGCCGGTGCCCCGCTGTGTGGGTGAAACACCTGAGCCGGGCACAAAGGGCTAAGCCAGTACCCCTTCCCTGCCCCCCAAAGGCGGGTCTCTAGCACCGAGTCAGGGGCCCAGCCTCCCGCCAAGGGCAGGTCCCACCCACGAAGGTTTGCCTCTGGCAGGAAGGTAGCTCAGAGAGAAGGCGAGAGGGAGGTCTGCCTGGAGGAGGCGGGGGCAGCCACTAGGCCTGAGGGCCTGGCAGGATTCGGTCAGGTGAAGACAGCAAGGAGGCCCCGGGTAAGCGTGGCGCGGGGGACACCCTCTGAGGAGGTGGGGGGTGGGGGAGATGTAGCCTGCTCCACTGAGGCTCTTTCCTGCAGGTCTGGCTTCCAAACACCCAATTATCCCTAAGTGCATCCTATCGACATGCCGCGGGCGGCCCGGTCTCACTTGTCGATACTCTCTGCCCACGTCCCTGCCCTGCTGCTCGGCTCCATCCGATGGCCTCGTTAGGGCTAATTGCTCTGACATTTCAGCTATGGCAGAGCTGCGTGTCAGGGCATCTTGGGCCTTCTTCCAGTTTGGGGGAAGGGGGGTGACTCCTGCTCTGCTCCTCAAACGCTGGGGGCTACAGGAGAAGGCCTGGGAGCACCAGGTGGGCCTCCCAGGTGGAGCCTCGGTCCTTGGCCCCCAGGCGGGTGTGTGCTCTCTGCAGGGCCTAAGTAGCCACTCCAGGAAGGGGTGAGGGTGGGAGGCACAGGGCTGGCGGGCAGACCTCACGATCCCCCGCAGCGCCCGGCAACCATGGGCTCAGGGATGGACGACCCAATGTAACGTGACATTCTGTGTGTCCTTAAATCCCCAGAAGTGTGTGTGTCCGTGTCCACACAGGCTTGTCTCCTGGCAAGCGGAGACACTGGTTCCTGGCTCCAGGCTCAGTGCCCCGGGTTCTGGCGGCTGTGAGTAGAGGCGTGGGGTGGACCGGGTCAGGGGTGTGTGTGTGTGTGTGTGTGTGTGAGACAGATGTGTGCCCTTCCCAGGACACAGATGATGCCAACTGACAAAGACCTTCACCCTGCTCATGTCAAGGAAGTGACCTCTGACCTAGACTGCTGGGGAGCAGCGTCCCTTACTGTCGGTCTGATTCCCGACGGTGGGGCCCCGAGGAGACACACGATGAGGACCCCGAAGCAGTGCCCTCCTCGGCCCCCTCCCCCCACCGTGGTCCTGGGTTATGGGAGGATAGAAAGGGCTGGGGTCCCCAGTGGGTGAGGCTGAAAGCCGGGGGAGCAGCCCCAAGGACTCAGAACAGGCCCTGCGGCCATGAGGCCAGGAATGAATGCAGCCTGCCCCGCCCTTGCCCCACGCCAGCCGCCCTGCCCCGATGCCAAGAGCGGGCACACTGTCATTACGGGCTATTAAGTCCCCTGGAAGCCCTCCTGCGGAAAAGGCTGTTGAGAGAACAGACTCGGGCTCAGCGCCTCCTAATTACCCTGTATGCAGGGCTGTAATGATTCAGTGTGACTGGGGGGGGGTGTATGCTAGGGAGGGGTGCAGGCAGAGAGGGCCAGAGCCAGTGAGGGAGGCGGGGGCTGGCCAGGTCCAGTCTCAGCCCAGAGCAGGTGTGGGGGAGGTCTGTGGGAACTCTGTCATGGCCCACGTCCCTGACCATCAGCAGACCCCTCCCCCTAATTCACCCCCAAAGCCCACACCCCTGGGCCTCTCCTACCCATCCTGCAAAGAACCCCTTTCAGTCCAGCCCCCATCTCGAGGTCTTTGCCCAGACCGGAGGGGGATGTGCTGACAGCATCAGCCTGTTAGCTTTCTGTCCTTTCTGCCTGGGGCCCTGGGCCACTCCCAGTCCCCAGCACAGACACCACCAGGCCCCTGAAAGAACACGGAGTTGGGCGAGACTGGCTGCATGACCCAGGAAGCTCGCTCGCGCACTCAGTCTCCCCAGCTGTCCCTGGGTCCATAAATGCCCCAGCGGTAGAGGCGGACACTGCGGCTCAGCACGCTCTGAGGGTGCCCAGGAGGTCCAGGACGGAGGGAACCCTCAGGCAGGAAGGGGGAGACGAAGGGGGGAGCCAGGAGAGAATGCTGGCCTGGCAGACTTGGGGGTCCTCCCAGGTGGAGAAGGGGTGCAGCACACGTGGGGGCAAGGCTAGAGGACCGGGGAGCGCTTCTGTGCACACAGAGGGCCCAATTCCTGACCCAGCATGGTCAGCCAGACCTGGGGTGTGTGGAAAAGGCTCCCCAGGATGCACAGATGGAGGGGCACGTGAACAGATGGATGGCTGGTTGGTGTGGGGCTGGAGGCCAGAGGGGGCAGCGCTCACCTCAAAAAGTGTCCACGGGTTCCTGGCCCTCAGCCTGGTCCGGGACCCTGATTGGGGGTCACCTGGCCCCAGGAGAGAATTGAGAAAGCTTAGCTCCCACCCAGCTCCCCTCTGGTTCAGGTAGAAAAGGAATTAAAAAACAATATTGTGTCAGCAGGAGACATTTGCAGAAAGGTTAAATCCACACCAGCAGAGGCCCGCCCCCTTCTGTGGCATTTAACGGATATGTCAGTCCCCGGCCCTGCACCCCCTTTGAGCAAACGGGAAGGCCATGGCAGGGCTGGACCCATGTCACGAAGGGTCCCCAGCAGTCCTCCCTGGAGGGGGCGGGTGGAAGTCCAGGGAGGGCAGGGCACCTGTCCAGAGCAGGCCTGGAGGCCGGGCCACCAGGGACCCCGGGGACCAGTGGGTCAGCTGCAGCCTGGGGCAGTGGGGGCCCATGGCCTCCCTGTCAGCTCACTAGCGGGGAGCCCAGCCCCACCCTCAGTGCTGGGGTCTTTGGGCAGATCCTGTCAGTGCCCTTTGGGGCCTTCTCTGGGCCAGGCCCTGGAGGCAGAGGCCACGGAGACCTCTCCTCGAGGACCCCAGAGTCTAGAGAGGAGACAGCCCAGAGTCTGCACCAGGCACCATGAGGCAGCTGTGAACCAAGCTGGTGGGGGTCCTGCCTCAGGGAGTTTTCGGGGGAGGAGAGCAGAGGAAGGGGAGGGTCATATCAGGGGCACGACGGGGTAGGCTTTGAAGAGTGATGGTCACTGAACTGGGTTTTGTGGGATGTATAGGAGCTTGCCAGGAGAAAAAGGGGGTGAGGAGTGGGATTTCAGACTGGGTATCAAGGAGCCCCAAAACCTCACGGAGGAGGAAATGGGGGTGGTCGGGTAGAGAAGCTGAGCAGGGGTACGTGGGAAGACGTGGTTTCCTTCACCCGGACTGAGCACACAGGCTGCTCCCGGAGAGCCATGGGGGGCCATGGAGGGCTGTGGAGCAAGGGAATAAAGTGGTCGGACCTCGTTTGGGGAAGGGGGAGGGTGTGGTGGGCAGCTGCGGTGGAGACTGGGTGTTTCCTGGGGTGCTGAGAGGTGTGGGGGAGGGGGACTGCAGTGACAAGGTGACCAGGCAGGGCTGGGCCTGCAGGGGTGAGGGGCAGAGTCCAGGGCTCTGGCGCCTGCTGTGTCCAGTGTGTCCCCCTGGGCTGCTGGACACAGAAAGCCCGTCTCCAGAGGCTGCACCTCAGGCAGACTCCCTCTGCAGGTCCTCCCCTGTCCCCACACAGCCACTCACTTGGTGGGCTCCGGCCTTGCATCCCTGCTGACCCCACAGCGCCCAGGGTCCCTTCCGTGAATGCCTTTCTTCAGGAGAAGAGGCCTGTCCCTGAAGGGCCTGGAGCTGCCGGTGGTGCCATGGCCAGAACACCCTCACGCCTTTGCCCAAAGCCATCCCGTCCCCTGGTCTCCTGGGGGCTGATACCACAGTGCGTGGAACTCGGGAGGAACTCCGAGTGGGTTGTCCTCAAGTCCCCCCGAAGCCCCGTCATGCCGAGGGCCAGCTGAGGCAGGGGCTGGGGCCTGAGAGGAGCCCCATGAGGAGGAGGGGAGCAGGGACCCAGGACCCTTGGCATTCAGGGGTGGGTGTGTCCCCGAAGAAGTGGTCAGAGAGGGGCTTCGGGGGACGCTGGGGGCTAGCAGTGGGCCGTGAGGGGCTTGGGTTGCAGCCCGGGGCAGCCGGGCCATGCAGAGCTGAGATGGACAATTGTTAGAGACAGCCCTGTCCCGGGGTCTCGGCCTCCTCCACGCTGGAGGGTGGGCCCTTCTGAAATATACTGGGTCCTGCTGCATGTGTCTGGGAATCCGGGCACAGGGGTCTGGGGTGGGGGCAGATAACACTTCCGCTGATGGCATCTAACGGAAACACGCCGAGGGACCCTGTTGGGAAATTTGGTGAAGAATCTTCTAGAATAGCAGATTGCCTCCTGCGGTCGGAGCCTGGGTGTCTCCTTGGTTTCTGGCACCTGCTCCAAGGTACAGGGTGTAGCCTGTGCCTGCGGAGTGCCGTCCCTGTGTCACCCCGCTTAGGACGTGGGGCGGAGGGATCTCCAGCTGTCCCCAGCTCCGCAGAGCACGCCCACCGGGGCTGAGATGATTCAGACCGAGGGCCAGGCCGCCCCTGCCTGGGTGCCCGCGACAGTGGAGGCAATTAGATTTAATGGGACAGAGCCCTCTCTGCCTCATCTCCCTCCCCGCCTCCCTCAGGCGGCAGCAGGCAGGAGAGGGATGCGACGACGACGGAGATGGGGGGTGGGGGACCCGGAGGGGCTCTGACGTCAGCTCAGCCTATAAGAGGCCGCCTGGCAGAGGGCTGTGGAAAACAGCCCCGGACCTCGCCGGAGTCATGCCCACTCCCAACGCCGCCTCGCCACAGGCCAAGGGCTTCCGCAGGGCCGTCTCGGAGCTGGACGCCAAGCAGGCTGAGGCCATCATGGTAAGAGGGCAGCCTGGTGACCGCTGGCCAGAGTGGACCCGAAGCCCAAGGGGTGTTGCCAGGCTCCGGGTCCACACAGACGCCTCGCATCCAGGTTGGCGTGCAGTCCTGGCAGCGAGCACCTCTGCCCCGGCTGGGTGGGCAACCCCCTGGGTCTGGGTGTTTGAATCTCTGAGGGTGGGTCCTCTGGGCCCAGTGTGTGTGTGACCGTCCCGGGCCTGGCAGCAGCTCATGGTGGGGGGTGCTGAGCAAATGGGGGTGCAGGCCTTGGTTCAGCTAGGAGATGCCAGCTGGAGGCAGAGGACCTGGGCACTGGGGCGAGTCCCACGCATCCTTGCCCATCTACCCGCCATGCACGCGTGTCCCGCGCGTGTCCCTGTCTTGAGTGTCAGGGCCCCTGCTCAGCAACCCTGTGCCTGCAGACCAAGGTGTTGTCACTTGGGAGCCCTGCGATGAAGGGGGTGTGTGCTGGACAGACCCACTGGGCCGGCCCCTCCAGGACAGTGAATAAGGGGAGGCTTCTCGGTCCCAAAAAGGGGTCTTCAGTTCGTCCTCAGGAACACCCCGGAATAATCAGCCCCCCACACATTTAAAGTGGGCTTTTCTTTTTAGGCCTCTGATGAGAATGTGGTTTGAGTTCCAGGAATTTAGCCCACAGGTACCCTCTCGGGGGGCTGTGGGGTTCTCCCAGCCTGGGGCTCTTCCTGGCTCTGTGCACACCCTGAGGTTGGGTGGGGGCTCTGAGAGGGGCTCCCCTGCACCTGCCCCCATCATGTTCCAAGACCCGAGGGCACTAGAACCTCCTTGGAAGTTCGGCTGCAAGGGACATACCCCAGACGTGCAGCTCCTCCTCTGTCCAGGCCTGGGGGTCTCTGTGCAGGGCGAGCGGTGGGGGGGGGGGGAAGTCAGACATGCTGACCCCAGAGACTCACAGTCTCCGGGACAGGCTGTGGACAAGGGCGCCTGTGTCCAGATGGAGGGGAAGTGTGGCCACACATCCTTGCACTGTGGGGAAGGGCCAGGAAGACCATGAGGACAGGTCACTCGTACGGAGAGGCTGGAAGGGGCCCTGGGGCCCGGGTGGGAGCAGCTCCTTGCCAGGCAGCCAGGCACCATGCTCGCTGGCCCTCCCCAAGTTCTGGCCGCCGTCCATCTGGGGGCTGGGGACAGCTCTGAGTCACCCTTTCCTGTCACCTAATCCACTTAGGGCCAGGCCTGGCGACAGGCGACAGCATCTTGGTGCCATGGGTACACCCCCCACGATGCCAGACCTGGGCCTAGGATCTGCCCAGCAGGCCCGGCCCAGCCCGCCGGCCCCTCCAGAGTACACAGCAGGCGCTCACTGGGGCAGCTGGGCTGGCGGGTCAGAGCCCCAGAGCTGGGCTGACTGGGATGCCCTGTGCCCACAGTCCCCGCGCTTCATTGGACGGAGGCAGAGTCTCATCGAGGATGCCCGCAAGGAGCGGGAGAAGGCGGAGGCCGCGGCAGCCTCCTCGGAGCCCGGGGAGCCCCTGGGGGCCGGGGCGTGTGAGGAGCGGGACGGGAAGGCCCTGCTGAGTCTGCTCTTCACCCTGCGGGGCGCCAAGCCCGCCTCCCTGTCCCGTGCCCTGAAGGCATTTGAGGTGAGGGCAGCAGTGGGGGCACCTGGGGGCCGGTGTGGGCGAGGCTCACGCAGAAGCGCCAATAGCCACGAGGGAGGGGTCCCAGGAGCCCTGGGGCCCCCATGGCCCCTCAGCACACCCCTCAGGCCCTCAGGGAACCCCTGATGCCCCTATCCGCTCCCCACACCCACCGCCTTGCATGTGGGGCGAGTGAACGTTGCTCCCAGCAGGGCAGCTGAGGGCAGGGTTCCTTACGCCCACCTGTCCCGATGGGCTCTGGCTGGCTGACATGGCAGGCTGCCTGCATGGGCTGCTCTGGCCGCACCAGGCCGACCGGCAGGAGGCTGGCCTCCAGCTCAGGTGCCTACATGACATAACAGTCAGACTCCCCTCAAGCTCCTGCGATGGCTGTGTGGCCCCAGGGCCCTGGAGACCCACACGTCCTCGTTGCTGGGTGACGGGAGCTGGCGGTGGAGTCGACCCTTCCTGCCAGCCCCCTGGGTGCCCAGTGTCACCTAGCGGTGGGGTCTGAGACTCCTGGCCTCATCCCAGTGGGATTCGGGGCGCACCCGCAGCTCAGGGGTGGCCTCCCCAGATGAGGCCACCAGGGATGGTGGGACCTTCTGACTAGCAGCCAGGAAGTCAGACTGTCTGGATGTGGCCGAGGGACACGCAGACGGCACCACCCAAAACACTGGGTCGAGGAGACTGCTGTGACGTCTGCTATTAGACAAACGAGACAAAACCCGATACCCAGCCTCACACGCTGCTCGAGCGGGAGTCTGACCTGGGCCTGGGAAAGGGTCTGTGTGTCTGGCTGCAAAAGTCCATGGCCAGCTGACCTAAGGGCCCTTGCTTCACCCCTCCCTCGTCCTCACCCCTCCACCGCTGTCCCTCTCCCCTGCTTTTGCTCCCTAAGACCTTTGAAGCCCAAATCCACCACCTGGAGACCCGGCCCGCCCAGAGGCCGCGGGCGGGGGGCCCCCACCTGGAGTACTTTGTGCGCTGCGAGGTGCCCAGTGCTGACCTGGCCTCCCTGCTCAGCTCCGTGCGCCGCGTGGCAGAGGACGTGCGTGGCACCGGGGAGAACAAGGGTGAGGCTGTTCCTCTGTCCTTGAGAGCAGGCCCATGACCTTGAAACATGGGGGTGCAGAGGCTCCCACAGGGGAACCTGAAGGGACCAGGTGGTCTGGCTGGGGGCACCCTTTCCCCGCTGGCTCTGGCCCCCTGTTCCTCTCCACATCTGTGTCCGGGCCTGGGGTACCTCCGGGATCACCCCCACCTCTGGCTGTCACAGTCCCCGGCCACCTCCCACTGCCCCCCAGGCTGTCTGGGGAGGCCACTCCCAGGGTGGGCCATGGTCCACCCACAGGCCAATGGTCACCCAGGTCCTCCTTCCTTCCGTCCTCTGTGAAGTCCTCTGGTTCCCAAGGAAAGTTTCCGAGCTGGACAAGTGTCATCACCTAGTCACCAAGTTTGATCCTGACCTGGACTTGGATCACCCGGTGAGCTGGTGTCTCCCCCGGCCCCAACTGCGCCCTCCGGTACTTGTGGCCGGTGTGGTGGGCATGGACCCCCAGGCTGACCCTGGGCGGGGTGTCCGTCCGGCTCCTGGCAGAACCACTGACCACATCTGGGACGCTGGGGAAGGGAGGGACAGAGGGAGCGGCAGGCCGGCCCCCTGACAGGTGCGTCCTCTGCCGCCAGGGCTTCTCGGACCAGGTGTACCGCCAGCGCAGGAAGTTGATTGCCGAGATAGCCTTCCAGTACAAGCAGTAAGGACCACGCTGGGGCCTCGGCCGGGATCAGGCCCCGTCCTATAGCCTCACACCACACCTGGCGGGGGGGGGGGCAGAGGGGAGGGAAGTGTTTGTCACCAGTACCACCACCTTCACTGTAACTGTAGTCACTGTGTGACGGGGTCCCCAAGTCACCGCCAAGGAAATTGAGGAGTAGGATGGTTAGGCCACTTGCAGAGGCCACACAGCCCGCCAGCATTATGTCCAGCCCCCCACGCTGTCCCCAAGGAGCCCTGACTGGCTGCTGATCTCTCCACAGTGGTGACCCTATTCCCCGTGTGGAGTACACGGCTGAGGAAATCGCCACCTGGTGAGGCCCCGTGACAGCGGCTAGGGAGGGCAGAGGCCGAGATAAGGAGGGCCCTGGGGGCGACCCTCAGAGTCCCCATGAAGCGAGGGCAGTAGCCTCGAGCAGAACAGATGAGGAACAGCGGGGGAGGGACTTCCGGGGACCCCAAATGTAGGCCTGGAAGGAGAGGCAGCCCACGGGTGGGTTGTCCCAAGGAGCGGAGGGCTGCCCGCCCCCATGCGGTCGCTCCCTTGGAATCCCCCAAAGCACAGGTGAAGACCCCTCCCAGTGGCCGAGGGCTTCAGGGACTGGCGAGGGGCCAGCAGGGGCAGAGCAGAGCGCCACCAGCAGGGGCTACTCGCTGCGGCCTGAGCCCCCGCCCTCCCGCAGGAAGGAGATATACACCACTCTCAGAGGCCTTTACGCCACCCACGCCTGCCGGGAGCACCTAGAGGCATTTGAGCTGCTGGAGAGCTCCAGCGGTTACCGGGCGGACAACATCCCCCAGCTGGAGGACGTCTCCCGCTTCCTGAAGGGTGTGGCCCACGGACGGACTGATGGACGGGAGGGCCCGGGGATGGCCGGCCTTGCGGCTGACCCCGCCTGCCCTGCGCCCTGACCGCCCCCCATGCCCTTGCAGAGCGCACAGGCTTCCAGCTGAGGCCCGTGGCCGGCCTGCTGTCCGCCCGGGACTTCCTGGCCAGCCTGGCCTTCCGTGTGTTCCAGTGTACCCAGTACATCCGTCACGCCTCCTCGCCCATGCACTCCCCAGAGCCGTGAGTGTGCCGTCCACTGTGGGCCGCACTGCCCAGCCCACCACACAGGCCAGGAGGAAGCCCACCCACAAGCAGAGGGCCCGGCCCCCCAGGGAGGATGGAGGGAGGGTGCGGGCAGCCTGCCGTCTGTCGATCCCCAGCCCCAGCCCACCCCTCTCTCCTGCCCCCAACGCAGGGACTGCTGCCACGAGCTGCTGGGGCATGTGCCCATGCTGGCCAACCGCACCTTCGCCCAGTTCTCCCAGGTGTGTCCCCAAGGCCTGGGCCAGGAGCCGGGGGTCAGCTGGGGGGCTGCAGCCCCGGGCCTGGGGCTGGAGGGGCTTCACACGCCAGCGAGGGATGTTGCCTGCCCCCCGAGCTGATCGGCCCCCAGCACCGCGCCTGAGCCCCTCCATGGCGGGACGGTGTCCGCTTGGGCCCATGAGACATCAGGAGACGGCATCATCGGGAATAGGGGGATGGGTGGGCTTCGTCCCATTTGGGAAGACCACCTCATCAAGATGACAAGGAAGGTTCCTTTTCCAGGCGTCAGCCCAAGTCGCCACGTGGAGGGGCACAGGCTGGGGTGGAGTCCTGCGGCCTGTGCTGCCACCTGCTGGGTTTCTGCGGAACTGCAGAGAGTTGTTTCAGGAGGGCCCCCAAGTCCCCTGAAGGGCTACTGACACCCCCAGCGCCTAGACAATGGCAGCTGACAGCACCCCCACCCCATCAGCCTTCTCCTCCCTCCACAGGACATTGGCCTGGCATCCTTAGGAGCCTCGGACGAGGAAATTGAGAAGCTGTCCACGGTGGGTTCACACATGGCGGACGGAGCCTGGGGGCGAGCTCAGGACCCCGGAGTTCAGGCCAGGGTCCTTCTGGGCTGAGGTCTCCGCTGCTGTCCAGGGGGTGTCACCCTCACACTGTGACCACTCCCGGAGCCTGGCCCACTCTGCCTGGGTGGACGGTGCCCCGGGGGTCACCGGTGGCCGGGGCAGCTGTCTCTCACTGACCCTGGGCTGTCCCCACAGCTGTACTGGTTCACGGTGGAGTTTGGGCTGTGCAAACAGGACGGAGAGCTGAAGGCCTACGGCGCCGGGCTGCTGTCTTCCTACGGGGAGCTCCTGGTGAGACCCTCTCTGCAGCAGCCCCCAGCAGGGAGGGGTTGAATCTGGGGTCCCAGTGGGGAGGGTGGCCTTGGCTGTGCCTTCTAGATTCAGGTCTCCCAGAGGCTGGAGCAAGGGACCGCCCATGAACAGGGCAGGGAAAGCTCATCTGGGCCCCACTCACACTGTGCCCAGGCCTTTGGAGGACCCCCTGGGAGGAGGGTGTGAGTCCACACCCAGAGCCATGGTGGCGCCAGGCTACCCGTCCCAGTCCCCATGGGCCCTGGGGTGCAGGGACCCTGTGACACTGTGGCTTCCTGCCAGCACTCCCTCTCTGAGGAGCCCGAGATCCGAGCCTTCGACCCTGATGCTGCGGCCGTGCAGC
This sequence comes from Hipposideros armiger, assembly GCF_001890085.2. NCBI lineage: Eukaryota > Metazoa > Chordata > Mammalia > Chiroptera > Hipposideridae > Hipposideros > Hipposideros armiger. Next base: position 635,498 of record NW_017731844.1, read on the forward strand.
CCTACCAGGACCAGACGTACCAGTCCGTGTACTTCGTGTCCGAGAGCTTCAGCGACGCCAAGGACAAGCTCAGGTGGGCCGGCTGCCATGAGTCCCAGGCTGGCTGAGCCGGTGGGCAGGCCGGACCTGTGAACCCGCTTCCCAGAGGAGAAAACCTGGGTCACAACACCTCTCCCACAGCAGTACCCCTGCCCCCCGCAAAGTCTGGGGAGGCGGAGACCTGCTGGGCTGGTGGCATGGCTAAGGCAGGCCACGGCCGGGTCAAGGCCAGGCCTTTAGAAGGCAGAGTCTGACCTTCATAAGTAGGATGTGTGAGGTCCTTCCCAGCTCCTGCCCTCTGAGCAGCTGGGGCCGTGGGGTGGGATGGAGGAGAGGGGCCGGATGAGGAGCCTGGAGGGAGCAGGGAGCTCCCAAGTCTGGGTGCTGAGGGTGCAGTGGCCAGGGCCCCCCAGGGGAAGAGGGCGGAGCCTGATGCGTCCCACCTGTTACCTGGGAAAGGGCCTGATTTTCCAGCCAATCTCCTGTCATCCCAGGAGAAACGGGTCCAGGGGTTGTGCGCCCCGAGTGGAAAGGCGGGGAGGGCTGGCTCCCACACACAAGCTTGAGGATCGAGATGTAACGGGCTCTCCAGGGCCCGTGGTCTGGGAAGGCTTCCTGGAGGAGGAGGCCTGGCTGACTGGGCCTTGGGGAGGATGAGGAGGGGCTAGGGTGTCCTGGAGGCCAAGACCCTGCCCCAAGCTGCCCCAGCTCCTCCCTGTCCCCCCAATGCCCCGAGTCCCCACAGGGTGACGGAGGGTCCGTGATGGCCCCTCTCCAGGAGCTACGCCTCCCGCATCCAGCGCCCCTTCTCCGTGAAGTTCGACCCGTACACGCTGACCATTGATGTGCTGGACAGTCCCCGCGCCATCCGCCGCTCCCTGGAGGGTGTCCAAGATGAGCTTCACGCCCTCGCCCACGCACTGAGTGCCATCGGCTAGGAGCAGCGGGCAAGGCCCCATGGGCCCCTGTGGGCCGGCCCGGGGTCTCGTGGCCCCTCCCCAGCCTCCCCTGACCCCCGCTCACATGACAGGCGGGGTCACAAGCACCCGCCAGAGACCCTTCCTACCCAGGGCACCTCGCCGACCCCACTGGCCGCTTCTGAGCTCTGCCTTATCCTTGTGCCACTATGCTGCCAGCCATGCTGTGTGCTGCCCGTTCACGGTCTTAATAAAACAAGCCCTGAGCACCTGCCTAGCGTCCGAGTCCGTGCCCCCTCCCCACAGTCCCGGGCCCTCGCACCCTCTCAGCCTTGCTCAGAGGTCTCTCTTTGGCCCCCTCGTTCTGCGAGGCCTCACCGGGCAGTCCAGGCCAGACGGGAGCCCCACCTGGGGCTGGGTGTTGGGGGTGGGGCAGGGCTCACAGCTGTGCCAATTGGGGGGTGTGATCTCTGAGGTCCACTAGGAGGACAGGGTTCCAGGGGGCCAGCCCGTGAGAGCAGCTGGAGGCACAGCTGCCCCTAGTCCCCACACCCCACCTCATGCAGAGCAGGACCTGGAAACATTCCCCAAAATGTGTGCTAATGGAGAGCTCAGCTGAGCTGGTTCCCAGGTGACCCCTCTGGGGCTCAGTCTCCCCAGCAAGGTGGGTGAGGGGCTAGATTCTGGGTTTTGTAAGATATCTGCAAGCTCACTTGGGGGGTCTGGGCATGGCTCTCCCTCAGAGACCCCACATCCTCCAGGGCTGGCCCCCCTTTCCCATCCTGCCCTGGCCCATGCAGGAGCAGCCCGGGGCTTACTGGGGGGAGCCTGTCTCCTTACTTCCTGCAGGGTGGGGTGGAATGCCAGTGCATCTTCCAGGCCCTGCAAATGCCCTGCAGCCATGCACGCCACTCATCCACCAGGGCCCTGGCTCTAAACTCAGGATGTCAGTCCTGGCAAACTCCTACTCGTCCGTCAAGGCCCCCTGGGCAAAGCCCCCTCCCTCAGCCGCCCTGGGAGGCGCCCTTCCATCGCTTTGCCTCAAGCGTCTTCACTGTGTTCAGCTCTCCTGCTCCTGAGTCACTTCAGCTCGTGAGGCCCCGGCTAAGGGCTGTTTCCACAGAGACCCCGGGGAAGGGCTGGTGGCGGCCTCGTCTGCCTCTGGCCCTCCTGGCCCCTGGGCTCTGCCCTTCCACCTGGGTCTGCCCCCATCCAGCCTCCTGCCCTGCGCACCCCTCTCAAAGGGACCCCCAAGTCTCTGGTTGCAGAGGCCATAATGTCCTGGAAAGAAGGCTCAACCGTCCTCGGCCGTGAAGGACCTGAGGACCCTGGAGCCAGAGGGTTAGAGGCGGCCAAGGTGGGAGGGGGTGGGAGGGGAGTCCCACCGCCCCCTCCATGACTGTCCAGGGGACCTGGGGGCGCCCAGGGGCTCGCCCATATGACAGCAGAGGCGCCGATGAGGTCTTGGGGCCGGGCCTGAAAGGGGTCAGCACTGGGAGGTGGGCAGGGGCTGCAGGAAGAAGGCTGGGGGCTGAGGAGGCGCCCGGCTGGGACGTGGTGGGGCCATGTCCACGGAGTCTCGTCAGATCACAGAGCGGGGGCCGCTGCTCCCACACTGAAGCTGGGAGTCAGAGGCCAGCCTGAGGGGGCCTCACAGCTACTGGGCCCCAAGTTTGGCCCTCCTTGCAGCACCCCAGGGAACTGGGGGTCTCAGGGGTGGAGGGAGGCCGCTGTGCTGGGGTGGGGTGGGAGCAGTGCTGTGAGCAAAGAGAGGACGTCCCTCACTTTCCCACCCGCATGGCCCAGACCATCCACGGGCCTTGAGGACAGACCGGGATCGAGGGCCCAGGGCCCAAGGCGGGGACAGGAAGAGTGCCCCCTTGCACCCCCTTCCCAGCTACCAGGACTAATGTGGAAAGTGTGGCTTTGCTCCCGGGGCGTGGGGGACATTTGCCCCCAGCTGCGAGCAGGGACTTCTGGGCCATCAGGCCCTCATTAAGACTCTAATGACCCCAGTGGCCCGAGAGGTGCTGACGACCAAGGAGATGTCCCTGTACCAGGGAAATGATGCAGAAGTTGCAGCCTCAGCCTCAGGCCATCTGCCACCCCCGAGGCTCTAAGGGGCGGGCGGTGGGTGGGGGGTTATAAAGCCAGCGGTGCCCGGCAGCCCCCAGCCCTCCAGACCGGCTGCATTCTGAGGCTATCAGCAGGCAGGTCTGTCCCGGGGTGCTCCGGTCAGCCTGGGGTGGGGGCTGCCCCGCTGGGGTCCAGGGCGTCGGGGCCCCAGGCCCAACTTCCGGAGGACGTGGGCTCCTGCCCTAGAGCGTTTGGGCCTGGGCACTGGGTGGGGGTCCCCAGCAGGGCATGTGCCCCCACTGGTTGCAACCTTGCTGGTCTCCAGGTCGTCGACACCCCGCCATGGCCCTGTGGATGCGCCTCGTGCCCCTGCTGGCCCTGCTGGCCCTCTGGACGCCTGCCCCGGCCCGGGCCTTCGTCAACCAGCACCTGTGCGGCTCCCACCTGGTGGAGGCGTTGTACCTGGTTTGCGGGGAGCGTGGCTTCTTCTACACGCCCAAGGCCCGCCGGGAGCTGGAGGACCCGCAGGGTGAGCCCGCTGTGATGCCCCACCCTGCCCCGCTGGCACCCGGGAGCAGTTAGGCAGGACTTTTAACTTTTAAAAGAAATGACGTGCCCTTGGTCACGTACCAGCAGTGACCAGCTCCCTAGTCGGTGTTGGCATCCAGGGGCTCAGCCCCGACGGCGCCCCTTCCCCACCATCCCTTCTCAGCCCCTCCTCCTGCTCCAACCAACGACCCCTCCTGACAACGGCAGCTTCAGGGGGAGTTTCATCGAGCGGGCCGGGTCCTGGGCGCTGACTGCCTTGGGGTGACATAGAGGCGATGGGGGTGCTGCATGTCCTCAGGGGCCGTGGGAAAGGACCCAGTCCTGGGAGCTGGGGCTGCGAGGAGTCAGGGGTGGGGGGCAAGCCCGGGGACACCTGTTCAGGTTCCTACAGTGGCACTGCCCTGGGGGACAGCGGCAGGATGTGGGGGCCTCCGGGAGGAGTGACCCCGCCCTCCCCGGGGCTGTGCGGGGCTTGGGGGCTGCTGTGTACCCTGACTGTTGGTCCCATGTGTCCTCCGGGCAGCAGGGCAGGCGGAGCTGGGCGGGGGTCCAGGCACGGGTGGCCTGCAGTCCTTGGCCCTGGAGGGACCCCCGCAGAAGCGCGGCATCGTGGACCAGTGCTGCACGAGTATCTGCTCCCTGTACCAGCTGGAGAACTACTGCAACTGAGAGCACCCCGGGCGCCAAGCCTCCCGCTCCTTGTACCCCAAGTGACCTAATAAAGCCCTTGAATGAGCTCGGTGCTGTTGTCTGTACGCCGAGGGCTGGCAGGGCACGGGCGGGCCCATCTCCCCGTCTGGGCCGTGACTGCCGTGGGGTCCCTCCCCGAGCCCCCCTTCTCTGGCCCCTTCGAGCTTTCTCTACGCTCACTGGCTGCCCACGGCAAATGGCAGTGCCCCCCAGCTGAAGGGCTCTTCTTGGCTGCCAGCTGCCCCCTACCCTGGGGCGCGGGGAGGGCCCACGGCTTCCTGGCTACTTCAAGACGGGGCAGAGAAGGGCTGTAGGGGTCTCCAGGAGGCTGGGGTGCTGGCTGGGAGCTGACACCCCTAGCTCAGAAGCCTTGATCTCTGAGCTCCCAGGGTGCTTTTCCGGGAAAAAGAATGAGGACATTCCAGCAGTTTCTCCCCACTAGCCCCGCCGGGACCTGCTGTTAGGGCTGTTTCTGATGGAGGCCCTTCGAGGGAGGAGGCTGGTCTTACAAGGGTCGGGGACACAGGAGGGGCACAACGGGCTGCCCACGCTGCGCCTTTCTCATTGTCCCCAGCCCCCAGCCCAGATCCAGCCAGAGGACCCCACGGGGGCCCTGAAGGCATAAGAGGGGGCTGGATGGCACCTCTGAGCTGGGGGACAGGCTCGGACCAGGGGCTGGGGGCCCAGGGCTCAGGGCATCCTGGCTGTGACTCCTAAACACTGCAGCCCACAGGGCCACAGATGGGGCCAGTCTCCCCGCCGCCCCTCAGCCTCTACCCCCACTATGCAGCCCCACACCCACTGGTCCCCCTCAGGAGTGCCATCAGGGCCTGAGGACTAGGTCACTCGAGGCCCAGGTCTTCAGTGGTCCTGACATCCCTCCTCCTCAGAAGCCACTGCAGCCCAGGGTGGCTCCACTGGGCACCCCACCCAGGCCACCACCTGGCATGCCAGAGAGCCCGGGGCTGCCTGGCCTGGCCATGGCCTGGGAGGTCAGAGAGTGACCCTGGCTGCCCCAAAGCCTGGCCAGCCCGCCAGCTGCCCAGACCAGGCCAATCTGCACCTTTCCTGAAGGCCCCACCTAGGCCTGGGCCCCAGTGGCTGCAGACCACTCAGTGGCTGCCCCCGGAGCCAGAAGCAGACCTTCCTGCTGGGGGCCCAGCCACCTGGGCAGGCCTCCTGGCAGCCCCACGGCCCCCTCCCAGGTCGCCTTCACCATGACCATCCCGACACCCCACCAAAGAAGCTGCTTCAGGCCCCAGCTAGCCCCGCCCCTGGAGTGGACGGCCGGACACTGGACCCAGGAAAGGAGGAGGAGGAGGAGGCTGGGACACCCAGGCGTCCCCATCGGCCCCAGGAGAGAAAAGGGTGTCCTGCAGGAGTTGAGGTACGTGAGGGCCACGGGCCCGGCCAGACGCAGCTGGGACGGGAGGTGGGCCCGCTGGGGTCAGGCTGCCCCGGAGGCAGCAGCCGGCCCAGCCTGCGTCCTGGCTGGCCCTGTCCACCAGCAAGACTCTGGAGGACCCAGGACCTTTTCTCCTTCTGGTGCCAGCAAGCTCCGTGGAGGGGAGCAGGGGCCCTTTGGGGTCCGGGGGCACAGGGGCCAACCCAGCTGTCAGGACTCACAGTGTGGCTGGGCCGGGGTGGTGCCGGGGACTCAGGAGTGTCACTCAAGGACTGTGCACTCAAGAAACTCGGTCACGGTGCGACACCACCCTCGGCCCCTTGCCTGGATGGGGGCCTGCCTCCCTTCCCCCCAGAGACCTCCCCAGCCCTGAGACCCAAGACCCTCCACCCGAACCTCTCCTGCCAGCCCTTTGGGCCTACGACGCCCATGGCTGTTCTTGAAAAGGGCCGGTGGGGAACTCCATACTCCTGGCACGGATGAAGTCCCTGAGGCAGAGAGGGCTGCCCAAGGTCGCCGGTGGCAGAGGTGGGATCAGACCCTAGGCCCTGAACCCCAGATGCCCACATTCCTGGGGCCCCTAGGTCACCCGCAGGCCTTGGCCCCGCTGTCTGCTCAGCCCCGTGCTCCGCCCCTTCTGGGAATCAGGACAGTCCTGTGTCCTCGGGTCCTGCCTGCCCTTGGAACTGGGCCTTACTTGTCATGGGGCTGGCAGTGGCTGTCAACTGTGTCTATCCTTGTGTGTCACCCTGGCATGGGGAGTGGGGGTCCAAGTGTCCCCCCCCCAGCCAAGGGCGGTGGGAGGTGGAGGAGCAGCTGTTGCAAGGCCCCCTGACCCTGCTGGGTCCCCAGAGGGCTGGGATCTCCCAGGGGACATCACTGAGCGCCGCCCCACGCACGTGTCCCTTTTGCGCACGCTCACATCTGTCCCACCATCACACGTGCCATGTGGGGCGGGCACTGTTGCACTCGTGTTCCTCCTGGGGAGACTGAGGCCAGGGCCCGGGTCTGTCCCTCTAGTGCCCACAGCCCAAGAGCATTGTGCCAGGGTGGCTGACTCCAGGCTGGCTCCCGGGTTGTACCTGCTCCTGGCATGGGTGACCTGGCATCCGTACCTGGCAGGTGGGGCAGTATTTGCCCTCTGTTGGCAGTAAATATTTACCGTCCTCACCGTTCTCCTGGCCTGAACAGACCCTGAGGGGCACGGGAGGGGGACGCAGGGCTGCCAGGTCAGGCCCCGCTGTCCTGGAGGGCCTGGTGGGGGGCCAGCAGGGGGAGAGGGAGTGAGACCAGGAACCAGGGGCCTGAGCTGCTGGAAAAGGCCCCCCAGCAGAGCCAAGGCGCCGTGTCTGTCCAACTAGACTGTGAAAGGGGAACACCTGTGTCCCCACCTTGGGGAGTCTGTCCTCGGACCCAGGCAGGGCTGGGACCCAAGTGCATAGCAGCTTTGCTGGGTGGGCACCTGGCCACACAGGGAAAGGTGGCCGGAGCGGCTATTTGCAGATGAGACCAGCAGAGGGCGCCAGAACCCCAGTTTTGCTGCACCCCCCTTGCGCAGGGCTGGCTATCCTGGTGGGTGGACTGCTTGGTAGGGTCTGCTGCCCACCTGCTAGCACTCACAGGGGCTTCTGGGGATGCCCGAGGGGCGGACCACCCTAGGTCCTGGAAGCTTAGGAAGGAGAGAGGGTGTCCAAGGTCTCAGCCCCCCATCAAGCCCCCACCCATCATCTCACAGGCCCAGGCTTCCTGGAGGAGCAGCGGGACAGGTGTGCTGGGTCCCCAACATCTTGGGAAAGTCCCCAATGAGAATCTGACCTCCAGACCCCCAGAATCAGAGACCTGGGAAGTCCTTAGGGGTGACTTCTCCCAGCACCCGCATGTTATGGCCGAGCAAACCAAGGCAGGAGGGCCAGGCACCCAGGTCCCCCCGGAGCCTTTGCTGAGGTTCTCCAGGGCCCTGGGGAAACAGGCTGGGGGCTGGGGATAGTTGTCACTGTCATGCCAGGAGGTCCCTTACTCTGCTTGTAGCTACCTCGGCCACTCAGGCCGGAAGGCTCATGTAAGGGGGGGCTTGGGGGACGAGAGGCCTCAGGCAGGGGTTCAGCTGGATCAGGGTTCGTTCTTGCCCATGTTCACCCCCATCTGTCCGCCTCCCCGTCCCGTACCGACAGGCGAGAGGTCAATTCCAGAAAGAATGTGTGGGGGTCCAGGCACGGCAGAAACAACAAGCAAGGTGGTGGGGCGCCGGCCCCCTGCTCCGCCCCCGCCCCCCGCACTGTTGTTTCTGGCCGAGGTGCAGGAGCCCCATGGGGGTGCCTCCCGTCGACCCCCGCGGCCTGGTCAGGCTGTGCTGACTCCCAGCACCCGGCCGGCCCCACACAGCCCTCGCGTCCTCAGCTCACCTTCGGTCCCCCAGGGCCAGCCGCACCCCACCTCAGCTCAGACTCCCCATCTCCTGCCCATCTGCTGCCTTTGGAGGACCCCACCCCTGACCCGCAGACCCCGGGACAGTTTCCAGGGTTCCATGGACAGGCCCCTGAGGCTGTCCCCAGAAGCTGGGCTTGGGGCTGTTCTGAAGGGTGAACCCCAACCCCCACCCTCCAGGGCACGGGTCCCCATGCAGACCAAGCTGCTGAGCCATCAGAGCCTGGGGGGCCACATTCCGCCGGCCTCGCTCTGACCCCCTTCCCAGCCCATCTGTGTTTTTGGAAAACAGAGCTGGCGCCCCAGCAGCCCTGCCAGCTTGTGGCCGCTCACGCTGTGGCCCAAAGCACACACTTCTGTTCTTCAAAGTCTGTTCTCACTTCAGAGCTGGCCCCGTTCCAACCAGCCTCACTCAGGGCCACCCTGCCTGCCCCCTCCCACACCAAAGGCCCACTTCTGGGGCACCTTGGAAATGCCCTTCCCTTTCTGGGCCTCGGGTTCTGTGGGCCAGTCCACACGGCGGCAAGAACGCAGCTGGGAGGAGACGAGCCTACGGCTCTGGCTACCCTGGTCGTCACTGGCCGTACCTGGCCCTCCGTGGCCCTTCCTGGCACCCTCTTGAGGTCTGACACGCTCAGCCTGTCCAAGGCAGCTTCAAGGGGCAGAGATGGGGAGAGAGCGGAAGGTGAACCTCCTTCCGCAAGACCTGCAGAGTGGGAGGGCCCTGTCGCCCACTGGGAGTGCCGCCCTCACCCCAGCCCAGCTGTGGGGACAGAGCGGGCAGAGAAGCCCGGCTCCAGGTGGGAAGGAGAGCTGCCTGAGACACAGGAGAGGGGCGGAGGCGCCCCCTCCCTCAGCCCCAGCTGCACAATCAGAGCTCAGATCAGAAGAGGCCAGGCGGGCCGGCTGGGAGGCTTCCTGGAGGAGGCGCCTTGACCCTGAGAGCGAGTCCACACTGGGCTGCCACTGCCAGGGGTAAAAACCCAGCCCAGGGATGGCCGTGGGTCAGGCCCCTGCTCTCCTCCCTGGAGCCATAGTGGCAACTGTGTCCCCCAAGCCTTTCCCCATGGCTGGGCATGTGCCGGCTCCAGCCAAAAAGAAGGGACAGGCTGGAGGACGCAGGGGCTGATTTCTGTGGGTGCCTCATCTCCCCACACACCCTCAGCATCTGGGTGGGAGCTGGTGGGCCAGGTATGCGGTGCTTCCGTCCTGGCTCTGCTCATGGCTGTGTGGCCTTGAGAAAGTACTGAACCTCTCTGGGCCTCGGTTTCCTCATCCATCAAAGGAGACCCTCCTGCTTAGCTGCGGAGAGGGTCTTACGCTGGATGCGTGAAGGGGAGTCCCTCAGCCCGGGCCTGGGGCTATGGCTTAAGCAGGTCCCATCCCACCACACTCGCAGCTCCATTCCCAAGAGGACAGCCTGGGTGGTCTCAGACTTCACTGTCCCTGCACAGAGTCCGGTCCTCCATGGGCCAGCCGCGGGGAAGGCCGAGGGCGGGCTGCCCGGACCCGGCTGCTTCATCTCTGGCAAGTGACTGCCCCTCTCTGGGCCTGAGGGTCTGGTTCTCCTGCGGGCAAGAGGAGGCTGAGGGTTCTTTCACAGTAGCGGTCCCCACAGCTGCCCGGTGTGGCCCATGGGTATGCGAGCAGCTCCCCAGGGGAGCAGGCCCAGTGAAGGGTCACAGAGGACTCATATCTTGGAATGGACGGAAAACAGAAGGATGCCCGCCAAGAGCAGGGTCGGGAATGGAGGGTGCAAGGCCAGAGCACAACTTGGGGGTTCTCTGTGCTCAAGGCAGGGGAGGGGGTTTAGCAGCTTTTTGAACCCCAGCCCACCAGCCAAGGAGCTGGGGCAGCAAAACCTCCCTGCATGGCCAGCCTCCTGCTCCCAACTCCAGAGCCCTCCCGGTGGCGGCAGGTGACCTGCAGGAGATGGAGGGGATGCTATGGGCGGGTGGGCTGAGCCACCCATCTAGGCAGCATTTCCGTACAGCCTAGGAAAGAACGTTCTAGAGCCCACAGTTAGGGGCGCGTATGCTTTCCCACAGGGAGCGTGTGACCACGGACGCTGAGAGCACTTCCTTGGTGGCAGCCCCCTCGTCCTCAGGCTCCCGTGGACCGCCAGCACACGGAACCCCTGGCACCGAGGCCCAGGGGTCCCTCGGCAGAGCCGGCACGTGAACTGGGCTAGCCTCCAGGGCTCCCAGACCCATTTCTCCCCTCTGTCCACTGCACAGCCCTGTGAGCTGTACAGCTCGGGGCTTCCCAGGACCCCCGCATGTGCATGAGGGCCTCACCACCTCTGCGGCTATGTGCTGCCGGGCCTGCTGGCTGCACACACACAGGGTCCCTGATAGTGTGGGGCTCTTGAGACAAGGTCCTGTGTTACCTCCTCCTCTTCTCTCAAACCTCAGGTTTGGTAAAGTTGCCCAGCTGTTATCCTAAAGGCAATGTTAATTTATAGGGAAGCCAGGCGCTTTCCGAGGCCACAGCTGCACTTCTCCAAGTGGCCACAAAGTGTCAGGCTCGGGCCAGATTTGAAGAGCTCGGCTGGCTAGCGGTGGGCTAGTGGCGTCCAGAGCAAGACTCAGCCCACCTTTGCTGTCTTGGGGTCCCTGCCTGCCTCAGGATGGGGGATCCCAACATTCTACCCCTGAGACCCTCAGTCATATCTGATTTTATTCTGATACAAACATAATACAGTCCCTCTAAGTCTCAGGAAGAGACGGAAGCTTCAGGAAAGTGCCAGGTGTAACTTGTGGCTTTGGGCATCCAACCGCTTGCCACACCCCGTGAGGTGGGAGTCCCCAGCAGGAGGAATTCCCTTCGCCACCCACTACTGGCTCGGTAATGCCAGGGTGGAGGCAGATGAGAGCCTCAGATCCGAGTGCAAAGGTGCACAGCCCACACGCACCCTGACACTGCAGGGGGACCTCCCTTTGTAGGGGGAAATAGGGTCGCCTTGACCCCCCTCCCGCCCTCTCCCAGGGTGCCCCGAATTTCAGCAAGTAAGACCTTTGGGCTGTGCCACTGTAATTCTGGAAGTGGCCACCAGGTGTCAGCATGAGGCCACTTAAGCAACCAAGTGGCGGCAGCTTGGCGCTGGGGATTCCTGGGGTTCTCCAGTTCTCTCTTGCTAAGTGAGGGCCTGGCCAGAACCCCAGGACGCCATGATTCTCTCCCAGGCCTAAGATGCAGTGAGGTGATGCAGTTTTTGTCATGAGGTGTCTCTCACCCCTGCACCCTCAATTAATCCCTCTTGTGTTTCCTTCACTACTCTGTATCCCCTATAGGCCATATGTCCCCCTCCATGAGAAATAAATGGAGTGCAGTGCTGAGAATCACAGCTCTCACCCTCCCAATGCCCCCCGTCCTGCCTCAGTGGCACCGTGCTTTAGTCACCCATAAGTCTGCCACACCCTGACCCGCTCCCCTGCTCCCCTTCCCTTGCTCAAACACTCCGGCTCCGAGATTCTGATGGAATAAAATATCTGTGTGTTGGAGTGAGCCCTTCTGTGCGGCCCCAGATGGATTCCAGACCAGGGCAGAGCTCAGATTCGAGCTTCTGCTGGGGGAGTGGCGAGCTCCGTGTTCCCAGGAGTTTGGTCTGTGGGTTTGAAGGGCTACCTCCCTATCTGCCCCTTAGCTGCACACCTTCTCAATTTGAGGACACCCTCTTCAGCGGGCCTTTCCTGCAACTCTCGTGTCTGGTCTGGGCTCAGCCCTTTACCCTGCCTAGCCCCACCTGCAGCTTGGGAAGGCCTTGCCTAGTCTCCTGATCGAGACCTGGCCGTAGCTCCTTGTGACATCTGGGCATCTTGCAGCAGGCACCATGAGACGGCACAGGCCATCAAGCCTGCAAGCCACAGAGCCCAAAGCAGGGCCAAAGCAGGCATGAGTGAGTGGTCGCTGCACCCCAGGCAGTGAAGCACTGTGTCCTAAAGGCCCCTGTGTCCTCGACCTGACTCAGGGCCGTCAGCACCCCTCACCCTTCCCCACCCATGAAGCCAGTGAGGTCCCCCACCTGCCCCCCTCCCATGGAATGCTGTGGCTCTGGGGCATCCTATTTGGCACCCCCCCAACAAATTTGGGTCCCCCTCAAGGCTGGCTGTCACCCCCACTGAAAGCCCTGTTGTCCCCCACCAAATGCCCTATCCTTTCAGCCAAGGAAGTAAGTTCAGGTGAGAGCTTGAAAGACGAAGGGAGAGGGGAGAATATAAACTGCTAATCTGAGTAAGGTAAACATACTGGGGTGCAGGGGCGCAGGGAGTGGGGACTGGTGACGGTCTGCAAAGTGTACACGCCTTTGCCTCTCAGTGCATGTTTGTCCTGTCTCCCACTCTCCCTGCAAGCTGGGGAAGATGCTTAAATTCCCAGTGAGATTTAGTCAGATCAGGTGGCACTTCTAGCGGGGCCGTTCCCCAGCTGCTGAGAGTTCTGAGTCTGTGCCTTAACTGGTTTCAGCTGGGCTGAAAAGGCTGTGCGCCCCAGTCATCCCAGCCTGGAGCACCTGTGAGCAGGACGCTGCCACTTGCATACGGCCGCTGCCACTTATTATGGTACCCAGAGTGCCTAGCATCACACCTGTAGAATAGGGACCCTGTCAGGTGTGACTGGTGGAGGGAAAAAAACCCCAGATGAGTCCCCTGCCTCTGGGAGGAGGAAGGACATGGCTGCACTCTGCTGCAGCTGCCTCGGGACCACCTGAGGGATGATTTTTTGGACCACTCTTTAAATCTCCTTCCCCCTTGTGCCCCACCCCCATTTTACCCGTGCCACGCCCACCCACATTCCAGGGTGTCGAGTGACTGCCAAGTGTCAATCTAGTGAAGCCCCACCCACTCTCCACCCCTTCCACTTAGCCCCACCTCCTAGCTACAAGGATTGCTTCCGGCTTGTGCACACGCCCACAAGCCCCTTTCTGCTGGGTCAGGGGCGGGCCAAATCTCCACCCCCACCCCCCAATGCGCTGTGCCCAGGCGTGGGAAGGTGCCACAGCCAGCGGTCCCAGCACCACCGAGTTGGTGCAAAGCTACCCAAATTTGGAGGGGCCTGAGGAAAGGCGTGGAGGGGACGAGGAGGTGAGGGGCACCGCTATCATTTCAGTGGGCACTTGAGCAGGTGTCGTGGTCAGCGGCGGACAGGCTCTCCCAAGTCTAGGGCCCGTTATGCACACCCTAAAAGTGCCCTTCATCTCTCCAGCCTCGGCCTCGTCCCCCGCCTCTCCCACGTCAACCCGGCTGGAGGGTCTGGGCGCCACAGCCCGAGCACCCCCTGCTTTGGCGGCGATTGCTAATATTGGCCCGGCCAGCGGATCACCCACCGGGCAGTCTGGGCAGAGAGCCGTGGGCACCAGTGACTCCCCGGTCCTCTTTATCCATCGTCCGGGAGCTTCGGGGACAACGCAGCGACTAGAGCACAGGTGACGGGCTTCCCTCCCTCGTGCTGACCTGGGTGTTCAGGTGTGGATGGGCCAGGGGCTCGGGGCAGCTAAACGGACTCCCCGGGTTTCTGCAGGAAGGGGTTTGTGCCGCCCCACAGCCCAGCGAGCTTCCCCAGAGTAGCTTAGGAGGGGACAGGAAAGACAGGTGGCGAGGGGATTCCTCTGTGGGGCTACACAGAGCCACAGAGGCTTTGCAAGGAAAATCGGTTTTCCTTCACTGATCCACTGGGCAACGGGGGAGGGCAGGGCTGCCCTTCCCAGCAGGAGTGCACAGCTGTCTTTGCAAATGTAAAAGGCACGGTTTTTCTGTGTAATAAATTTCCTTTTGCTACACGCCTCGTCCCCCCCACCCCAACTGAAGACAAACAGGAGACATGGTGCAGAGGGCCCAGGGGCCCGAGATTTTGAAGCAGGTTTTTTGTTTTTTTTTATACCATTTCAAAAGTCAAGCTTCCCTGTCCCCTACCCGCTACACCTCCCGACGCGAGTCCCACCGTGCAACGGGAAAGGAGGGAGGACGCTGGAGGGGCAGTGCCCCTTGGTACCCGCAGCATGACTTCCAAAGCCAAGCTTCTCCCTTCCGGACGGCGTGCCCCCCCTGCCCACAGAGCTGAGCGCTGGGCAGGGCAGCCTCTCGGGGGCACTTGTTTTCTGCATGAAGTTTCTCTCCCCTCCACCCGGGGTGTCAGGCTTCGCTATCCCAGCCCAGCCCAGCATGGTGTTTGTGGGGAGGGGTCCATTTCCCCAGGGAAGCCCACTGTCGCTCTGCCCTCGGTCGCCTTCTCTCAAGCAGAGCTGTGGCCTTTGCTTTGTGCCCGGCCCCCTCCTTGCTTCCATCCAAGGTGGGAATGTGGGGAGTGGAGGGTTGCTAGTGTGTGCTGTGATCTCCCAGGGCAGGTGCTGTGTGGGGAGTCCCCACACCCATGCCCAAGAAGGGGGCAGCCCATCCGACAGAGGGTCTTCTGCCCCTCCGTGGGCACCTTCTCAGGCCCGGTGGCTGGGAAGCCCAGCTCTAGGTGAACTGGGGGTCACTTGCCCTTCCCTTGTACATGACAAAGGGAGGGCTCGGCAGCCAGAGGGCCAGGCAGGAGAGCCACCACCCCAACCCTGACAAGGTGACCCACAGGCCCCCCACTAAACAGCCAGGGGAGGGGAGGCTCTGGTCTGGCGGGCATTTGTTTTAAGAGACTGTCTTTGGAACAACTTCACTTTCCCCAGGGGCAGAAGAGTCACTGCTGAGCTCCCAGAGGAGGAGGTGGGTTTGAACCCCCAGCTCCAGGACCCCGCATCACAGCCCCCTGAGCCCGCTGTCCAGCACAAGCCAAAGTCTGGGCCCACGGAGGCCAGAACTGCCCGCGAGCCCAGCCCAGAGGTGAGCTGCTGCCGCCTGTGGCCCAGGCGGTCCCCACAAACTCAGAACTGAGGCCGGCAGCCCACCCCAGCCCCACAGAGGTGAGTGTCTGCACCCCAGGCAGGACCCAGGCGTCCACGGGCACAGCTCTCCATGGGTGCAGCTCTGCGCAGGGCCTGGCTCCTTCAGTGCTCAGAGCCTCAGGCAGTTTCAGTCCGGCACCCCGTTTTCCAAGGAGCTGAGGCTGGGTGAGGACGGAGGTGTATTCTGAGTCACATAGGTGGTGTCTAGGATTCAGGCGGTTGCTCCAGGCCCCTCTGTCCCTGGGGTCTCAGACAGCAGCGAGGTCCTCTGCAGAGCTCTCCTGGTAGAAGAAAGACAGAGGAGGGGCAGGGAGCAGCCCAGGGGGGAAGGCCCGGGTCAAGGTGAGGACAGCATGGAGGAAGGGGGAAGGAAGAAAAGGGGGAGGGAAGCTTGTAAGTGAGGGAGGAGTCAGGAGACCCCAGGAAAGCTGGGTTCAGCTGGGCACCCCCTCCCTGCCCGCCCCATGCTGCTGGCTGTGGGGCCTCACACCAGTGTCTTGACCTCTCTGTGTTCCCATTTGTCATGGTGGGTGACACTCAGAATTGGGAAGAGCAAGTGAGATAATGACCACAAGGAAAGACACCCTGGGCCCCCGGCGGGGGGGGGGGGGACCTTACAAGTGTGCTGTCAGGATTCCATTGTGTTGGAGGCTGGCGGGGCTTCCTGTGTGTAAGTGGGGATTGGGGGGTGACTAGAAAGGCCTGGGGGCCAGAGCCACCCCAGACACTTCTGGAGCGAGCTGGGTGGTGACCGAGTGCTCTGACCAGGTACTGGCGTGGGGCTCGGCTGCAGGGTCCTGGGGAGCTGTGGGAGCCAGGTGTGCCTGCCTCCAAAGCCACAGGGGGCCAGTGACCCCTTCCAGGCGGTTTGCCCATCTCAGAGTGAAGCTAAAAAACGTCCCTCTAAAGGTGTCTTTAGTTCAGACACTGAATCGGCCGGTGCAGTGTTGGCCGTGCCTGGGTCCTTCCTGCATGTGTGACTGTAGCCCCCATCCCGACCCCTACGTACTGTTGGCTTTGGTTTGTTGACCAGCGGCTGGTGGTGCCTGTGCCTTGGGTGGCTTGTGCCGTCAGGTCCCAGTCCGGTCCAGGCGGTTCTGGCTGGGGCTGAAAAGGATGGGACGTGTCCCTCCCAGAGCCGAGACAGCATGGTCCAGGCCTCTGCAGCGGGTGGCCTGCGGGGGTGAGGGAGGGGTGCTCAGGGACCCTCAGAGACAGAGCAGGGTCTGTGAGTGCTAGGCTGGGTCCCAGGGCGAGGCCAGCGGCCAGGTGGGGGCCAGAGCGGGGAGGACACTAGGGGGTGAGCCAGGCCGACTGCTAGCTGTGGAGCAGGGAACCGGGGGGCAGGCTTGCTGGGGTGAGTCGGTCGTGTGGGGTGCTTATTCTCTTCGGAATCTGGGTTTGTGGTCAAGAGGAGAGGCCGGCACTGCCGCGGATTGGGGGCAGGGAATGCGGACGGTGGCCCTGGGGGCTGGAGTGCGGGGAGACCAAGCTCTACACAGGAGGAGACCTCAGCTCCCAACATACTCAGGTTGCTGGCAGGTCCCTTCCTGCCGTGGGGGGCCGGAAGTTGGGGAGTCCGGGGCTGCTGGTCCTGGCTGGGGGTGGCCAGTGCCCTTTTTGAGCCCTAGGATGACCCGGATCTGCTCAGGGCAAGCCTGCCCCTTCAGCCATACTTTTGACTAAATAAGGCAAGGGTTCTTGGGTAGCCCCGCAAGGGAGGAAGAACGTGTGTGTCCCCTGCACCGCCCCGCCTGCCCTGACGGCTCAGCCTGACATCCCAAGGTGGCCTCAGCCTTCCTACCTCCAAGGTCCAGGATCCATCTCCAAGCACCAGGCAGAAGCTTCTCCGGGGCAGGCGCCTGTTTGGGACAGAAAGCAGGGGAGGGGCCCCCAAATGGGCCACTGGCGTGACTGTCCCCCCACACCCCTGAGGAGCGGGAAAGCCCACAGGCTGAAGCAAGTCGCTCAACCCGGTGTCCCACCCACCCCTGGCCTGGGAAGGGGGCCTGGAAGAAAGGTGGAGGGCTCAGGGCAGGGCCAAAGGGAGCCCCTCGTTTGTCTGTTGTGAGCAGAGGCCTCGTTCGAGGCTTTCAAATCTGCTCTGGGCTCCTGGGGACCCAGGTCCTGAGACAGGCTCGATTTTCATGCTCCCCACCCAGAAATGTACAAGTCGCCATGGAGTGGCCAGCAACTTGTACACAGCCAGGCGTCTCTGCCGAAGGCTCCCTCCTCTCCCTGTGTCCTATAGGCACACCGCGAGGCCCCAACGCCGGGCCTGGTGAGAGGAGGAGGGGCAGTGGTGGGGGGACAGGCCAGATGTTCTTGGAATGGGACACGGGGGTGATTGATGTGGACTGGAATTTGAAGGGGAACATTCCCCACGTGCCTTGGGCTCTGGGTGGAAAACGGGCTGCTTTTCGTGGGGGCGGGGGTGGTCGCCTTGTCTTGCCAAGCTAAAGCGAAAGGGCTGCCTCTGCCCAGCCCGAGTCCCCACACCTGTCCAATGGCATTAACCCCCACCTTCCCAGAGTGTCAGGCTCTGAGCTGGCCCTCTCTGAGCAGGGGTGACAGTGGGGACAAGCGGTGCCTGAGATGCCCACTGTACTGGCCCCAGGACCTCCACCATCTTGCTGCACACCCCCATCCCCAGCAACGCCTCCTCTCTGGCAGCTCCCCCCACCCCAGGTCCCCCTGGGATCACTGCCCCACATCCCCAACGCTGCCCGGCTCTGAGGTGGTGACCCTGTTCCCACCAGCGGCTCCTCGGGTCTACTTGTGTTCAGCATTTGGATTTATGGAAATAGACTTTCCCAGCCAGGCTAGGGAGGCCTTTCCTGAAAATCCTCAGAAAACGAAAGGAGACCCCTGGCACCCCAGCCACCGCTGTGCAGTCCTGCCCCCCATCTTCTCCTCGTCTTTCCCATTCCCTTCTCTCTTTCGCATTACCCAAACAAAATTGGTTTCGCTGTAGTTTGGAGACTGGGCAAGGCCCAGGCTGCGCTCGCGGAGCGCGGGGGCGGCTGGGGTGGCCGCCGGGGGTGCTCCCGGGTCCCCAAGCCGAGCCGGGGACGAGCCTGCCCGCGGCGGCAGCCGGGCCGCGGCTTCGCCTAGGCTCGCAGCGCGGGAGCGCGTGGGGCGCGGCGGCAGCGGGAAGCCCGCGGGCCTCCTCGGAGGCGGCCGAGCAGGGACCCCAGGGCGCCCGGGGAGCAGCGCCCCTGCCGCTGCCTCAAGGCTCTCGGGTTCCTCCCTCCACCCCGACGCCCCTGAGCCTCCACCGCAGAAGCGCTCTGGGTGCTGAGAAGGCAAAAGAAAGAGGGGCGATATTGCCCTGGGCGCGCGCCCGGGGAGCCCCGCGCTCCCAGCCCGCGCCGCCCGCGCTCGCGTCCCGGGGAGGGCGCCCCTGCTCCGCGCGTCTCAGACGCGGTGGATCCCTAGCGACGCGCGGCTTCCCTGGCCCCCGGGAGCCTGGCCTCTCGAATGCAGACCCATCTCCGTGGTCCCAACCCACCCAGCAATGTCCCCGCTCCCCGACAAAAGGAGGACACGATTTCCCCCACACACACCCCCTTTCTGGGATCCTTCAAGTTACAGACTTGCTCCCAGGTCCCCAGAACACATTCAGCATTTTCCTGGGTTCCAAGAATTTTCCTGGACTTTAATTTCTGGGGACCTCAAAACAAATCAAGCCCCCACTGGCTTCCCCAGATTTACACTAGTGGCCTTGGGTCCCCGAACTCGCTGGGCGTTTCCTCCCAGGCTCTTAACAGTTTTACACACCCCCTCCAGGTCCTACAGATCAACACAGCACTGGTCCATATCCCCTACAATTTGAACATTAACCCCGTCCTGTGGTCATGCTGACCAATTTGCTTGGCTCCCCAGAATGTTTTTCTGGCGCTCAGGCATCCGTCCCCAAACATTCAGTGGGGTCTTCTTGTGTCCCCACAATTCTGGACGTTAACCACAGGGCCTCCCAAGCTCCTGTCCCTGTTCTGACACCCCCACACTGAGGCCCTGTTTCCCTGGCTCCCCACAGGGGACATTATCCACTGAGTTCCACAAAACCATTGGCCCAAACCTGCGTTCCCTAAATTTTACACAAAGAATCCCAGGTCCCCCCAACACACTAAGCAAATTTCCTAAAACCCTCAGAACCCCTTGGTGGAGGCTTCCTATGCGTCCGCCAAGATTTAGGCACGGATAAGCACACCAAGGCCTCTTCTGAATTGCATCTGAGTGCAACGAAATTCAGAGGGTGATTTCTGATCCCCAAAACTCATTGAGCTTTTTTTTTTCCTGTGGGCCATGAAAATTTGGGGCGTTCATTTCGGTAACTCACCAAGCTTCTGGCCTTCCTTCACATTTAGACACTGTCTGTCACCCAGGCCCCAAAAGTGCACCGAGCAGTTACCCGAGACACTCAATTGTCACCGTGGATTACGCAGGTCCCCCGATTCTCACATGGTGTTGGAGGTCTCCTAAGCCATGCTGCGCACAAAACAAACCCTTGCACAGAGCCTGTGCTTGTTACTTTGGGCTCTGTGGAGTGTCCCCAGTAAGCAAATGTTCTAGACGTTTTCTCTGCGCCATAACATTTTAAATATTAAAAAATCCTCTGGGTCCCCTGAGCTTACTAACAAGAACCCGGGTTTTCTAAAATGTGGACGCTGATCCCAAATCCTGGGACATCACCAGACCCTTTTCCTGATCCCCGATATTTGGACTTGCTGGGTTCTCTCAAATATTAGGCATCACCCTCCAGGGCCCCCCAAACACATTTAGTGTTACAGTTGGGTCACAGAAAGGCACTGATTTCTTAAGTTCCAAAGCACCCCATGCACCTACTGAGTCACCCCAAATTTACGCAACATTTTCTGGGTCCCTCACACACTAACTCCCTGTAGATCACCCATTTTGGACACTGATTCTCTAGGCCCCCACGACTTACGAACTCATAATCCTTTTCCCCTAAAAGTTAGATATTGACCCCCGATTCTCCTGAGGACTCTGAGCAACTTCCCTGGATCGGCAGATTCAAAAATTATTTTCCTGGGGCCTCAAAATTGAGGTACTGTCTCCCAGCCCTCCAAAATAAATTAAGGTTTATTTTTTTCCTCCACAAAACAATTGAGCTTTTTTATTTTTGAACATTGATTTATGGGTCCCCTGAGTTTATGACCCTTGCCACAAGTCCCCCTAAATTTAGGCAGTTTTCCATGCCCCCCCAAATGAAAACGGCCAAGAACTGAAAAATATCCCCAGATCCTAGAAATCCCAGGCAGTACAGGCCTGTGTCCTACAAGCTTTCTCGCTGTACACCAGGGGCCCTGAAATTTAGCTGTCAATCCCTACTGGGTTATTTCCAGAGTTCCCCAAAACTTGGGCCACATTTTACTAGGGTTCCCCAAATGCAGACAGTGCCCAGGAACACAGGATATTTCTTCCTGTTCACCAAAAAGAAACCTATAGTAATCAATTAAAAAATTGAATATAAAGGTCATTGGTTTTCTGCATTCCCTAAATGTACTAATAACATGCCAGGTCCTCCCCCCCTTTCTCGGTCCCCCCAATTTAGACCCTGTTTCTTGAGTCTCTAAAGGACATTCAGAATTTCCCCCGAAGCCACAACAATTATGAAAGTGGCTTCCCTTAAGCGTTGCAAGCGTCCAGGCCATGAACTCTCATTTCTAAAGTGTGGAAATTAATCCCCACTTTACTCCACCACGTGGAGATTTTGCCTAGATCCCCCAAATGTGTCCATTGTTTTCTTCCTTCAATTTTAGACAATGTGCCTCTTGGGTCCCCCCAAGTTTCATGTAGATAATTTTTCTTTAGTCACCCAAAAACCTACCTCCCCACAAATCGGTCTGGGACTCCCCCAAACACGCTGACCAAGATGCTGGGTTTCCCACATTTTAGGCTGAGATTCCTCGTCCCCCAATTGCATTGAGCAATTTCCCCTGATCCCCCAAACTTGGGCTCTGTTTTTCTGGAGTTTCGAATTTAGTCGTTAATCACAATCCCCACATCATGGGGCTTCTCCTGGATCCCCTACTTGGAGACACTCATTCTCCTCGCCTGCAAATCAAACAGAGCTCTGACTCGTGTCCCCGATCTCTGGGCGTTGCTCCCGGCCGCCCTCTGCAGCCCCCGAGTCCCGCGCGCTGGTCTCTGGTCTCCGTGGCTCCTACGAAGTCCCGGAGCCCCTCGGATCTGAGAAATTTCTGTGTCCCCAAACACATCTCAGATCCTGGAGGATATGCTTCTCCCGCGTCCAGGAAAACGACTGGGCATTGCCCCCAGTTTCCCCCAAATTTGGGCATTGTCCCCGGGTCTTCCAACGGGCTGGGCGTTGCCCCCGGACATTGGGGACTGCCCCCGGGGTCTCGCTCACCTTCAGCTGCGTCCACAGCCTGCCGCAGAGAGCTCGCTCCTGTTTTCGGCTCCTAGCACGCCCGCGGACACCTCATCCAACCTCGCGGTGAGCTCCCCGCTGCCTCCGCGCCCCGGCCGGGCTCCCGGTCCGCACCCACCTCCGTCTCGCCGGGGCCGGCGCTCGCCTCGGGCGGCCGCCGGGGAAACCGGCGCGGGGCGCGGGAGCCCGCTACCGGCTTGCTGCTGGGCGGCCGCGATCGCAGGGGCCGGGCGCCCCGAAACCGGCGCCGCTTTCGTTTGCTCTTTGCAAAGATTGTAATGGTGGGAAAAGCGCCTTGGCGGCCCCGAAGCCAGGCGGGCAGGGCGCTGGGTCCGAGGGACGCCGAGGAGAGGCGCACCCTGCTCGCGCGGCGCGGCGCCTCCAGCCGGCTGGGCAGAGGACTCGGGGAGGTGCGCGCGGAGCGCGGGCGAGGTGATTGATGGCGGAGCGAGGGGGCGAGCCCGGCGCGGGCTTCCGCCGGCGGCGGCCCCTTCCCCTGGAAGAGGCGCGGGTGGCCGGGGTTCCGGGGGACGGGCGGGGCGCGGGGGACCTAGTGCGTGGTTTTGAGTTAGTGAGAGTCACGACTTCTTACATCGTCCAAACTCTCCAGATGGTTTCCCCAGACCCCCAAATTATCGTGGTGGCCCCCGGGGCTGAACCCGAGTCTACGCAAGTCCAACGCACTGAGGACGGGGAAACCATTATCCGGATATTTTGGGTGGGCCCCAAAGGCGAGCTGCTTAGACGCACCCCGATGAGCTCGGTCACGCAGGTAGGACTCGAGCGACGCTTCCCGCCCTGCGCCTCTCTCCCCGGGCAGGCGCAGCCTCGGCGAGGCCCCACGCCTGGCGCGGCCGGCTCTCCCCACGGGCCGCACCTGGCGGCCGCCGCAGCGACTCCCCGGTTCCCGCGCGGCACCGGGGGGCGCTCGGGATCTGGCTGCGGCACGAGGCGCTGCGGCACGAGGTGCTTGCTGCGCCTGCTCGGGCAGGTGTCGGCTGCGGGTCCCGCGCGCGCCCGGGGATTCCCCCCTCCCCTGCAGTCCACAGTGGAACTAGGGGACCCCCCCCCTCGCGACCCACGCCAAGACACCTGCGCCCTAACCCTTACTCCCGTCGCGTAGCTTCCTGGCGGGAAGCGAGGACCCCCTGCCACCACTGGGGTCTGGGACACCACCCCGCTCTCCCCTGCGTCCCCTTTGCACGAGTGCAGGGATTCCCTGGCACCCCGGAACCAGCGATGGTGCCCCCAAACACTTTAGAACGGCGATTTGGGATTTCTCGCACATTCTGCTGCTCCCTGCCCCCACTCCAATCTCGCCCCCGCGCACCCCACGGCCCCCCCACGCCGCCGCCCCCCGGGGCCCCGGGGCCCCAAAGCCCGCGCCCCCTCCCCCTGGCTCGAGTTGCGGGGGCGGTCCGGGGGCGGGGCGAGG
>NW_017731844.1:659107-661503 GCF_001890085.2 Hipposideros armiger
CCCCTCCCCACCGTCCCGAAGTGGATTAATTATACGCTTTCTGTTTCTCTCCGCGCTGTTCTCCCCCGCTGTGAGCCTGCCCGCCTCTCGCTGTCCCCTCTCGCTCTCGCCCTCTCTCCGGCCCCCCCCGTTTCACGTTCACTCTGTGTCTCTCGCTATCTCTGCCCCCCTTCTATCCTCGATACAACAGCTGACCTCATTTCCCGATACCCTTTCCCCCCCTAAAAGTACAACATCTGGCCCGCCCCAGCCCGCAGACAGCCCGTCCTCCCCCAAACGATCAGACGATTCCCACCCCCCCAAAAAAAAGCCATCCCCCCGTTCTGCCCCGTCGCACATTCGGCCCCCGCGACTCGGCCAGAGCGGCGCTGGCAGAGGAGTGTCCGGCAGGAGGGCCAACGCCCGCTGTTCGGTTTGCAATACGCAGCAGGGAGGTGGGCGGCAGCTGCGCCGGCTTCCAGGTAAGCGTCGTGAGCGCGGGCGGGCGGCGGGCGGGCGGGGGCCGGCCCGCTCGGGGTCGGGGCTGCGGGGCCGGTTCCCCGTAGCGCACCCCGCGCTTTCCCCGGCGCCGCGGAGGGGGCGGGGTAGGGGCTTCGGGAAATGCCAAGAGAGGTGTGAGCGGTCTGCAAAGGCGACTTCCTGGTCGGGTTTTTGGGTGCGGGGGGTGAGGGGGGGGGCGGTGTTGCTAAAAGTTCGTGATTTGTGCCGTGCGGGGGGGCGGGGCCGTCCCCCCAGGGTGCTGGGTAACGAGGAGGGGCGCGAGTCTCAGAAACCCACCCTGGTATGTTGACTCCGTGCCAGCGAGGGGGGGAGAGGAAGACTAGGTGGGCGGGGCCAGGACGGAGCCAGGGGGGCCGAGTTGGCAAAAGAGCCGTGCCAGGCGCCACATTTGCAATATCCCCACCCCGCAGCTCCCCTTTCTCTGTCCCCAACAATTCGAAGCAGGCATCTGGGGAGAGGGGTTGCTCCGGGGCTCAGAAGGGCAGGACTGCACCGCACAGACCAGAGAGGGGAACTGCCCCTGCCCCCCGGGGGCAGATGGAAGTTTCCACAGAAGGAGGAAAAAACGCCCCCCCCCCCGTCCTTGCCCCCCATTGCCCTGCGCGGACTTGGGCTGGAGGTGCGGGATGAGCGCCCCCCGCCCCCATGGCGCTCTGCTAAGGAATGGTCCTGGGCTAGTGGTTGGGGGTGCAGGAAAGAAGGGACTGGCTGGAAGGGGGCGGGAGCAAAGGGGCGGAGGGAGTGGTCAGCAGCGAGAGGGGTGGGGGGTGGAGCCGGGGCTGGGAGGAGCCCGCTCAGACATAAAAGCTGAGGCACTGACCAGCCTGGGAACTGGACATTAGCTTCTCCTGTGAGGCGGCCTTCCAGCCTGCTCTTCCACCTCCTCCAGCCCCAGGAGCCTCCTGTCCAGCTGCAGGTAACCAGCCGTTGAGCGAGAAGCCCGCTGCCCTCCCGCTCTGCCGATCACCTCGGCCTCGGCCCCTCGGCTGCTGCCCCTGGGCCCCCGCCTCCTGCCTCTGGCGCAGCCCTCCATGCTCCCCCTGCCTCTGCCCTCCCTGGGCAGCCTTGCTCACCTGGCCTGCAGTTCTGCATGCCTGCTGTCCAGTTCTCTGCTCTCTGCTGGTGCCCTGGATTGGACCCCGCTCTAGAGAGGCCATGCTTGTAGAGGATGGAGCCGCTGCTGCTCGGAGCGCCGGGTCACGGGCTGGCCAGAGCTGTTGTTAGTCTGGAAGGGGCGGCAGTGGGGGCAGCAGGGAGGCCAGCTGAGGGCCAGGCCAGGGCAGCAGGTGAGCGAGGTGACACTCTAGACCCTTCTGTGGAGCTGGCCACGACTCTTGAGGGAGCTGAAGCGAGATTGTGCTCCCCTCTGGTCCCCTCATCTCCTGCTTGACTGATTGCATCACAAGTCCCCTGGGCCGGTGTGCAGCAGCCTCGCTCCAGGCTGCCCCTGTGCCCACCGGGTGCCGAGCCTGGGAGGGGCACATCTGGGCAGCCTGTCTGGCCCCTTGCTTGAGTAGCATCAGGGCGCCAATGGGCTCAGAAGCACTGGGCCATGACTGTCCCCCCAGAAGGGGCTTGCGCTGGGCCTGCAGAGGGCAGGCTGGGGCTGCCTTCACTGGGGGCTTCCATCTCCTGGAAGGGGCAGGGCAGCTTGCTGTGCGGAAAGAGAACCTGAAGCCCCTCCTTCAAGCCCCCCCACTCCTTAAGGGACCTGGTTAACCCTTGCCCCAGGCTTGCAGCCACAGGGCCTCTGTGTGTGTGTGTGTGTGTGTGTGTGTGTGTGTGTGTGTGTGTGTGTGCATGTGTATGGGGGGGGCGGTGTCCTAAGACGTGCCCCTCCTTCCACCTTGGGCCCCAAGGCACTTGGTGTCTGGCCTCCAGGTGGCCTAACCTGT
>NW_017731844.1:665643-669682 GCF_001890085.2 Hipposideros armiger
CACACACACACACACACACACACACACACACACACACACACACACACACACACCCTTAAAATTGATTGGCTTTTTACAAACACCAGAAAAGCAAATTAGCGTAACACCCCCCCAAAAAAAAAACTAAAAAAATCAATTGGCTGAAAAATATACTAAAAAATTAATTGGCTTAAAAACAATTGGCAAAATAAAAGAATTCGGCAACCCCCCCCTCCTTCTCTTCCCCTTTGGACCTCAAGTCAAATTGGCCATGGACTTGAGTCCCTGACCGTCTAGAAGAAAGGAGGGGACCCCAAAATTTGAAGGAGGGCATGTCATTGCTTCTCAGCCACCTCTTTGCTCATGCAAGACTCTTGGGCACTTTCAGTGTGAACTGGCTTTGTAACAACAGCAGCCACCCTGACTCGCCCTCCGCTCGGGTTCCCACCATTCTGAGTCACTGGAGCTGGTTGGGGGGCCAGTGAGACCCAAAGAGGGGAAATGGAACATGAAAACTGATACTGGTGTAAGTAAGATTTGATTGGCACAAACCCCCACATACCCTGAAGTTCATCCTCCAAAAACCCACACACTCCAAAGTCTTACACATCAATCCCCACCTAAAAGCACACACACACTCATCCACACACACACACTCATCCACACACACACNCGGTGGGGCTGGCCCAGCAGGACCCCCTGCTGCTTTGGGAGGTGGGGGCTGGTCTTCTAGGACGCACATGCTCTGTGGTGGGGTGTGGCTATCTGCCATCCTGGCTGGCGCTGGGAGACTCGGGTCTCCCGAGGAGTGGCCACTGCCCTGTGCTAGCCCCGCCCTCATGACATCATAGGATGGAGGCCAGGTCCAGTGTCCAGCACTGGTCCCTGGCTGAGCCCCTGCCGTAATGACAACAGGGAGAGTCCTCCCGATGTGAAATTACTGGCCAGCACTCAGTGCCAATCAAAGGTGTGCTTCCTGCCCGTGAGCGGTTCAAGGGCCACCTCGGCAGTTCAGATGCATTCTTTTCTTAAGACAATAACGAAGGGGAAAGCCATGCTTTCAAACTGTAACTGAACTTTAAGTGTGGAGAGGGCTGGGCTCGTGTCCTCAGAGGAAGCTGGCTTTGGTCCCTGTGGGGGTGACCCTGGCTGGCGGGTCCGGTGGGGCTGATGGCCGCTTCTCTCTGCCCCCAGACCCCGATGGAGCTCCCGGTGGGGAAGTCGACGCTGGTGCTACTCACTTTCTTGGCCTTCGCCTCGTGCTGCTTTGCTGCTTACCGCCCCAGTGAGACCCTGTGCGGCGGGGAGCTGGTGGACACCCTCCAGTTTGTCTGTGGGGACCGCGGCTTTTACTTCAGTAAGTAGCTCGGTGGGGCCGAGGGGCAAGGGGCAGACACAGCAGGTGCTCAGGAAATGCCGGCGTCCTCTTGCGAAGGTGGCCGACCCGGGCTCCTGCCCTGAGACTTGAAAGTGCACTTGGGGACCTTGCAGTCCACATTTATTGGACACATGCAGTGTGCCTGGGTGGCACTCACACCCCCTGATTTTCCTGCTTCAAGTGGGGGGCCAGACCATAGCAGGCGGGGCTGGGGTGGGCTCCCAGAGGGGTGAGCCAGACCCGAGCGGGGAGGCAGCCTCTGCCTGACCTGCCTGTGGCCAGGGCTGTGGACACAGGAGTTCCCCCCTCAACACGGCTAGGGGCTGCCTGACCGTTCGGTAATGGACCCGTATTCATGGTGATTGGATTTGAAATTTGATCAAACGGAGAGAAAACCAGTGGGAGTAATAGCACGTTGCTGGCAGGTGCGAGTGGGCGCTCAGCTCCACCTGGGGTTTCAGGAGAAGAGCCCCCCCCCCGCCACAGCGCCACTGGGGTCACAGCGTTCAGAGATGTACGCCTGAGGGGTGGGCCACACTGTGGGGTGCCCCATGCTGGCCCAAATGCTTTGGCTGCTCCCCTGCTTCTCTCTTGATTTCCGTCTTGGGGCTTCCCCTCACCCCGTGCCCTGTGCAGCAGGGTGGGACCCCCAGCTGGAGGCGACCTGTCCCTCGGGCATGGGCCCTTGCCCCTACCTCCCAGCAAGCTGGGCTTCAGTTTCGTTACCTGTAGAATGGGCCAGGAACTGAGCAGCAGGCCCAACCTCACCTGAGAGTGGAGCGTGTGCTCCCTCCAGGCTCAGCCTTCTTTCACAGGAGCCCAGACACCCCTCAGGGCCGGGCAGGAGTGGGGGACATGGCTAGGGCAAGTCAGTGAGAGCCCGAAAGGTCACACCTGGCTCCGGCCCTTTCTGTGGCATCGTCTTCTGCAGCCTCTACTTATCCACCCTGTGAAATGGGCCCACAAAAGCCAGTCTTGGCATCTCAGAGCTTCTCTTTGAAAAGCATTCCTACTTCTCGAGCTTCTGAAGTCCCTGCCCACCTGGCCTCGCCTGCGCCCTCTCCCCTTTGCCTCTTTTGGGGGGCAGGAAGTGGCACTCTAGGGTCTAGGGCCAGCCGGCCCTCTCTCAGGGAGTGACTTCCCTGAATGGGGGGCTGGGCTGAGCCCCCACCCATAGGACCCTATGACAGAGCCCCTTACTAGGGGTTCCTCTCCCTCCCCCACCAACGGCACCTGCCCTTGGCACCCTGGGTGAAGCGCTGGGTGCTCTCCCTTGCCGCCGAGACGTGGAGCCCGCGGTGGAGACGAGGGGGAGGACGGGAGAAAAGGAGGGCGTGGTTTTTTGCAGGTCCTCACTCCTCTCCTCCCGTCTTCTTCTTCCTCCTCCCATTCCTGCCTGTCTTGGCTCCTGCTTAGTTCAGGGTGGCACTTGTGTCCCAGCCTGGCCTTCGGGACAGGACCCTGTGGTCCCGTAACGTGGGGCCTAGACCCCTCGCTGGGTGGCCTCTGAGCCAGGCTCGCACCCCACACGTTTTGCAAACTGCGCTGGGTTTTGGGACTCGGAGGCTGTACCCGTTTTCAACCCAAGGAGGAAGGCGCCAAGAGGCCAGGGGGCTGGTCCTGGAGTATGCTGTCCCCACTGTCCCTTCTCTCCTATTCAGGGCCCCCTG
This sequence comes from Hipposideros armiger, assembly GCF_001890085.2. Classification (NCBI taxonomy): domain Eukaryota; kingdom Metazoa; phylum Chordata; class Mammalia; order Chiroptera; family Hipposideridae; genus Hipposideros; species Hipposideros armiger. Next base: position 668,671 of record NW_017731844.1, read on the forward strand.
CCCGCCCTCCTCTCACTTCGCTCCATGCCACCAGGCTGGCTGTCCCTGTAGGGTGACCGAGCGTCCCACTGGGGCCTGTCCTTGGGGGCGTGGGGGTCAGTGAGCTGCCTAGAGAGCCCAGTCTGGGGAGGAGCGTCCGATGGCAGGTGCCCAGCGCTAAAGGGTCCTCTCCTTCCTCCTGTGGGACTTCCAGGCAGGCCGGCCAGCCGCGTGAACCGCCGCAGCCGTGGCATCGTGGAAGAGTGCTGCTTCCGCAGCTGCGACCTGGCCCTTCTGGAGACCTACTGTGCCACCCCCGCCAAGTCCGAGAGGGACGTGTCGACCCCTCCGACCGTGCTTCCGGTAAGACAGCCGGCCACTGCTGGGGAACTCAGGGCTCCCTTCTCTCTGGCTGGCACCTCTGAGCCAGGGGACCAGAGGCAGCCAGCTCCTTAGCCTGAACTGCAGCTAGAGAGTAACCCCCATGCTGGCCCTGTGTCCCCCGGCTGGGGACATTGGCCAGAAGCTGGGTGAGTTAGGGACATGTCATCCGTCAGCTGGCACGATGACAGGTTTACGAATGAGCCCGTCACGTCTCCGAGAGATGCGCAGGCCGGCTGGGGGCTGGAGCCGGGGAGCTGGGCAGCGTCTGACTGGCCCTCCCCTCCCAGGACAACTTCCCCAGATACCCCGTGGGCAAGTTCTTCCACTACGGCACCTGGATGCAGTCCGCCCAACGCCTGCGCAGAGGCCTGCCTGCACTCCTGCGTGTCCGCCGGGGCCGCATGTTTGCCAGGGAGCTTGAAGCCTTCAGAGAGGCCACGCGTCACCGGCCCCTGATGGCACTGTCCACCCACGACCCCGCCGCCCACGGGGCTGCCTCTCCAGAGGTGTCCAGCAATCGGAAGTGAGCCAAATCGTTGGTCGTAATTCTGCGAAATGGCCCCACCCTCCACGCGCTCTCCTCTTGACCAGGGACCTTTCCACCAGGTCCTCCTCTGAAACCTCTCTGCGCCGTCTGCCTCAGGGGCCC